>NW_016107374.1:1400506-1402729 GCF_001604975.1 Cebus imitator | reverse complement strand
AAAAAAAAAAAAAAAAAAAAATAAGTGGAAGAATTCCATTTACTGTAGACCCACCAAAATATTCTACACAAATAAAGAAAAGATTCTTTACGTATGAGTAATACAATAGTACCTTTGCCAGTATAATAACGAGTGGTATGCGGCATAGAATTAAGAATGAAAAAGATCTGGGAAAACTAGAATGGGGAAATTCAACAAAGTAAAATTTAACCTCGATGTTTTAAAGCTCTGATTTTTTATGTATAATTATAGGATGAGAGAAATCTATTTTAAGAATAGGACATTTTAAACATGTTTAGATTTAGTTAAATATACATGAAATATGAATGTGATATGATTAATGCAGTAGTAAGTTACAATTAGGTGACTAGATAATCCAAATCATGGAAAATTACAGTTATATACGTAAAGCCCCACAGTATGCTGTACTGGTCAGACGGTATCTTGACATCATGCTCTGTTCTGGGGCATTAACAGACATCCAGAGGATGGTTACCAGAGCTGGTCTTCGATACATGGTAATGTGAAATAAGTAAAGAAATTAGGGATATTTAACCTGGAAGAGAGATAACTAATTAGGAAGTAACATAAGTGTGATTCCAAATCATGTGATAAAGGTCAGTCCTAAAAGCAATGGGTAGAATTAAATCAGAAAGTTTCTGTCCCTTCTTAAGCAGAAACTAGATGACCAAATTTTTATTGTCCTAGAGCCAAGTACTGTGCCTGCTACAAAACAGGTGTTTTTTTAAAAAAATACTACTGAATGAATAAATAACCTTAAAAGATAAACTGAATGACAGTTCTTTCCCTCACAGTATTAGGGAAGTGGAAGAAAAGAAAGAGACTATAATTTTTTTTACAATGGGCAAGGAGGGGTTGGAGTGCAGAGGAGAATAGGCACAGGTCATTGTCTCTTTAAGTGAATAATAGAGGTTATCAAAAAAAATTAATTTGGCAAAACAATAAAACTTAGCTTACAACATTGTTGTTTTTGATAGGGCACTGTTACCTGTCAACCTTTGCTTTAGCATAAGAAGCCCGAAATCTAGAATCTGGTCTATAACTATATATACCATTTATGTATAAATATAACATTCTTGACCTTATCTATTTTTTCTTGAAATTCTTTAATTCGTCGTTGTCGTTCTTTGATTCCTTCACTCAACATAATACACTGAGATTCAGTATTTAGTAGTTCACTTTGTAGCTGAGATTGTTCCTAATAACAAAAGAGAAAAATTTTTTTAGCACAGCTGTTTTAGCTTTATATAGTGAAGCCAAAAATGTGATAAGTGTCTTTTGGAATAAAAGAATCTATAAGATGAATTCAGCTGGATAAAAGATTAAATACCTCAAAATAATTAAGGGACTATAATATAATCTCAATTATGGGATAAAGTATCTAAAATTAGCCAGGTGCGGTGGCTCACGCCTATAATCCCAGCACTGGATCACCTGAGCTCTGGAGTTTGAGACCAGCCTGGCTAACAGGGTGAAACCCTGTCTCTACTAAAATTAATGCAAAAATTAGCTGGGTGTGGTGGCACATGCCTGTAATCCCAGCTACTCAGAAGGCTGAGGCAGGAGAATCACTTGAATCTGGGAGACGGAGGTTGGAGCAAGCAGAGATAGAGCTACTGCACTCCAGCCTTGGTGACAGAGTGAGACTGTCTCAAAAAAATAAAAGTATCTAAAAATTACATGGAGCTATATAAATCTAATTCCTGAAATTCTATGTTCTGGGTCAAATGCCCATCATATTTTATGTAAGTCTAAATTACCCGGTAAAAAGCAACAAGGTGCTTCTTTTTAATTGTCTCTAGTTCACTTTGTGAATATTTGAGTCGTGTTTGAGTTCCCTGTACCAGAGTCTGTATTTGTTTCAAATCTGTTTCTTTGCGGAGTGTCTTCATTAAATCCTAAAAAGAAATAAAAATATGAAAATATTTTATGACAGAAAAGCACTTTCACTTTTCAAAGTGTTTTCATATGTAATAATTCACTGATTTTTACTTACCACCACAACCACACTTTACCTCTCTTTCTTCCAGTAAGAGACTAGGCAATTAAGTACTTTAGCGATCTGGAGTAACCAAAATGCCATGCAGCTTCCTCAAAAAAAAAAACTAACAGCCGGGCGCGGTGGCTCAAGCCTGTAATCCCAGCACTTTGGGAGGCCGAGGCGGGTGGATCACGAGGTCAAGAGATCAAGACCATCCTGGT
>NW_016107374.1:1351584-1400251 GCF_001604975.1 Cebus imitator | reverse complement strand
AAAACTAACAATGCTTAACAGGAAAGAATTACAAATGGAAAATGAAGAGGGGTGTGTGTACATCTCACACATTAACGACATAAATAGGGTCATATAATTGCCTTGTTTTTAGTGCATCTTTATATTGTGGCTTGCCTCCTTCATCCCCTTCTTTCTTCACTCACCTTATTACTAAACCAAATTGACTCCCTAGTACATGTTCTTCTAGTATTCTTACTCTAAGTCCTTCTGATATATATGTATACATATTCACCTATATATGTTGGTTGTTTTTTTTATTTTTGAGACAGAGTTTTTGCTTGTTGCCCAGGCTGGAGTGCAATGGCATGATTTCAGCTCACCACAACCTCCACCTCCCAGGTTCAAACCATTCTCCTGCCTCAGCCTCCCAAGTAGCTGGGGTTAAAGGCATGTGCCACCACGCCTGGCTAATTTTGTATTTTTAGTAGAGACAGGGTTTCTCTGTGTTGGTCAAGCTGGTCTCGAACTCCTGACCTCAGCCTCCCAAAATGCTGGGATTACAGGTATGAGCCACTGCACCCAGACTATATGTTGGTTTCTTAACGCTTGTTTCGTGTAAACCATAAGTAAAATTCTAAGCCCACCCCCTGACCATCTGAATGGAACCCTTCTCTCTCTCAGCAAGGGCATTTCAAGTTAACCTGAAAAACTGGTTCAGGCCATGACAGGAAAGAGTGGTTAGACATGCCTCCCTGTATCCTCTTCCTTTTGGAATTCAGGAAAAGCCAACCAGCATTAAACATTAACACAGACCTTAAGTCTGATAAACATTTTCTGCTGGGTGCAGTGGCTCATGCCTGTAATCCTAGCACTTTGGGAGGCCGAGAAGGGCAGATCACTTGAGCCCTGGAGTTTGAGGCCAGCCTGGGCAACATGGTGAAACCCCGTCTCTACAAACAAAAAAAAATTAGCCACATGGTGGTACTGTACCTGCCTGTAGTCCCAGCTACTTGGGAGGCTAAGATGGAAGGATCGCTTGAGCCTGGGAGGTGAAGGTGGCAGCGAGCCAAGATCACACCACTGCACTCCAGTCTAAACAACTGAGAGAGACTCAGTCTCAAAAAAAAAAAAAAAAACCACAAAGGGAAAAGAAACATTTTCAATCTATTCTCTCTGAAGCCTGCTACTGGAGGCTTCATCTCCATGATAAAACTTTGGTCTCCACAACCACTTATCATAACACAGACATTCCTTTCTATTGATAATAAATCAACCAATTGCCAATCAGAAAATTTTTATATGTACATATAACCTGGAAGCCCCCACTTCGAGCTGTCCCATCTTTCTGGACAGAACCAATGTACATCTTACATGTATTTGACTGATGTTTCATGTCTCCCTTTAGGGAGACATTTTAATGTATAAAAGTGGGCTGTGCCCCGTTCACCTTGTGCACATATTCTCAGGATCTCCTGAGGGCTGTGTCACAGGCCATTGGTCACTCATATTTGGTTCAGAATAACTCTCCTCAAATAAATTACAGGATTTCTTTTTGTTAACAATTGCAAATTCAGAATCATATGAAACGTGCTTTTCTTGCCTTGCTTTTCTAATTCAGTTACTCACAAGTCAACTGATTAAGCTCTAAATTCATTCTTTTACTGGCTGCATATTATTCCAGAGTCTGACTGTATCAAAGCTATCCAACTATTCTCTCAACAATGGACATTCTCTTTCCACATTTTTGTCACCACAAATAATGCTACAACAACATTGTAGTAGACCCTCAAGCATGGACTCTATGCATGGCAAGTGTTTTATTGCCATGCATAGATTCCTCAGGGTGAGACTGATGGGTCAAAGGTATTCATGTTTTTATTTTAATAGCTGATATGAATTACTTCCCAAAGCTATAATAATTCCAATCTCTATAATGTATGAGTACTCTTTTCCTTACATCTCCATCAGCAATAAGTAATATATATACACTTTTCCAAGTCTCATTGATAGGTATCATCTTAATTTGTACTATATTCTGTATTGAACATTTTGTCATGTTTACTGGCCATATGGATTTCTTCTTTCAATGAACTGTCTGATCCTATCTTTTGCCCTTCTATTTCTACCATGTCTTTGCCATGTCAATTTGTAAAGAGTTCTTTAATAGGACAGAACCTATGATCTTTATTTAGAACTTTTAAAAAAATACGAAGTATAGGCCGGGTGTGGTGGCTCAAGCCTGTAATCCCAGAACTTTGGGAGGCCGAGGCGGGTGGATCATGAGGTCAAGAGATCGAGACCATCCTGGTCAACATGGTGAAACCCCGTCTCTACTAAAACTACAAAAAAAATCAGCTGGGCACGGTGGCGCGTGCCTGTAGTCCCAGCTACTCAGGAGGCTGAGGCAGGAGAATTGCCTGAACCCAGGAGGCGGAGGTTGCGGTGAGCCAAGATCGCACCATTGCACTCCAGCCTGGGTAACAAGCGTGAAACTCCGTCTCAAAAAAAAAAAAAAAAAAAAAAAACAAAAAACAAACGAAGTATACAAAGGCTTTTATCTTCATTTAAAAATTATTTTACAGTACATTTAAGTTTTTTTATCCACCTGAATTTTTTTTTTAATCTTGTTTGGATGTTTATTTTTATATACATCATAATGTAAACCAAAAACAAAATTCTAAGCCCCACAACTAACCAAATGAACCCCTCCCCCTCCTCTTGGCCATGGGCATTCCAGTGTTAACCTGAGTTCAAGCTGTGATGGGAATGGGTGGTCAGACATGCCTCATTATACCCTCCTCCCGTTGGAATTCAGGCACAGCTGACCAGCATTACCATTAAAAGAGACCTTAGACTATTCTCTCTAAAACCTGCCGGAGGCTTCAACTGTATAATAAAAAAACTTGGTCTCCACAACCACTCTCTCCCATTGACTCCAGGTCTTTAAGATAAACTCAACCAACTGCGGAGCAGAAACTCTGAATCTACCTGTAACTTGGAAGTGCTTTCTTCAATCCCCAGCTCCCAATTCTACTGCCTTTCTAGACCTAACAAAGGTACTTCTGACACGTATTGATTGATGTCTTGAGTGGCCTAAAACATTTAAAACCAAGCTGCAGCTTGGTGACTTGGGGCACATGTTCTCGGGACCTCCTGAGGCCGTGTCACAGGCATGTCCTTAACCTTAATCGAGACCTGCCTCAGATACTTTTGGTTTACAATAAGATGGGCACAAAATTACTTGCTCAAGATGTGCCGATACCATCTATTAAATAATCTATCCTTTTCTCACTGAACTGAAACATCATCTTTGCTGAACATTAAGTATACTGCACTCTATTTCTAGAATTCCTGTTGTTTCAATAATCTGTCCATTCCTATGCCAATGCTATATTAACTTGATTACAATGGTTTTTCAGAGTATTCTGCATACTTAAGGAAAGTCCTATTTCATTCTCTTTTGTCAGTTTTCTTTTGTCTCAGGAAATTCTTCATTTGTAACAGTCAGAAGATCATTTTGGCAATAAAAAATTCCTAGTAGTATTTTAATTAAAACTGCATTCAGCCGGGCGTGGTGGCTCATGCCTGTAATCCCAGCACTTTGGGAGGCCAAGGCGGGTGGATCACAAGGTCAAAAGTTCAAGATCAGCCTGGCCAAGATGGTGAAACCCTGTCTATACTAAAAATACAAAAAAATTAGCCGGGCACGGTGGCAGACACCTGTAATCCTAGCTACTCAGGAGGCTGAGGCAGGAGAACTGCTTAAGCCCAGATTGCTGTGAGCCAAGAACATGCCACTGCACTCCAGCCTGGGCGACAGAGTGAGACTCCGTCTCAAAAACAAAACAAAACAAAGCAAAACAAAACAACAACAACAACAACAAAAAAACCTGCATTCAATTTATATATTAGAAGACTTCTGACCTATTAATATAGTGTATTTTTCCTTTCATTTGTTTTTTGTCTTTCAGTAAGATTTAGTTTTCTGTAAATTTCGTTTTCTGTGTGCCATCATCTAAACACACACACACGGCCTCACATTTATTCCTATCATGAACAGAATACTTTTTTCCATTTCTAGATGCTTTTTTGAGACAGTGTCTTATTCTGTAGCCTAGGCTAGAGGGCAGTGATGCAATCACTGCTAACTACAGCCTTTACCTCTCAGGATCAAGCAATCCTCCTGCCTNTTTTTTGAGACAGTGTCTTATTCTGTAGCCTAGGCTAGAGGGCAGTGATGCAATCACTGCTAACTACAGCCTTTACCTCTCAGGATCAAGCAATCCTCCTGCCTCAGTCTCCAGAGTAAGCCAAGACTACAAACACAAGCCATCATGCCTGGCTAATTTTTGCATTTTTTGTAGAGACAGGGTCTTCCTATGTTCCCCAGGCTGGTCTCCAATTCCTGGGCTCAAGTGATCCTCCTGCCTTGGACTCCCAAAGTACTGGATTATAGGCATGAGCCAGCATGCCTGATCTAGATGCTTCTTGATAGTATAGAAAAAAACGACAGATTTTTATTGATGTAGCCTTCCTGTTATCTTATTAAATGTAGTAGCTTTTAAACAGCAATTTATCAGCAAAGTTATTTTTCTCGTAAAAGATTTATATCAATTATTTCATTTTGTGTCTAACTGCACTTGTTGTAACTTCTGTGAAAGGAAAATAAACTGTGGGGCTCCAAAGTCACTAAGCGAAAAAGTGAAGCTGGGAACCGGTTAGAGCAAACCTGCCTCCCATTCTATTCAAGTCACCCCTCTGCTCACAGAGATAAATGCATATCTGACCGCCCCCTTTGGAGAGGCTAATCAGATACTCAAAACAATGCAACCATCTGTATCTTATCTACATATGACCTGAAACCCCCTTCCCCCACTTCAAGCTGTCCTGCCTGTGAAAAATGAAATAACTGAGAATTCCTCTTCAAAAATTTTCCTCTTAGCTTATTAAGAATAGAGAGTAGACAGTAGCATCTTTTAAAAATTAATTTACCCCAAAACCTTTGCTGATCAGTTATAATAAGGAGGTGTCTTCTGTGCTCTTGATTCTTACATTCTAGCTCAGATATTTGCCCTGGCATATCTGGACAAGCCCAGGCAAGTCTTAGATCATAATTTCCTCCTATTCCTTATTTGGAAGTGTTTTCACCTTTCTCAGCATTCCACAAGTTACTTCCTCTTTTCCCTTTGTTCTCCTCTGCCTTTACCTATTTAGGAGTTTTAAGTTGATAGCCAATTGGGTGTAGCCTAATGAGGTCCAATTGCAGCCAATGGAATTAGGGCACAGCAGTAGGGGCCAGATACATTATATAGAAATATGCCTGCTTTTTCTTTTCCTTTTTTTTTTGAGATGGAGTTTTCCTCTTGTCCGGGCTGGAGTGCAACGCCACAATCTCAGCTCACTGCAACCTCTGCCTCCCTGGTTCAGGCGATTCTTCTGCCTCAGCCTCCCAAGTAATTGGGATTACAAGCATGCGCCACCATGCCTGGCTAATTTTGTATTTTCAGTAGAGATGGGGTTTCTCCATGTTGGCCAGGCTGGTCTCAAACTCCCAAGGCAGGTGATCTGCCTGCCTTGGCCTCCCAAACTGCTGGGATTACAGGAGTGAGCCGCCACACCCAGACATGCCTGCTTTTTCTTTGTTCATTGCACTCTTGTGGCAAGACTGCTGTGAGTGGTGCCCTGCCTGCAGAAAGTAGAATTGCCTGAGAGAAAATTTATATTTGAGTGCTACTTCTTTTGTAGCACCAAAAATTTACATGTAACACTGCCTTTGCTTCGAGCTGTGTCGCCTTTTCCAGACTGAACCAATGTTCATCTTACATATGCTGACTGATGTCTCATGTCTCCCTAAAATGTATAAAACCAAACTGCTCTGACCACCTTCAGCACATGTTGTCAGGCCCTCCTGAGACTGTGTCACAGGTGTGCGTCCTCAACCTTGGCAAAATAAACTTTCTTTTTTTTTTCCTTTTTTTTTTTTGAGACGGAGTTTCTTTTTTTTTTCCCAGGTTGTATTGCAATGGCGCGATCTCGGCTCACCGCAACCTCCGCCTCCTGGGTTCAGGCAATTCTCCTGCCTCAGCCTCCTGAGTAGCTGGGATTACAGGCACGCGCCACCATGCCCAGCTAATTTTTTGTAGTTTTAGTAGAGACGGGGTTTCACCATGTTGACCAGGATGGTCTCGATCTCTTGACCTTGTGATCCACCCGCCTCGGCCTCCCAAAGTGCTGGGATTACAGGCTTGAGCCACCGCGCCCGGCGGCAAAATAAACTTTCTAAATTAACTGAGACCCATTTCAGATATTCAGGGTTCACATTTTGGTAAACATGGAGGGATTCTGAGTGGAGATTCCCCTGATCTTTGACAAACCTTCTATTGGTGCTAACTTTATGGTTCAAATCAATAGGAGAATTTGCCTACATCTGGAAGCATCCCCTTCGGCGAATCCCTATTCTCCCTTGAGATCTGGGTCAAGATCTAAAGTTTATTTTGCTGTACAACTCCCCCACCTTTTTTTTTTTTTTTTTTTTTGGAATTTTAGTTGCTTCTAACAAGGAAGGGATTTCCTGATTCCACAACAATGGAAGGCAGGTAACTCATTTATGGAGTCTGAGCTCACTGTTGGCAGGGAAGATGAGGTTGAGATTTCCTGCTTCTAGGATGGTAGAATGCAGTTTTCAGCCTGAGACCCACCACTAAGTAACTGAATTGGGGTTTTGTCTCGGCTAAAGTTTAACAACCAGCTGATCTTAATTTCTCCTTACCATTAGAGCACTCAGTGATCATATTGTTGGGGCTTTTTTGTTGTTTGTTCTGGTCTTTCTCTCATCAGATTTGAGAGTCAAATCCTGACTGGGTCAAATCCAAGAGAGAATTCCAAATTATGGGTAACAGGCCTCTCTAATTTGGCTAAAATTCCTCGAAGCTGCAAGAAAGAGAAAAAAGAAACTATGCACTTGGTTTTTGTGTTTGCTACCTGTCTTTAAAAAATGAAAACAAATGTTCTTTCATTTACTTTTTTTCCACCCTATACCTCTTTCCCCCTTTACCATATGCAGTACCAAAAAATCTAGAGAAGGCTTCTAATGACTTGAATCTCTTTGAAGAATTCAGAATAGAGGCACCCCTCACCCCTTTTCGGGTGCTGTTTTCTTTGTGGAGTTTCAAGAGCCATGGGCAGATTCGTCTTAGGTCTAAAGCTCTGTTTTCCTGTATCGCATAACCTGACCTCTTTGGCTTTGGAGGTATCAGAGATTATTACCTTGCATTGTAAAAGGATTTGACCTTGACTTGTATAATGGCAGGTGAGAGCTACAAGGTAGGGGTGGCTGGGCAGTTTACAGGAAGTGGTCATGACTGTTGTTTTCTCTCCTAGAAAGTTGTTGCTTAAAGATCCTAATTCTAGTGCAGAGATGCATCATAAAGGGTCTTCTCTATTGCTTTTTCTCCCAAAATGAATCTTGATTCAGCTTGCCTGTGTCTATTTGCATGAGGAACTGAACTGTTGTTTCCATAGATATGTGAGAGACTGAGTTTTCTCAGCTCTGAAGAGAAAGAGCATTGGCTCCTCCCAGCCAAGAGGTGCCCCGGGTGACTGGGGGCCTCGTGGGAGTGTCTGGCGGGCTGACCCCCGCAACATGCAGTGGCCCTACAGGAATGTCTCCAACAAAAATTAATTTTAAAAACAGCTCATCTAGGAAATGCACATAGGGTAGATCACCTGGGGTTTTAAGCCCTCTCAGAGGTCACAGACCTCTGGAGAGAGGATCTGAGACACTTAAGAGGGTAGAAATGACTCGATGGTGACACACTGGAGTCCTGCCCACAAGCAGCACACATTGATACACCACGCATTGATACACCACACAAAAACCTTAGGCTGCAGCTCACTTCCCCCTTTCAAGAAAAAAAGTGGGAAACAATCTAAGAATGTGGAGAAAACAAGAATACCCCCTTTTGAGCATTCCATAGGTTTTGGGCACTCCTGCATGGCCAGAGTTTATGTAAAATGGAAGTATCATGGTCTTTGTGCACACTTTCATTAAGAAAAAAGAACCTTAAAGTTGACCTGCAAACTACAGAGTTCTTAAGTTTTCCTTTTTTTTCTGTATTTTCTTTTCTGCTTGCTTTAAATCTGCTGTTATTTTTCTATTAAGATAAAAACCACCATTTGGATTCAACACGTTTTTTGTTTGCAAACTGCTGAATTTGTATTTATCTCATGACTAAAGTTGTGGACTAAAAGCTATAGACTCTTTGTGTATGTGTGTATATTTAAAAGGCCTTTATAATTTCTGTAATTTTATGTTTAATTTGCAATTAAATCCATTTTAATTTCCCACTAGCATACCAGACTTTTACTCTCTGTATTTTATGATGTAAATTTTGCCATTTGATTTTCACCTGAGTTGTTTCCTTTAATGTGCAAATTTAAGGCCATTTAGCTGACAACTGCTTAGGGTAGTGAAACAAGTTATCAAGAATTTGAAAGTCTAACATAGGGAGAAAAAAAAGCTTTTTATGAAACTGTAAAATATACTTCTATTGGTATGCCTAATATGTCTATGCATTTATGCGTACACAATGTGTCACTACTAAAAATAATAAAAGCTCTAATTAAATGGCTTAAGAAAATAAAAGCATTTGAATCAAATACTTTATCAGGAAAAAAGACTGGTCAAATGCTTTTTCAAGTTGACATAAGTAAAATCTTTAATAAATAAGCTAGCTTTAAAATTATTGGTAAAGAAATATTAGAAAATATCTTAAGAATTGTCAGAATACAGTTTAATTTACATTTATTAAGCAATTTCATACTTATCCCTGCCAATTAGTATAAGATGTCGAAATTTGGCACAGGATTATAAAATTATAAGCCCAGCCCAGGACAGAATGATCTTTGCTTATGCAATTTTTAATACATAAGACATTGATATTGGTTTAATGAAAATAGCTACATCCTGAATTTAGTAATATTACCATAACTTCTAATCTTTTTTTTTTTTTTTTTTTTTTTTTTTTTTTTTTTTTTTTTTTTTTTTTTTTTTTTTTGAGACGGAGTTTCGCTCTTGTTACCCAGGCTGGAGTGCAATGGTGCGATCTCGGCTCACCGCAACCTCCGCCTCCTGGGTTCAGGCAATTCTCCTGCCTCAGCCTCCTGAGTAGCTGGGATTACAGGCACGCGCCACCATGCCCAGCTAATTTTTTGTAGTTTTAGTAGAGACGGGGTTTCACCATGTTGACCAGGATGGTCTCGATCTCTTGACCTTGTGATCCACCCGCCTCGGCCTCCCACAGTGCTGGGATTATAGGCTTGAGCCACCGCGCCCAGCCTCATAACTTCTAATCTTGAGGCGTTAGGCAGTGTAGTCCACAGGCAGTAAGGTTTGTTTTGGGAAAGGACTGTTACTGTCTGTTTCAAAGCTAAACTATAAGCTAACTTCTTCCCAAAGTTAGTTTGGCCTATGCCCAGGAACGAACAAGGATAGCTTGGAGCTCAGCAGCAAGGTGGGGTCAGTTAAGTCAGATGTTTTTCACTGCCTCAGTTATAATTTTGCAATGGCGGTTTTATAACTTTACATGATGACTATTGCAGTTTTCATAAATAATCTAGGTAAATGACTAAAAATAATTAGGCAAATGTAATGGGATAAATGCTTGTAGACAAACATCATAATTTGGAATCTAAAGTTATATTAAATAATAGATATTTCATTATTTGGGTATTTTTCAATAAAAATATATTGTAGGAAAATATTCTTTTTTTAAAACAAGGGTCCATTTCAAAAAGGAGAAGAATTTTTATCTAATTTAATGCTTATTTAAAGGTTATATATAAAACAAGGTAAAACGAACCAGGAAATCACAGAGAAGTAAAGAAAGTTATAAAAAGAGGTTTATTTTTATTTTTGGTAAGAAAGCTTAAAGAGAAATAATTTTATATGAGAAAGAATCTTGTATGGTAAATTGAGTCCTAGAATAAAGTGACTGGTTGTTTAAGAAAGAGGGATGCGAGGATTTCCCCCAAGATGGCCAAATAGGAACAGCTCTAGTGCACAGTTCCCAGCGAGCACAACGCAGAATGGGGGTGATCTCCACATTTCCAACTGAGGTACCAGGTTCATCTCATGTGGACTGGTTACATAATGGGTGCAGCCCAAGGAGGGCGAGCCAAAGCAGGGTGGGGCATCGCCTCACCCAGGAAGTGCAAGAGACAGGAGAACTCCCTCTCCTAGCCAAGAGAAGCCATTAGGGACTTTTCCTGAAACTCTGGCCTTCTGGCTTAGATACCGTACTTTTCCCACGGTCTTCACAACCTACAGACCAGGAGATTCCCTCTGGTGCCTACAGCACCAGCACCCTAAGTTTCTAGCACAAAACTGGTTGTTTTAGCTTCAGTTTTTCTTCTTCTTCTCATATCCCAGTGGCGTCCGGAACGCCAGTGAGACAGAACTGCTCATTCCCCTGAAAAAGGGAGCTGAAGCCAGGGAGCCAAGTGATCTGGCTTTGTAGGTCCCACCCACACGAAGACAAGCAAGCTAAGATCCACTGGCTTAAAATTCTTGTAGCCAGCACAGCAGTCTGAGCTGGGATGTTGGAGCTCACTGCAGGGAGAGGTGTCTACCATTGCTGAGACTCAGGTAGGCAGTTTTAATCTCACCTGTGTAAACAAAGTCATTGGGAAGTTTGCACAGCAACTGGGCAGAGCCCATGGCAGCTCAGCAAGGCCTCTGCAGGGGGACTGTCACTAGACTCCCTTCATGCTGGGCAGGGCGTCTGTGAAAATGGGCAGCAGTCCATCAGGGACTTATAAATAAAGCCCCCACCTTCCTGGAACCGAGCACCTGGGAAAAGGGATGGTTGTGGGTTCAGCTTCAGCAGACTTAAGACATCCCTGCCCAGAACAGCATTTGAACTCTAATAAGGGACAGACTGCCTCCTTAAATGGCTCCCTGACTTTTGTCTATCCTGACAAGGAGACGCCTCCCAGCAGGGGCTGACAGACACCTCATACAGGAGAGCTCTGGCTGGCATCTGGTGGGTACCCTTCCGGGACGAAGCTACCAGAGGAAGCAACAGGCAGCAATCTTTGCTGTTCTGCAGCCCCCACTGGTGATTCCCAGGCAAGCAGGGTTTAGAGTGAACCTCCAGAAAAACTCCAGCAGACCTGCAGCAGAGGGGCCTGTTAGAAGGAAAACTAACAAACAGCAATTGTTTCAACATCAACAGAAAGGACATCCACTCAGAGACACCATCCAAAGGTCCCCAACTTCAAAGACCAAAGGTAGATAAATCCATGAAGATGGGAAGAAACCAGCACAAAAAAAGGCAGAATTTTCCAAAAACTAGAACACCTCTTCTACTCCAAGAGATTGCAACTCCTCATCAGCAAGGGAACAAAATTGGATAGAGAATGAGTTTGATGAATTGACAGAAGCAGGCTTCAGAAGGCGGGTAATAGCAAACTTCTCAGAGCTAAAGGAGCATGTTCTAACCCAATGCAAGGAAGCGAAGAATCTTGAAAAACAGACAAAATGCTAACTAGAATAAACAGCATAGAGAAGAATATAAATGACTTGATGAAGCTGAAAAACACAGCACAAGAACTTCATGAAGCATACAAAAGTTTCAAGAGCTGAATCAATCAAGTGGAAGAAATGATATCAGAGACTGAAGATCAACTCAATGAAATAAAGCAAGAAGGCAAGATTAGAGAAAAAAAGTGAAAAGAAATGAACAAAGCCTCCAAGAAATATGGTATTATATGAAAAGACCAAATCCATGTTTGATCGGTGTAACTGAAAGTGATGGGGAAAATGAAACCAAGTTGGAAAACACTCTCTAGGATATTATCCAGGAGAACTTCCCCAACTTAGCAAAGCAGGCCATTCAAATTCAGGAAATACAGAGACCACCACAAAGATATTCCTCAAGAAGAGCAACCCCAAGACACATAATTGTCAGATTTACCAGGGATGAAATGAAGGAAAAAATGCTAAGGGCAGCCAGAGAGAAAGCGGGGGTGATCCACAAAGGGAAGCCCATCAGACTCACAGTGGATCTCTCAGCAGAAACCATAAAAGCTAGAAGAGAGTGAGGGGGAGGTCAATATTCAACGTCCTTAAAGAAAAGAATTATCAACTCAGAATTTCATATTCAGCCAAACTAAGCTTCATAAGTGAAGGAGAAATAAAATCCTTTACAGACAAGCAACTGCTGAGAGATTTTGTCACCACCAGGCCTGCCTTACAAGAGCTTCTGAGGGAAGCACTAAACATGGAAAGGAACAACCAGTACCAGCCACTGCAAAAACACACCAAACTGTAAAGACCATCAACATACTATGAAGAAACTACATCAGCTAATGAGCAAACAACCAGCTAGCATCAAAATGGGAGGATCAAATTCATACATAACAATATTAATCTTAAATGTAAATGAGCTAAATGGCCCAATCAAGACACAGACTGGCAAACTGGATAGTCAAGACCCATCAGTGTGCTGTATTCAGGAGACCCATCTCATGTGCAAAGACACACATAGGCTGAAAATAAAGAGATGGAGGAAGATTTATCAAGCAAATGGAGAGAGAAGAAAAGCAGGGTTGCAATCCTAGTCTCTGATAAAAGAGACTTTAAACCAACAAAGATCAAAACAGACAAAGGAGGACATTACATAATGGTAAAGGGATCAATGCAACAAGAAGAGCTAACTATCCTAAATATATATGCAAGCAATACAGGAGCACCCAGCTACATAAAGCAAGTTCTTAATAACCTACAAAGAGAC
The DNA here is from genome assembly GCF_001604975.1 of Cebus imitator. Taxonomy (NCBI): domain Eukaryota; kingdom Metazoa; phylum Chordata; class Mammalia; order Primates; family Cebidae; genus Cebus; species Cebus imitator. The sequence goes on along the minus strand of NW_016107374.1, from coordinate 1,387,496 downwards.
TTAGACCCCCACACAGTAATAGTGGAAGACTTTAACACCCCACTGTCAATATTAGACAGATCAATGAAACAGAAAATTAACAAGGATATCCAGGACTTGAACTCAGATCTGGACCAAGCAGACCTAATGGACATCTTGAGAACTCCCCACCCCAAATCCACAGAATATACATTCTTCTCAGCACTACATTGCTTTCTAAAATTGACCACACAATTGGAAGTAAAAGACCCCTCAGCAAATGTAAAAGAATAGAAATCATAACAGTCTCTCAGTCCACAGTGCAATCAAATTAGAACTCGGGATTAAGAAACTCACTTGAAACCGCACAACTACATGGAAACTGAACAACCTGCTCCTGAATGACTACTGGATAATGAAATAAAGGCAGAAATAAAGATGTGTGGGTGGGAGACCCCGCAAGTGCTGAGACAAGGGTCTGAAGCCTCAGCCTGTTCCCATATAAATACTGAACTAGAAAAGAATTAGAGATATAGTCACATAGTTATTCATATGTAATCATATATATATACTCAATATAACCTTTTAATTTTACTCATGATTCCTGGGTCATGAAGCATGGAACTGAAGTAACATTGTGAAAGAGGTGACCCTAAGGCAAGATGCCCTCTGTCACGCCCGTGTAAGAGCTGCTGGAGGGTGCCCTGACTGTGCGCAGCGCCAGTGCTGGGAAAGCACTCACTGTTTAGCCAGCTATGGAAGGAGATGTCCAAGATGTCTCCTTCCTCAGAGGAGTTAGGAGAAAACTCTGTTCCCCCAAGTTCTTGCAGTAGGCCTGATGACTGTCAGGGAGGCCCACAGACATCTGGGGACTTAATTGTCTCTATGTGATGCTGTGCTTCAGCGGTCATGTTCTGTGTCTACTTCCATGTTCCGCTTCTGCACCTGGTTCCTCTTTTTCTTAGAAGATAAAAATTAGTAAAAGTAACAAATCTTAATGTCTTTGTTCTTTCTTGACAAGTATAGAAAAAGTGCTGACGCATTAGGTTTTCTCCTCGCCTCAGCTACTTGAAGTCCTGGGCCCCTCTATCTCCAAGACACGTGATTTATCTGACCCTATCACTAATTGCCAATGTCTTGCCCTACCTGCCCTGCCTCCAGCTTTGTATGCAATAAAAGTCAGAGTGACCAGGCACCCAGGGCCACTGCCGGACTCCGTGCTTTGGTTGGCAGTAGACCCCTGGACCTAAACTCTCTTTCTCTTGATCTTTGTGTCTTGTGTCTTTATTTCCACAGTTTCTCTTTTCCGCACCAGCAGAGAGGGACTCATAGGACCCTGCAGGGGTGGACCCTACAAAGATGTTCTTTGAAACCAATGAGAACAAAGACACAATGTACCAGAATCTCTGGGACACATTTAAAGCAGTGTCTAAAGGGAAATTTATAGCACTAAATGCCCACAAGGGAAATGAGGAAAGATCTAAAATTGAATCCTAATATCACAATTAAAAGAACTAGAGGAGCAAGATAAAACAAATTCAAAAGCTAGCAGAAGACAAGAAAAAACTAAGATCAGAGCAGACCTGTAGGAAACAGAGACACAAAAAAGTTCAAAAAAAATCAGTAAACCCAGGAGCTAGTTTTTTGAAAAGATCAACAAAATAGTTAGACCACCAGCCAGACTAATAAAAAAGAAAAGAGAGAAGAATCAAACAGATGCAATAAAAAATGATAAAGGGGATATCACCATCGATCCCAGAGAAATACAAACTATGACCAGAGAATACTACAAACACCTCTATGCAAATAAACCAGTCAATCTAGAAGGAATGGATAAATTTCTGGACACATACACCCTCCCAAGACTAAACTGAGAAGAATTTGAATCCCTGAATAGACCAATAACAAGGTCTGAAATTGAGGCAGCAATTAATAGCCTATCAACCAAAAAGGGTCCAGGACCAGACGGGTTCACAACCAAATTCTACTAGAGGTACAAAGAGGAGCTGGTACCATTCCTTCTGAAACTATTCCAAACAATAGAAAAAGAGGGAATCCTCCCTAATTCATTTTATGAGACCAACATCATCCTGATACCGAAAGCTGGCAGCAACACAACTAAAAAAGAAAATTTCAGGCCAATATCCATGACAAACATTGATGCGAAAATCCTCAATGAAATACTGGCAAACCACATCCAACAGCATATCAAAAAGCTTATCCATCATGATGAAGTCAGCTTCATCACTGGGATGCAAGGCTGATTCAACATTCACAAATCTATAAATGTAATCCATCACATAAACAGAACCAAAGACAAAAACCACATGATTATATCAACAGATGCAGAGAAGGCTTTCTACAAAATTCAGCAGTTCTTTATGCCAAAGCTCTCAATAAATTAGGTACTGATGGAATGTATCTCAAAATAATAAGAGCTATTTTTGACAAACCCTCAGCCAATATCATACTGAATGGGCAAAAACTGGAAGCATTCTCTTTGAATACTGGCACAAGACAAGGATGCCCTCTCTCACCACTCCCATTCAGTATAGTATTGGAAGTTCTGACCAGGGCAATCACACAATAAAAAGAAATAAAGGTATTCAATTAGGAAAAGAGGAAGTCAAATTGTCTCTATTTGCAGACGACATGATTGTATATTCGGAAGACCCCATCATCTCCAGCTAAAATCTCCTTAAGCTGATAAGCAACTTCAGCAAAGTCTTAGGATACAAAATCAATGTGTAAAAATCACAAGCATTCCTATACACCAGTAATAGACAAACAGAGAGTCAAATCATGAGTGAACTCCCATTCACAACTGCTACAAAAAGAATAAAATATCCAGGAATACAACTAGGGATGTGAAGGACCTCTTCAAGGAGAACTACAAACCACTGCTCAAGGAAATAAGAGAGGACATAAACAGATGGAAAAACATTCCATGCTCATGGTTAGGAAGAATCAATATCATGAAAATGGCCACATTGCCCAAAGTAATTTATGGATTCAATGCTATTCCCATCAAGCTACCATTGACTTTCTTCACAGAACTGGAAAAAACCACCTTAAATTTCATATGGAATCAGAAAAGAGCCCACACAGCCAAGACAATCCTAAGCAAAAACAAAAACAAAAAAAACCTGGAGGCATCACGCTACCTGACTTCAAACTATACTACAAAGCTACAGTAATCAAAACAGCATGATACTGGTACCAAAACAGAGATGCAGACCAATGGAACAGAACAGGGGTCTCAGAAATGACACCACACATCTACAACCAATTGATCTTAGACAAACCTGACAAAAACAAGCAATGGGGAAAGGAGTCCCTATTTAATAAATGGTGTTGGGAAAACTGGCTAGCCATATGCAGAAAGCTGAAACTGGATCCCTTCCTTACACCTTATATAAAAATTAACTCCAGATGAATTAAAGATTTAAACATGAGATCTAACACCATAAAAACTCTAGAAGAAAATCTAGTCAATACCATTCAGGACACAGTCACGGGCAAGGACTTCATGACTAAAACACCAAAAGCAATGGCAACAAAAGCCAAAACCGACAAATGGGATCTACTTAAACTAAAGAGCTTCTGCAAAGCAAAAGAAACTATCATTGGAGCAAGCCAGCAACCAACAGAATGGGAAAAAATTTTGCAATCTACCCATCTGACAAAGGGCTAACATCCAGAATCTACAAAGAACTTAGACAATTTTACATGGAAAAAAAACCCTATCAAAAACTGGGTAAAGAAAACAAACAGACACTTCTCAAAAGAAGACATGTATGCAGCCAGCAAACAAATGAAAAAAAGCTCATCATCACTGGTCATTGGAGAAATGCAAATCAAAGCCACACTGAAATACCATCTCATGCCAGTTAGAATGGTGATCATTAAAAAATCAGGAGACAACAGATGCTGAAGAGGATGTGGAGAAACAGGAATGCTTTTACACTGTTGGTGGGAGTGTAAGTTAGTCCAACCATCGTGGAAGACAGTGTAGCGATTCCTCAAGGATCTAGAAATAGAAATCCCATTTGACCCAGCAATCCCATTACTGGGTATATACCCAAAGGATTATGAATCATTCTATTATAAAGACACCTGCACACGTATGTTTATTACGGCACTGTTCACAATAGCAAAGACTTGGAACCAACCCAAATGCCCATCAATGACAGACTGGATAAAGAAAATGTGGCACATATACACCATGGAATACTATGCAGCCATAAAATGGATGAGTTCATGTCCTTTGCAGGGACATGTATAAAGCTGGAAACCATCATTCTCAGCAAGCTGACACAAGAACAGAAAACCAATTACTGCACTTTCTCACTCATAAGTGGGTGCTGAACAATGAGAACACATAGACATAGGGAGGGGAACATCATACACTGGGGCCTGTCGGGGGGTGGGGACTAGGGGAAGGATAGCAGGGGGGTTCAGGGCTAGGGGAGGGATAGCATTAGGAGAAATACCTAATGTAGATGACAGGGTGATGGATGCAGCAAACCACCATAACACGTGTATGTTCTGCACATGTACCCCGGAACTTAAAATATAATAAAAAAATAAAAAGCAAAAAAATAAATAGAAAGAAAAAGTGATGCTCAGGACAAACCACAAAGTTCAAGCATATTATGAATGGTCTGTGTAAGCCACAATAAAAAGGATTTACAGAAAAAAAAAAAAACTTCTATATGATCAAGTTGTCTACAATGAAAGGGAAATTATAATGGTCTTTCTAGAGATTGGGCTTGATGTAAAATTATTCTTGCTACACTGTATAGACATAATAAGGCCAAGTATAATACAGCAAATCAGTACTACCAAGACTTGTCTTTTGTTAGATTCCAGTCTTGCCTGTTTTTCAATTTTTATTATTTTTTACAGTTTGGACCAAATTCTAATTTTTCTTGGCTACAAGTCTTCAAAATAATGTTTTCAATTTTTTGCCTTCCTTTTTCCCCACCCCTGGCTAATACTTGCATTTTTAGTAGAGACAGGGTTTCACTGTGTTGTCCAGGCTGGTCCTGAACTCCTGACCTCAAGTGATCCACCCACCTTGGCCTCCTAAAGTGCTGGGATTACAGGCATGAGCCATTGTGCCCAGCTTCGACATTCAGTTTTAAAAAGCCTTCTTGTCAATAACACTTGGTTTTTTAATCTTTGAATCTTGTTCTTTTAATGGGAGACTTAAATCTTATGTTGACTGTAATCACTGACATATAAAACTTTTATTTCTTCCATCTTACTTTTTATTCTTTTCATTCATTTTTATTCGTTTTCTATTTGTCCCTGTGTTACCTTGGTATACTTTTTAACACTCTAGTCCCTCCTGTCCCCCTGCACCCTAATACATGGTTTTAGAATATTCTAACTTCCTCCCCTCACAGATGAGACCTTTGGAACACACTGACCTTTCTCTTCACTTCCAATTCCTTGACTTTGCTGAGTTAGTTTAGCACTATTCGTTTATTATAATTAGGTCTACTCTAATTCACGTGCTGCTTAGAGTACTTCCTTTTTACTTTTTTTTGAGACAGATTCTTGCTTTGTTGCCCAGGCTGGAGTACAGTGGCATGATCTGGGCTCACTGCAACCTCTGCTTCCCGGGTGCAAGTGATTCTCCTGCCTCAGCCTCCCAAGTAGCTGGGATCACAGGTGCAAGCCACCATGCCCAGCTAATTTTTCTATTTTTAGTAGAGACAGGGTTTCACCATGTTGGCCAGGCTGGATTTGAACTCCTACCTGGCTTCAAGTGATCCACCAGCCTTGGCCTCCCAAAATGTTGGGATTACAGGTGTGAGCCATTGCTCCCAGCCACTTACGAGTACTTTCTCCAGTATTTTTGTCACATGGAGTATGTGGATAATTACCTCTGAATTTGCTTATTGGCAGATCCTTGAAAGGTAACTAACATCTTGGGTTGTAGTCCTCTTCCTTTTAGCTATTATTGCACAGTCTCATCCAGTTTTGCAGTCTGATACGGGCTTTTCTTCTATTGTTTAAATGTATAAGGAATTTTTCTTGAAGGGCTTAGCATTGCTTCTGTAACCTACAAGTTAAGGAGTTACACCCAGATCTGTGTTGTGGGCCCTTTCTCACCAAACGTACAAAACTCTGTGTGTCCTTTCAACTGGTAAATTAAAGTTGATCCTTAGAGAAAGTTTCTTATTTTTAATTTAATTTTCTCCTCTGTGTTCTTTCTCTCAAGAATTTATTATTTTCATATCAAGTTTCCTGTGTCTATCTGCTCAGTCTCTATTTTCCTTATACCTTATCTTCGTAATTTTGTTACTCTTATTGAGTTGCTTCTTCCACTCAGTTCTTCTGCCAGGTTACAAATTTGGTTCTCAACAATGACATCCTTTCCTTCAACTCATCTACTACATTTTATAGTTAAGAAATATGTTTTTGGCTGGAGGTGGTGGCTCATACCTATAATCCCAGCACTTTGGGAAGCCAAAGTGGGAGGGTTGCTTAAGGCCAGGAGTTCAAGACCGGCCTGGTCAACATAGTAAGACCTTGTCTCTACAAAAAAAATTAAAATTTAAGAAAGTATTGGCAGGGCCTGGTGGTACACCCCTGTAGTCTTAGCTACCTACTTGGGTGGCTGAGGTGGAAGGATCCCTTGGGTTCAGGAGTTCAAGGTTACACTGAGCTATGATGGTTACACTGAGCTATGATGGTAACACTGAACCTCAGCCTTGGTGATGGAGCAAGGACTGTCTCTTTAAAAAACAAACACAAAAAAAGTTCTTTTTTTTTTTTTTTTTTTCGGTAGAGACAGGGTTTCACCCTGTTGGCCTGGGTGATCTGGAACTCCCGACCTCAGGTGATCCACCCCCCTTGGCCTCCCAAAGTACTGGCATTACAGGTGTGAGCCACCACCCCTGGTCAGAAGTATGTTTTTTAGTCCTAGAAAATCTTTTTGTGCATTGGGGATTGGCAAAAGGATGACACTACACTGAATTTCCTTAATGCTCCTTTACTTTTTTTGTTGAAGTTATTACCTGGCTCCTAGAAAACCTCAGATACATTTATGTATTTCTTTGCCCAATGAGGATCATGTCTGAATATTAAAGTACCCTAAATAGCAGCACTCCGCAAGGATTTTCTATATCTGTGTGGGCGAGTGATTACAAGAGAAGACTATCAGTACCATTCTGAGACAGAGACCACACTGAGATAGAGGAAAAGATTTCTCTCTGGTATCCCTCGACTCTTCCAAACTCAGGAATAGGGAAGCCACAAACTTCCTGGTAAGCTAGTATTTAGCTTCATGGGGTTCAAGAAGACCAGGCATCCTCACATGAGACAAATGTTTAACTTACTCCCAGGATTCCACTATGTCCTGATTCTTACCCAAGTACTCTTTACATTAATAGAGAGGAAGCCCTGTATCAGCTTTTCCCAGCAGCCTGCCTTAGAACCGAAGACATCACTCCCACCTAGTTGCCACTTGGTTCAGGTTGTGACAGACAGATGGGAGCTTAGCATGGATATGGATGGGAAGCAAGATTCACTTCAAGTTGCCACCTTCCCAGAACTTTCTCTGTGCCTAGGCCTAAATCTGTAAAATCTTTAAAAGCTGAATATTTCTATACCTTAGATTAAAACATAAAATGCAGTCTTATGCTTCAGAAAAAGATGAAGATTAGTCAAGTGGCTTTGCCAAAATATCTTCTTGAAAATATATATATACACATACATATACACACACCGACACATATATATATATTTATATATATGTATAATTATACATCTATTTATATAATTATACATATATATATATATATATTTGTAGACATGGGGTTTCGCCTTGAATCAACCAAGGAAGAAAACTAAATGAAAAAAAATAAATAATCTGAAAGCATTCTATATTGATTTAGCATCTGTAAAATTTGGCTTCAATAAATGGGGGAATTAAAATATTTGACAAATGATACTTTTGTAAAATGGTAAGTCAGTTGGTAAAAATAAAGCTGGGTCCCCAGTCATCAAAATAAATTCCAGATGAATCAAAAATACAAATGTTAAACACACAAAAGCACTAGAAGGAAGCAGTATGGAACTTCTTTTGTGATCTTCACAAAGAATTAGGTCTTTCTAAGCATAACACATCCTAAAATCCTGACGTTATAAAAGATTAATAAATTTGGCTAAAGATTAAAAACACATGTATGACACAACAAAGTTAATGTCAAAGAGATACTCAGCAATTAAAAAGGAATAAATTTTTGATACATACAACATGAATCTCAAAAATATGAGGCTAAGTGAAGAAAACAAAAAAGACTAATGACTGTATGAATCCATTTATAAGAAAGTCTAGAAGAGGAAAAACTAAAATAATAGAAAGTAGATTGGACTATGAGGCCCCAAAGGGGCCAGAAGAGGGGACTAACTAAAAGGTACCTAAAGGAATTTTGAGGGGTGATGAAAATGTTCTATATTGTGAGTGCAGTGGTAGTTATGTGACTACATACATTTGTCAAAACTTACTAAATTATACTTAAAATTGGTGACTGTTATTGTATATAAATTATATTCCAACTAAGGCTGACTAAAAAGTCAAATGGAAAAATGTTTACAATATATGTCACTAAGGACTAATTTAATGCAAATAATTCTTAAAATAGGTAATAAAATAAACAACCTACTAGAAAAACATGCAGAGAAAATAAGCCACTCACAGAAGGAAAAATTACAGAGGACCATTAAATTCACGAGGAAATGGCCAACCTCAGTTGTACTTTAAGAAATGCGTATCAGGCTGGGCACAGTGGCTCATGCCTATAATCCCAGCACTTTGGGAGCCTAAGGCAGGAAGATTGCTTGAGCCGAGGAATTTGAGGTGAGCCTGAGCAAGACAGTGAGACCTCATCTTTACAAAAAATATAAAAATTAGCCTGGCATGGTGGTGCACACCTGTAAGCCCCAGCTACCCAGGAGGCTAACATGGAAGGATCACTTGAGCCTGAGAGGCAGAGGTTGCAGTGAGCTGAGATGGCGCTACTGCACTCCAGCCTGGGCAACAGAGTAAGACCCTGTCTCAAAAAATAAAAGCATATCAAACAAGTGACTTACACTTTTTTTTTAACCAATCAGAATAGCAAAGATTAATATATTTGCTAATATCCAGTACTGCAATCTAGGGACATGCACAGTTTACTACAAGTTTTCATTCGATGGGAATTTACCAATATCTATTAATGTTTTAAATACACATATCTTAAAGATATAACAAACAAATATGTAATAATAACAACACACAATATAGGGTTTCATATGTCAGGAATTGTTTTAAGTATTTTATCTGGATTATTTGACTTAATCCTTACAATAACAACCCCAAACAGAAGGTACTTTAATTATTCCCATTTTACAAATGGGAAAATGAAATTAAAAAGGGATTAGATAATTTGACCAAAGTCATATCACTAGTAAGTAGCACTGCCAGGATTCAAACTTAGGCAGCTTGGCTACAGAATTTATATTCTTAGGTACTATGTTATTCTCCCTCTCTAGAGGGAGAGACTGTTTAATTCTACAGCATTTATAATAGCAAAAAGCAAAAAGTCCATCAACAGGGGACTGAGTAAATAAAAAAAATCTATACTATGAAATACCAGGCAGGCAGGATTCATTAAAAATAAAGTAACATTGATATTAAATCAAAAACTTACTGCAAGCAATATTTATAGCAAGAACCTATCATAAAACAAAGAAAATAGGAAAAATAATACATATACTTGCACACACAAAGAAAATTTCTGGAAGCTATGCATCAAACTGTGTTTAGTAAATACCACTGACATATAAGGAAGATTAAGGGAAAGATTTTTATTTTTTATTTTTATTACATTCTGTATTATTTGAATTTTTAAACTATGGAAGCAGCACTGTTATTATATTAAAAAAAAAAAAACCCACCTCGTTTAAAAACGTAATTATTCTACTTGGTATATTACAACTTTTATGGTACGGATTTACCTTTAGCTCTTGGATTCGCTGGCTTCGTCTGTCTCTTAGATTCTTTAATTCTTTCTCATCCCAGCATCTAGCCTTGTATTTTAAGTCACTTGACCCTCCAGAGATCACTCCAGATTTTAAAAATAATGTTCCATCAAGGGCTACTGTCTGTAAAATTAAAAGTATTTTACCCTGGAGACATGTACGTAAAGATAAAAATAAGGACATGATGTGGCAATTTTTACAGCTGAGAATAAAACATGAGAAAGCCACTTACTGAACTTTACTAATAAAATATCTAGTTTATGAAGAGAACCCAAACAAGCAAACCACAAATATAAAACCCATTTCATTAAGACCCAAAGAAATTCTAGGGAATAAAATTATTGATTTAGTCTTTTATCAATATCTGGATTGGTTCCAATTTTTCCTATTATACCCAATGATTCAATGAATAAAATTTGTACACTCATCATTTCACACATGTAGGTTAATCTATATGCTAAGTTCCTCACAGGTACAAGTGAGAGAACTGCCCTTCACAGAACTGGTATAAATTTAAGTTCCCACAGCAGTGAACAGAAGACTCTCTCTTTTTTTTTTTTTTTTTTTTTTNGATCTCGGCTCACCGCAACCTCCGCCTCCTGGGTTCAGGCAATTCTCCTGCCTCAGCCTCCTGAGTAGCTGGGACTACAGGTACACGCCACCATGCCCAGCTAATTTTTGTATTTTCAGTAGAGGCGAGGTTTCACCTTGTTGACCAGGATGGTCTCGATCTCTTGACCTCGTGATCCACCCACCTCGGCCTCCCAAAGTGCTGGGATTACAGGCTTGAGCCACCGCGCCCGGCCTACAGAAGACTCTCTTTCCCCATAAAGTATTACTGAACTTTTTGATGTTGGTCAATCTGACAGGTGAAAATAGTACCTCAGTGTAATTTTAATGGGTATTTCCCATATGAGTGAGGTTGCATTCTCACATTCAAGAATTATTTCCTTTCATGAAAACAAGTTTGTTCATATCCCTTGTCCATTTTCCAACTATATTATAGTTCTTTTCCATAGTGATCTGTAAGAACATTTGCTCTTTACTAAAAGCTACAAATATTTTCCCCAGTTTGCCATTTTTCTTTTGATTTTTCTTAGTCTTTGCTGTATAGAAACTCTTTGTTAGGTGAACTCATTCATCTTTTATAGCTTTTGGGTTTTTTGTCATATTGGAAAAAGACTTCCCGTCTCTGAGATTAAGAAAAATTTCCCAGGCCGGGTGTGGTGGTTCACACCTGTAATCTCAGCACTTTGGGAGGCCAAGGCAGGCAGACCACTCGAGGTCAGGTGTTCAAGACCAGCCTGGTCAACATGGTGAAACCCTATCTCTACTAAAGATACAAAAATTAGCCAGGCATGGTAGGGGGCAACTGTAATCCTAGCTACCTGGGAGGCTGAGGCACGAGAATCACTTGAACCTGAGAGGCAGAGGTTGCAGTAAGTAGAGATCGCACTACTGCACTCTAGCCTGGGTGACAGAGCAAGACTCCATTTCCAAAAGAAAGAAAAAATTTCCCATGGTTTCTCTTAGAAAGTTTATGTTTTTACTTTTATATTAACATTTCCAATTCATTCTAATTTCTGGAATTTATCCTGATACAAGGAATGAAGTTTAGATTAAAACTATATTTTATTCCAGATGGTACTCAACCAAGTAGTAACTTGCACATTATTCACTATTGTTTAATACGTGCAATTTTGGAAAAAAATAATCTTTTCAAAAACTGTCCAGCTGCTGACATTTTTCTGGGTCTGCTTTTTGCTTCACCATATTAAAACGGCACAGTATAAGTAGATCTTTCTATAATATACGTATTTTAGAGTAACAACCAACCAGTCTATAGGAGAAGAAAACAAATAATTGTATCTCTGGTTAAAGGGAACAGACAGAATAATTACATATATGTAAAGAGATTCAGGATTTTTAAATTCTGGTATATAAATTTTAAAAATATGTGAAAACTGAGTTATCACTAAAATATAGTGACCAAACTATAGCTAGCAGAATTAATGTAATTCATATTTGTAGTTTATAGATATTATATGTAGTTTGTATATACTATAGTTTACAAGTAAACCAAAATATTTAATACTATTTGCAATGTTTAAATAAATAAAATTCTAAAACATGGTATCAAGTATATAGAAAACCAAAAGCAAAAATTCCAGATGAGTCACCAGATGATTTCTATGAAAACGTGACATCTATCCAATTGTTTGACCCAATCTAAAACACAGAGAAAATTCTTTCAAAGTCCTGAGATACAGTTAAAATACAAATAAGATACAGCTGATTAAAATTCTGAACTACTGATAAAAATAAGATACAACCAAAAGGGGTAAAGAGGTTATTATGAACAAGATAGAAACAATAAATATTTGTTATATGAAGGAATAAGCAATCATATCTTCATGTGACTTCTTTGACTATACAAATCTTCGAATATCAATTCTATGAAATATACAAATATACAAAAGTCAACGTTAGTATAATTAGGCAGCAAAATAAGAAAAACAGTAACTTACTACGCTTGCTTCAATTTAACGTGTAGAAATCAATGATAGTGATCACATTATGCTTAAGACTATTGATCAGAAACACCAAAATGTATGAAAAGTTAATCATGTTAGATAAGTCAATAAATTTAACACTGGAAATCCTCATGTGTCATAAGAATTGCCTGCTTTGTGTTTATCTGCAATTCTAGACATTCCAGATTAAATGTGTTAATTGACTAGTAAGTTATAAAATTACTATCCGTTTTTGAGAGCTACTTGCCAGGCACTATAATAGCATTTTACATGTTTACTTAATTTAATTCCTTACCCCATAAAACAGGTAATATTATTTCCCCAATTTTAGATGAGAAAACTAAAACTAGTGGTTTACAGACTTCCCAACATTCACATAATTAATTACTAAGTAACATCACTGGTCTTAAGTTATAGCTTATACCCGTAAGCATTATGTTACACTTCATCATAAATGTAGTTTTTTAAAAACACTATGTCAGATAATTTAAGGATTTTAACATTGCTCAACTAAATGCAAACATAACTCTCTATTCAACTGAGAGTAAAATCGTACTTATTTTTAAGACCAAAATTATTTCCTCAAGATACTACTATTCAGTAATCTTATTTCGACTGTGTTTTTTAGAAATTCAAATATGTTAAACCTTGAACATGCAAAAGGACAGTTAGCATCTCCACTAAAGTATGGAAGAATTAACCCAGAGGGTAAAATAAATAACCTAAATCTTTTCCTGGTATCCAAAAACACAGGTACTATTATCCAGGGTTCCATATAAGGTTAAAAAAAAATAAATGCTTTAGAATATTATTAAAATAAATCTAATTTTCAAAATATAATTTATGATGTTGAGAAATGCTATGAGTTTTTTTTTTTTTTTTTTAATTCATTTTTTGAATTTTTGGTTTTTTTTTTTTTTTTTTTTTTTTTTTATTATTTTTTTTTTTTTTTTTTTTTTTTTTTTTTTTCTAAATTCAACGGAACATTAGAAAAACCACTGAAGCCATAACCACCTTAAGTTCTAGGCTGGTTCTCTTTAGAAAAAATAACATATAAAAGCATATATGTTTTTATATGTTATAAGCATATAACATATAAAAGCAAATACAAATATTTCTGTGTGTTTGTGTATAATATGTTGGTCTTTTAAGTACTACTTCAATTTATCTAAAGGTGTGATATAAGCCTCTTTTCTTACTTTCCGTCTTTCAGGTCCACCGAATGCAATATGCCTCGCTTCTTCTACAGTCTCACAAACAAGACCATTTCCGCACACAAACTGAATCACTTTCTTCAGCTGAGGAAGCTGAGTCTTTATGACATCAATCACCATTTTACAGCCTTTAAGTTCCCTTAATCTTTCATTGATTGGCTTGATCTAAAGGGTTTAAAAATATTTAACTTATTAGATACACTGAAAAAAGCCCAAATGTTCATTATATTCCTTTTCACAAAATATATAAGCATGGCAGTAAAAGATTAACCGTATGTACCCAGCCGGGTGAGATGCTCATGCCTGTAATCCCAGCACTCTGGGAGGCAGAGGCGGGTGAATTCACTTGAGGTCAGGAGTTTGAGACTAGCCTGGCCAACAAGGTGAAACCCTGTCTCAAATAAAAATACAGAAAAATTAGCTCTGCATGGTGGCACACACTTGTCATCCCAGCTACTCAGGAGGCTGAGGTAGGAGACTCATTTGAACTCGGGAGACGGAGGTTGCGGTGAGCTGAGATCGTGCTACTACATTCCAGCCTGAGTGACAGAGTTAGACTCCATTTCAAAAAAAAAAGTATGTAATTACATACAATAAAAGTTTGATAAGAACATGACGAACTATATCCCATCATTGGTTTAGGTAATATTTTTTAAAAACAAAAACTTCATTAAAAGCCAGAAGACATAATTTCCAGATTCAACTCTGTCACTAACTAGTCGGGATAAAACAATGCATAAGAAGTGTCCCCCACATTTAAAATCATAAAATCTAGTGGAAAATAATGCCCATTCAGGTATGTGTCAAAAGAGTAGCACAACACTATAGAAGTTTAAAAACCACTTTTGGGCCGGGAGTGGTAGCTCACACCTATAATCCCAGCATTTTGGGAGGCCAAAGCAGGTGGATCACTTGAGGTCAGGCGTTTAAGACCAGTCTAGCCAACGTGGTGAAACCCTGTCTCTACTAAAAATATAAAAATTAACCAGATGTGGTGGTACATGCCTGTAATCCCAGCTACTTGGGAGGCTGAGGCAAGAGAATCACTTGAACCCAGAAGGCAGAGGTTGCAGTGAGCCGAGATCATGCCATTGCACTCCAGCCTGGGCAACAAGAGCAAGACACCGTCTCAAAAAAACAAAACACTTTTGACTTAAGTGATCAGGAAAGCCTTCAGACCTTCTTGGTCATGACTTTTAGGTTGGGTTTACAACAGATCACAAAAGTGTCTGCAATGTATTATCAAAAACCAGCAAGTATGATCTCACTTTTTTTTTTTTTGGGACAGAGTTTCGCTCGTTACCCAGGCTGGAGTACAATGGTGCGATCTTGGCTCACCGCAACCTCCGCCTCCTGGGTTCAGGCGATTCTCCTGCCTCAGCTTCCTGAGTAGCTGGGATTACAGGCACGCGCCACCATGCCCGGCTAATGTTTTGTATTTTTAGTAGAGACGGGGTTTCACCGTGTTGACCAGGATGGGATCTCTTGACCTCGTGATCCACCCGCCTCGGCCTCCCAAAGTGCTGGGATTACAGGCTTGAGCCACCGCGCCCGGCCTTGATCTCACTTTTTAAACAAAACAAAACAAAGCAGAAAACTTATATATAACCAAAATGTGTGTGTATATATATACACTTGGGAATATATAATTATATAAATTAAGTGTATGGAGGCAATTTAAAGTAGTTACTATTAAGGAATCGAGCATTATGACGGGGTAGGAGTATTCCCTTTATATTTGATACACTTCTGTGTGAGATTTTTTAAAAAATGAGTCTGTCTTGAAAAAAACCTCAAGTGAGAAATAAGTAAAACAGGATTCTAACAGGTAGATGAGTTGGGGTAATGAGTTTTAGTGAGCAGAAGGTAGCAAAAGTGTGGAAGTACAAAAGGGAGGTCTGGACCATGAGTAACACCAGCCAGCATTTGCTAAGACTTTCCTCTGTGTAGGTCCTCTGCCAGCTGCTTTACATGTAACAATTCCTTGTAGTAATCCAATAAGAACTAATTCTTCCATTTCATACATGGAAAACTGACGCTCAGAAAAATTAAGAAAAAGAGCTAATTAGAGGTAGGGCTGAGATCCAAACTCAGAGCAGTCCAGCTCTAAGGCATGTGCTCTTAACTACTATGCAGACTGTCTGCAATTCAGGGTCTTGACTGGTGAACCAAAGAGAACATTTTCTTGAGTAGTCAATGAAAAATCACTAAAGGATATCAATCATGACATGACAGAGCTCCTGTTTCACGAATTTAGACTCAGGATATGTTAAGGTATCTCAATACATATCTCAAGCCTCAAAATTTAGTCTTTTCCACAAAGAACTAATATACTGGGTCAAATATTTACAATTAAGACTGACCTGGCATTATACCAACAGACCATACATCTTATCTGTTTCCTATACTTTGCTATACACAACAAAATATATTGCTGGCTAATAGAGTAGTGCACTGCTAGTACAATGAAATCAAAGTAAGGTAGAATTCTGTAAAAACTAGATAAAGAAGAAATGATATGATATCAAGAAAGAGAGCAGCCACTTGACATTATTCTTTGCTTGACAATGTATTTAACACCAGCCATTTAAATGACTGGCTAACTGGCATCAAAGCTACAATTTTTTTCAATCACTATGATAGTTTTAGGCAATAAAAACATTCTTTAAAAGACAAGACTTTTATCATTATAAATACAGTCATTATCAAGTTCTTACATCAAGGTAATCTAGAGCGAGGAATGTCTCAGGTTCAGCTCTTTCCTCCTTCAGAAATCGAATACAATCTTTTGCTACCTTTTCAGAGGCAACAACAATGGCAATGATGTACTGGCCGAAAAGCTTAGTAACAGCCAGCTGATATTTCTTATGAATAGGATGACACAGGTCAAGTAGTCTTCCAAACTTAGCAGGTTTCAAAAAAGGAGAGAAAATCAGATATATTCATGTGAAATACATAATTCATTGTTTTCCAACGTAACAGAGTAGCACAAACAAAAACTAATTTTATAAAATTATATACCTCATAATTAGTAGTTTTACTTAAATAGGCCTAAGTTTCATTATGAAATGTCCATCTAGCTACGTGACACTATATTTTAAAAAAGAGTAATAAAGAGGGACTAGCCTTACCAAAATATTAAAATATTTTCTAAAACTACATAATTAGATAATATTCATTCATTCCCTTATCTATTAAACAAAAAATCTATAAGGCACCTACTATTGCAGGTACTGAGCTAGACATTGGAAAAAACATTAATGAAACAAAGCAGATACTTTCTGACCTCATAGAATTTTTAGTCTAGAGCTAGACAACAACAAAGTTTTAGAGAATGCTCTGAGGATATTTAGCAGAGATCATGTTGGCATAAGAAGTCCAGGAAGGATTTCCATAAAGTGTTACTTGGTCTAAGACCTGAAGAATGGTCAAGAATTACTTAGATTGAAGTTCAAAAGCTTTACTAGAAAATGTCTGAATGTCAAGCATCATGTATCAGTAGTCTCTAGAGTATCTAAAGGTTTAATTTTGTGTTTTAATCTCGGCTCACTGCAACCTCCACCTCCCAGGTTCTAGTGATACTCCTACCTCAGCCTCCTAAGTAGCTGGGATTACAGGCACCTGCCACCACACCTGGCTAATTTTTGTATTTTTAGTGGAGGGGGGTTTCACCATGTTGGCCAGGCTGATCTTGAACTCCTGACCTCAAGTGATCCACCTGCCTTGGCCTCCCAAAATTACAGGCATGAGCCACAGTGCCTGGCCAATAGGTGTTTCAAAATAGAGCACTGGTTACCAGTCCCAAATGCTGAAAATAGGCCATATCATAAAATAAGGATTGCATAGTACGAACTGATGTTAGTGACAAGAGAGTCAGATGCAACCCTGATACAAAAGGAAATACTCTTGTGAGGCGGACACCTTAAGCAACAGGTGATATTGTATTTTGGCTAATGAAATGCACTAGCAATACTAGATGCTGAAAAAATATTTCAAAAACAAATGAAACCTTGAAAAATATGAGGTTTGAGGCTGTATGTATGCCGGGGTCAGACTCCGTCACAGCATCCAAGTTCTTTAGGGGATACTGGCCACAATTTGAACTTTCTAAGCACTATGTTCATGTCATGCTTCTCCCCCAATAATTACATCTCTATAGATACTACCAGAAGTTTTACCCTAATTATTTGCTATTACATTTTAAATATAAAGACTCAAACACAAAACTTAAAGATGTCTGAAATAATATTGCTTTGTAATAATGGTATTATTTCTAATCCCAAATAAGAAGATATGCTGTAAGCAAACAGGAAAGCTTAGTTTTCTTTTTGTTTAAATTAACTATTCATTCTAATTACCACAGAATCTGGGTACAGTCTTTTAAGGTGTTCCAGAACCTCTGCTCTCTTTTGCTGACGTTTTCCCTCATGGGTATCAATTCCAGCATTCTGCAATTCACTTCTAATAAGATTCAATTCTTCATTAACTTCAGACATTCTTAATTTTGCTTTTTCAATTTCATCCACCAGAGTTTCCTCTTGCTGTTTCTTCTCTTCCAAACATTCCCTACCAAATAACAACAAATTATAAAGCAAAATGATAAACCAAACTTTAAGAATTATCAGATACAACGGCATTGCAGGGGAATGGGGCAGTGCTCTACCAATTTTTAAAGGGTACAAAATGCAATAAACCTGACACCAAACATGGGCAAAAGAGATTTTGCTCATTCTTTGTTGATAAAAATATGGCAGGGCCAGGTGGCTCACTCCTGTAATCCCAGCACTCTTGAGAGGCTGAGGTACGTGGATGGCTTGAGTCTAGGAATTTGAGACCAGCCTGGGCAACATGGCAAAACCCTGTCTCTACAAAATATAAAAAAATGAGTCAGCTGTGGTGGCACACACCTGTAGTACCAGCTACTCAGGGGACTGAGGCAGGTGGATCACTTGAGCCCAGCAGGTGGAGGCTGCAGTAAGCCATGATCATGCCACTGCACTCCAGTCTGGGTGAGAGAGCAAGAACCTGTTTAAAAAAAAAAAAAGAAAAAGAAAGAAATTCATAGATAAGAAAACTGCAAGGGGTGCAGTGGCTCACACCTGTAATCCCAGCACTTTGGGAGTCCGAGGAGGGCGAATTGCTTGAGTCCAGGAGTTCAAGACCAGCCTATGCAGCATGAAACCCCAACTCTACCAGAAATACAAAAAAGTAGCTGAGTGTGGTAGCATATGCCTGTAGTCTCAGCTACAGGCTAAGGTAAGAGAGTCATGTGAGCCCTGGAAGTCGAGGCTGCAATGAGCCATGACAGTGCCACTGCACTCTAGCCTAGGCAATGGAAGTGAGACCCTCTCTCAAAAAAAAAGAAAAAAGGAAAACTGCTGCAAGGAATTTTTTTTACTCCACCTACATGCATGTCTTTGTATACTCCTCTAACTTCTCTATTCGTTTTTTATGATCTTCTATTTGTTCTTTTATTTGTTTTAGATTTCCCTAAAAGAGGAAATGAAATCTAAAATCAATTACAGCAATTCCAGACCAACAAAATTACATGCCTAGAACTTACTATAACATTATAAGCTGTTATAAATTTGAAAAATGTCAAATATAATTATATGTAAACACTTATCAGAGCAAATTTTAATTTTGAAATTTTAATTTTAAAAAGGCATATCAGGGTTCAAATCCTGACTCTACCATTTGCTAGATATTTCATCTCAACTGATTTCTCTCTGTAACTTCAAACTTCAAGGAGATTATTTTCAAAGATCTATATAGTTCTTATCACTTAAACTAATTCACTCAACAAATATATTAGGTTGGTGCAAAAGTACCACAATTACTTTTGCAACAAAGTGTTCAGAATTTGTTGCACCAACAAATATATTAGGTTGGTGCAAAAGTACTGCAATTACTTTTGCAACACAAAGTTCCTATTATATGGTAACCTAAATATGTTCACTGGCTACCATGTGATAGTTAGAGGTACAGATATAAACAAGAGTCTCTTCTCTGAAAGACTGATGTCTGGTAGGAGAGACATACAATTAAATTAGTAATTACAGTAGAGTTGTTTTGTGTTATTAACAGAGGAACTATAGGGCAACTAATAGGCTTGTGGGTGAGGACTTCATGAAAGCGTTGTTCTATTCACTTTATCATTAAATCCAATTGGAGACTACTACTGTAGTAGCAGTCTAGTACTATAGTAGTCTCCAACTGGTTTCATGTCTTTTTTTCTCCCACTTAATCCATCCTGTACACTGTAGCAAAATTAATCTCTTAATCCATCACTAAATGGTTGAAAATAAAGCGTGTAAGAAACCAAAAACAATTATTTCAGTATACGAGGAAAAAGAAGAAATAATAGTTTTCAAGTAGAAAAGTATGAACACGTTCCATGAAGATAATTATCCTGTTTTACTCACTTATTACACAAATTCATTGAACAAACATCCACTGTGCTAGATGCCAGTTATAAAAATGAGTAAGCTACAACTCCTTTTTTGTGCGGACTATACATGTTGAAATTAGAGTCCCATATTGAAATTGTATTACCTCACTTACAAATTCCATTCAGAGAGGAAGAAACAAGATTAGTTAAGAAGGAGTACCAAGTTCAGTAAATTAGAAACACCTGCCTCTGGACCTTTACTCTGGCCACTTCCAGAGCCTGTGTCACACTAAATAGGTCCCTTCATGGTTATTAATTTTACTTGCCAGGTGGACCTCTTAGGGGTTACCACAAATTTCAGTGTATAAGTTTATAACATGATACAAATTATACAATTATACAAATGTTTTAAAAGTAATTCCTGCTATGTTACCACCTTGTCACTTTCCTTGCCCTTTTCTATTCACAGTACTATCATAGATTATGTCTTTTATATTTGTTTGTATCTTCATCTGCCAAATAATGAAATAAATGAAATGAGGTAGTATAGTTTAAGGTTAAGAAGATTCATTCCGGATTCAAGTACAAAAAGGAAATACATTTTCATTAAGAATAATTCTAAATCATTACCCTACAACCCAAGATACCTGAACTTCTCCATGCCTCCTCTTTTCAAATGCCAGTCTTTCTTCATCTGTCTTCTGTTCCCACTTCAGTTTTTCCAGCTGTTGACTCATTATAGCTACTTTCTTTCTTACTTGTTCTTTAAGTTCCTTATAATGATCCAGCTGCATAAACAGTATTGAAAAATTGCTAATTCACTTAAATAAGCATGAGAGCAAATTCTTTGTATGAAATCCAGTACTAGAAGATAATCTTCCCAAAATCTTACTTTATAATTAAATCATAATCGACCACTTTCCCCAGGTAAAATAATGTGAACGTAAAACCTTCTTTTAAAAAAACTGTTTATTGCTGGGCACAGTAGCCCACACCTGTAATCCCAGCACTTTGGGAGGCCGAGGTGGGTAGATCACAAGGTCAGGAGTTCAAGACCATCCTGGCCGATATAGTGAAACCCCATCTCTACTAAAGATACAAAACTTAGCTGGGCATGGTGGTTTGTGCCTGTAGCCCCAGTTGCTGGAGAGGCTGAGGCAGAAGAATCGCTTGAACCAGGGAGGCAGAGGTTGCAGTGAGCCGAGATTGTGCGACTGCACTCCAGCCTGGGCGACACAGCAAGACTCCATCTCAAAAAAAAAAACAACAACTTTATTATTTATTTTTGAAATTGTTATTTATTTATTTATATTTTGCTCTGTTGCCCAGGCTAGAGTGGCACAATCACTGCTCAATGCAGCTTGACCTCCCAGGCTCAAGTGTTTAACTATAATCATTTGTAAGATAATCATTTTTTCCTCTCATAAACACTTAAAGATACATGTGGCTTTGAGGAGACATGATCGCTTAATTAATAGGAAGGAAACTGATTACTTAAGGTGCTTTAAAATGTTCAGTGATGAATTAATCTCTTATTATACAAGATTTAATTATCTTAAATCAGTAAACGGCAAAAAACATGAAACTGACAACAAATTTTTGTTATCTCTTATCAATTTTATGATAATCTTACATCACAATTATATACCACAATAATTATGACTATAGTAGAAAAATTATCATTTTCTCTGGATTCTCCTTTCTAAGGTTTTTGGACAGAGACCTTAGTATAGAAGTTTTTTTTGAATATCTCATTGCTTTAAACACTTTTTTAGGCCAGGCACAGTGGATCATGCCTGTAATCTCAGCACTTTGGGAAGCCAAGGCAAAAGGATCACTTCAACCCAGGAGTTCAAGACCAGCCTGGGCAACACAATGAGACCTCATCTCTACAAAAAATTTAAAAATTAGCCAGATGTGGTGGCATGAGCCTGTAGACAGAAGGATCAACTGAGCCCAGTAGTGAACTATGATTGATAACAGCAGGAGGCAGACAAATCCTAGACAGACAGGGGTGGGTCCTGTCTCACCCCTGATCTTCAAGCCAAAGACTGGTTAAAGCCTAGCTACACATCCTGGGTAAATCCACAGACAAGACTGAGAACCTAGTTTCCTGCTTGGCACACTTACCTCTGATTGACCCCTACCCTTCACCTATTTTACATATACCTACCCTTCCCTAATTGGTTTTTCACACTGTTGTATCCACCTTAGAGCAGTGCTTTTGTTTTAGCTTTTTTTTTTTTGCATACTTAACAAACCAATGAGCACACAATCCCCCCATTCTGAGTCTATAAAAGCCCCAGATCCAGCTACACTGGGGGAGAAACCACTCAACTTCTGGAGGGGGACCACCCTTGCATCCCCTCTCTGCTGAGAGCTGTTTCATTGCTCAATAAAATTCTTGTTTGCCCTCCTTACTCTTCCATTGCCAGGGTAGCCTCATTCTTCTTAGATGCAGGACAAGAACTCAGGACCCACTGAACATGGGTATAGAGAAGGCTGTAACACTGTGGTCCTCTGCCCTCTGCTGGCAGAAGACAGCTGCCCCATGCAACAGGAAGCAGTGGCAGGGCCAAGCCAGCCCTGGAGCTGAGGGCCAGAGTGGGCCAAGAGTCTGACAGCTGTTAACATGCCGCCATCTGTTGGGCTGTGGACAGGACTAAAAGAGCTAATTAACACACTGTAACGTTCCCTCTGAGGCTTTGGGGTCACAAGCACCCTTGCCCAGGTGCCACTGTCTTCCCCCCATCTAGATGCAAGAGTCCACTGTGGGAGTGGCTTGTGACACACCTAGTCCAGCTCCAGACACTGCATGGAGGCTGCTTCTGTGCTGTACTTGGAACAGCTGGCTGGAATCTAAACTTGCTTGCTCACACACTCTCTCCTGCTGGGGGCTGCGTGTGCAGTCGTGGCAGCTGTGGGATTCATGCTGGAGTGCATGCTGGAGTGCAGGCTGGGTGCGGCCTGGCAGGCTGGGTGGACGGGGTAGCTCCTGCAGTGAAATCAGGACCAAGCAAGGCCAGGACAAGGGTATCACCAACTGGGGGCCTCTGGCTGACAAAGTGACTGAGAAAAATCCTGCATTGGCTGGGCGCAGTGGCTCATGCCTGTAATCCTAGCACTTTAGCAGGCCAAGGCAGGCACATCACCTGAAGTCAAGAGTTTGAGACCAACCTGACCAACATAGAGAAACCCTGTCTCTACTAAAAATACAAAATCACCCAGGTGTGGTGGCGCATGCCTGTAATCCCAAGTACTCGGAGGCTGAGGCAGGAGAATCACTTGAGCCCAGAAGGCAGAGGTTGCGGTAAGCCGAGATCATGCCATTGCACTCTAGCCCGGGGCAACAAGAGCAAAACTCTGTCTCAAAAAAAAAAAAAATCCTGCTTCATGATCATGATCATGCCACTGCACTCTAGTCTGAGTGACAGAGTGAGACCCTATCACCACAAAATTAAAATTAAATAAATTTAGATTCTGTAAGCAGGCTGAAAAATTTAAATCCCCATAATTTACATTCTGAGGGTAATCTCTTAAAATATCAGAGAGGTCATCTTTTAAATTTTTTTCTAATTCAAAGAAACAACAGAAACTTAAGATTTCCCCTAAGTTGACTTTTTTTTTTTTTTTTTACCTGACTGGCTTCCAGTTCAATGTCTCGTTCTTTACGTAAAATTTCTTTCTCAATCTGCTTTTCAAAACTTCTCCATGCACCATCCAAATCAACCAGCTCTGTCTCCAGGGCTTTTATGTCATCTTCCTGTTTAGAACATTGTTTTTCACTGTCCTTTATTGATTTCTTAGCCTCATCTAATTTCTTGAGGTGGTGAGAAGTGTTTTCTTTGGCTTTAATGTACTGAGGCCTCTTCTGATTTAAAAGGGTTTCAAGTGACCTGAAAAGGAAAGAAGTTTGCTTTAAAAAAATTTCATTTCTTTAATATAAAACGGGAAGAAGTTGTTTTGATCAAACCACTTTAAAAAAGAAATCCTATAAATTAACTTTCAGAGACTATAAGCAGATCAATGGTTGTCAAAGGTTGAGCAAGGTCAGGGGGAGGACTGAATAAAGCATAGGGTCACTTTTGAGAGTGGTACTGTAGTGGTACTATAGGTAGACACTTGACACTAAAAATTTGCCAAAACCTGTATTACTTCACAGCACCAATAATGAACCTTAATGTAAGCGAATTAAAAAAGAATCACTCAGGAGGCTAAGGAATCCTAGATGAAATGTAGAATGCAATAAAAAATCTAACTTTATTACAAATGTAGAAACCACCTTATTAAAGAGGTGGAAGGAAAACATGCTGACCAAATTCTAGAAATGAGTTGAGTCTGTAAGACAAGAAGAACACATAAGTACTATACTCTAAAGATGCTTTCCATGGGGGTATGGGTTAAGAATTCTGACACTACTACACAAGATTACTGGAACTGCACAGTTAAGCAAATGGATGGCAGATGGTAGAAGCCAGATTTCCCATTGTTGAAGTGGGAGGTTACAGATACGCAAGAGAAGGCTAGAATGATTCATGTGGTAATGGCTTAGAATTGGGAGACAGCAATATGAACTCATGTTTAGCTTAATATAGTCACATATGGAAATATTTATAGCTAAGTGTATAAATAGTATATACACATATTTCCTAGTTCCATCAGCTGAGAAAGCCTAGAAGCAAGGATACTCCAGTAGCCACGAAGATATCTACCACCTAGATGTTGGTTCCTAATACCATTCTCCAATAAAAGGAACCAGGGTTCCTTTGAGAAATGACTGATTATAGGCCTGGGCAAGCCGATGCTAGGACTGGCTTATACATAATGACACTAGGAGATAATTCTTTTCTAGAAAATAAGGAAGAGCTCAAAAAAAAAAAATCATGAGAATATTTCAGAGGGACAAAGGAGCCAACTCAAAGCGTTCTCAATGGCCAAAGCAGGAACAATCTAAGCAACAAAATAAAATGTAATATTGAATTATAACTCCAAATGTAAAATATCCATAAATCTATACTGATGTAAACAAATAACAAATTAATTAATTTAAAAATAAGTAGAGACAAATTTGTACAGAATTTCAAACCATGTAAATACTTTGCCCTCAAGGTAAAACGTAACTCTCCCTACTCCTTGTGTGGGCTACGATCAGTGACTTCCTCTCAAAGATTATAGCACGAAAAGGAAGAAAAAATAACCTTACAGTGGAGAAACATGACAAACATTACTTCAGTCAGGTGATCAAGGTCAACATCAACAGTGATGTCAAGTTGATATGACATGATATAGTACATGCTAAATGTCATGTAACGTATGTAATACACTGATACTCTGATAGAATATAATGAGAATGATATTTTAGTTCTGTGGTCTTCCTCCCCACAGTCCATATCTTCAGTCTAATTATGAGAAAACCATTAGATAAATCCCAACTGAAAGATGTTCTACAACAAAACTGACCAATATTCCTCAAAACTGTCAAGTGAACTGACACAGCTAAAAGGAGACTAGGGAGACATATAAATAAATATGATATTCTGGATCATAAAAAGGACATTAGGCAAAAACTGAGAAAATATGAATAAAGTACGAATTTTAATGTATCAATATTGGTTTGTTAATTCTGACAATATATCATAATAGCATTAAGATGTAAGTAATAGGAGAAACTAAGTGTGAGGAATGTGGGACTAATAAAGGAGCTAAAAAGAAATTATTTAAGCAGATAGTGAAGGTTAAGAGAATCCTCAGCAGAGCTTCCCTTTTAATAAAAAGCAGCCCCCAAATCATTTCTTTTCTAACAAAGAGGAGCCTGAAAAATTGAGCTACAAACATACATAAGCAAGCTGGAAGCTTGCATGAGTGAATACTAGCAGGTGTGCCAATAGAAAAGGCTCCAACTTCCCTTTTCTTTGTCACCAAGTGTACAGTAGAAAAGCTGGCAACATGGCACTGGCCAGGTAGACAATCTGCATAAAAGATTAGGATGGGGTGGCCAGCTTCTTCATGCACTATGCAAATGGCACACCTAGTCCTAACAAGTTCTTCGAGTGCTATGCAAATGACATACTGGGTGCGACCGATCCTTCATGCCCTTAATCAGACACTGCCTCCTCAAGCTCATCTAGAAAACCTCCAATACTGCCTGCCGGAAGACCTGCTCGGGAGCCCCTCTCTCTGCATGACAGAAAGCTTTTCTCTTTCTTTCACCTATTAAACCTCCACTCTTAACCTCACTCCTTGTGCATCTGTGTCCTTGCCTTTCTTGGTGTGAAGCAATGAACCTCAGGTATTACCCCAGACAAACAACAACACTTCAGGACCATTCTATACTATAATTACAATTTTTCTGTATATCTAAAATTATTCCTAAGTAAAAAGCTTATTTTTAAAAATCAACTTTCAAAGTGTCACATATTATTTCCTCTATCAATCTACATATAACCCAACAGTTAATATCTATTTTTTAAAACTCACTTTAATTCTTTTTCTGTTTGTTGTAGTTGTCTAGTTAGCATTCCATGTTCCTTTTTCCTAGCTTTAAGTGTGTTTTCATGATGAGACAAAGACTCTCTTGTGACACTCAAATCCCTATTCATGTTTTCTAACTTGGTGTTCAGAAAATGAATCTTTTTCTCATTATGGTATAGTTGAAAAAGCTGCAGCTGTATCTTGTTCATTTTCAGTTCTTCGAGGAGACTCTGGTAACGTTCTGCCTATAAAAGAGTACAATTCAACACCAGTTAAAACAGAGTACATTTAAGCTGGCCTTTCATAAACTCAACTACTGTGTCAACAAATTAACTAACGAATTTTTATTTGTCATTAGGACACAATATTCTTGCCAAAAGTAGCATAATTTGGCAAGGGTTTCTGAATATACTTTTTAAATAAGTCAGTAAACCAGTAAATGATTTTGTGTTCTTGTGCTCAATGGTATGATGGTAAGAACCATGAAGCAGCATGCATTAACCTGAGTCCTAATCCCATTTGTCTGGACCTGTGAGTTTAACAACTCAATCAATATTTCTGGCATCAGCTTCCTCCTTTGTAAACTGAAAGAAGAGTGTGATATGACTTACAAGGTGCTAGCAACTTTAAATTCAATGTCTCTCCCCCATCACCCTCCTCATGGCCCCAGCCAACAACTTGTCTCCTGCCACACTCCCCACAGCCACAGCTGATGACTCCTCTTTGACCCCACCGATTTTCCTCTTCCTTGACTGCATCATAATCCTCCACTGTATGCCCCTGCTCCAGCCCTACCCCTTTCTCCTGTTCTCTCCAACCACCCGCTTCTAACTTGGAGTCCTCCCCATCTCTACCCCTTACCCATTCTCAAACCCGACATGCCCAGCAATCTGCTCCCTTGCTTCCCCTGTGGGAGGTAGCAGGGAACAAAGGAATCATCTGAGTCCACATCCCCTTCTCCCTCTCCAATCTTTCCCAAACTGAAAAATGTCTCGGGTCCTTCTCCTCCAACCCTAATACTTATATTGAAGAATTTAAGTATCTCACCCAGCCTTACAAACTCACTTGGCATAATCTCGATATCATCCTCTTTTCTACTCTCCTTCTGGAAGAGAAGGAAAGAGTGTGGCTATCAGCCTAGGCACATGCCAATAATCTTCATAGACAAGATCCTATAAGGCCCACAGGAGCTGCTGCTGTCCGCCCCCGCCACTCCCCCCTGTAAATTTTTAAAACCTCAAAGAAATTTCCTAAAAAGCAGATGAAAATCCTGTCTAATTCCTTTCCCACCTTACAGAGGCTCTCCAAAAATACACTCGAGTCAACCCTGCCTCCCAAGAAGGAACTATTATTCTTCATACCCATTTTATCTCTCAATCTGCCTCTGACATCCGACACAAACTTAAAAAGGCTGAAGATGGCCCACAAACCCCACAATAAGAGCTCCTTAACCTGGCCTTCAAAGTCTTCAATAATAGGGATAAGCAAAGTAAATTAGATATAGCCCAAAGAGATCGTGCTAAATACCAGCTTCTAGATGCAGCTATCCATTAACCTAGCCAGAGTACCCAAGGGCACAAAAGACCCGATAGCAGTGGCCCTCTCAATTCTTGTATTAAGTGCAGCACAGAAGACCACTGGGTGCAGCCATGTCTTGACCCACAAATGCCGAAAAGCCCTTGCCCAGTCTGCCAGCAGACAGGCCACTGCAAGTCTGACTCCTCTCAACACACAGACGGAAAAGCCCGCACCTCAGAAACACCACCCATTCAGCAAGACAAAAAATGAAGAATCCCTTGTACTCCCCTAGCTCCTTGGCCTAGCCGCTGAAGACTGACGAGGCCCAGGCACCCCCGACCCCATCTGTCATCACTGCAACACAGGCCAGGGTAACTCTACTAGTAGCAGGTAAGCCGATTTCTTTTTTAATCAATACCGTGGCCACTTACTCAGCTTTGCCTGAATTCTCAGGATCCCTCTCAGGTCTCAGTTGTGGGGGTTGACGGACTCATCTTGCGCCCATGTGCCACCAGACCTCTTACTTGTTCCCTATTTAATACTGTTTTCTCACACTTTCCTTATCATGCCTCATTGCCCTACCCCCATCCTAGGCAGAGACCTTCTAACCAAATTCAAAGCTTCCATCACCTTTTTCTGTTCCCCACAACCAGATTCGCTCCTACTCCGCTCTGCCACCATGCCAGCCCTCGACCCCTCCTCTGTAGCCCCTCCCTAGAAGACTCTCAGATTCACACTATTACCCATCTAAACTTCCTTGCTAGTAAGTGATATAGGCTTTCTCCCTCCAAAGCACAACTCTCCAGTCCAACAGTGATGTACTTAGGAGTCCAGCTCTCCCCCAGGGCCTGAGCCATAACCCCAGCATGGGCAGCACTGATAGACAGCCTGCCCCCACCCACCTCTAAAGGTGAAATCCTTTCTTTCCTAGGACTAGCAAGCTTCTTCAGAATATGAATTCCCAATTTTGCCCTCCTAGCCTGGCCCCTCTAAGAAGCAGCTAAAGGCCCTCCAAATAAGCCCCTAAATCCTTCACACAACATAATCCCTAGCTTCCACAAACTTAAAGCCGCCCTCATACCATTCCTGCTCCATCTTTGCCTGACTTCTCTCAGCCCTTCATTCTCTACACAGCTGAAAACAATGGAATAGTCCTTGGTGTCCATGGCCAACAAAAAGGAAGTCCTCCTATCTTCATTCCTATAGCTTACCTATCTAAACAATTAGACAACACTGCCTGAAGTTGGCCAACCAGCCTCAGAGCCCTAGCAGCAGCCACCACCCTAGCCTTAAAAAGCAAAAAACTAACATTTGGTCAAAACACTGCAGTCCACATAATCTACAAAATCTCCTATGTTTGCCAAGCACTAAGTACACTTTCTCCTTCTCATAGCCAACTACTCCATGCCCTCTTTTTTTTTTTAGTTTTTGCTCTCAGTTATGGCATATACCTTTGCAAATGCTCTTTCTTAAAAACCTGAGTTCCCCCTCTCCAAAAGTGCTCCCCTCAATCCTGCATCTCTACTTCCAGTATCTTCCTCCTCTCCCACCCACTACTGCACTGAAATCCTTGATCACCTACAGCCTCATTTCTGTAACATCCTCCCTAAACCTCTTTCCAATTCTGACAACCAGTTAGTTATAGACGGTGCCTCTTGCAAGTCAGTCAACTTCCATAAAATCGCTGGGTATGCAGTCGTCTCCCTTAACTGAGTAATTAAAGCTAAACCCCTACCCCCAGGGGCCTCCTCCCAAAGGGCAAAACTTACAGCTCTCGCCAGGGCCCTAACCCTCTCCAAAGGCAAACAAGTCAACATTTTTACCAACTCCAAATATGCCTATCACATTCTCCATTCTCACAACACCATCCGGCAAGAGAGAGGATTTCTTCCTGCCAAAGGAACCCCCAACACTAATGGCCCCATATTTATCAACTCCTCCCAGCTGCACACCTCCTGGCTAAAGCAGGAGTTATACACTATTGAGGACACCAAACAGGGTCAGATGAAATCTCAAGAGGAAACAGAAAGGCCGACAAGACAGCAAAAGAAGCCTCCCTTTCTTCTGCCCCTGCCCCTCTCATTACCCCCGAAATCCAACCCCAACATCCTCCATTGAAAAGGCTTCCCTGCTACAAGAGGCCACCTCCCCAAACAACCCCTCTCAACTCCTTCCCCCAAATACAGACTCTGATTCTTCCTCAAGTTCTTAACTAATAGCCCCACTGCCTCTGCTCCTTCAAAGTTTCTTCTCACTTCTACAAGGCTCAAACAATCTCTCGATCTCACTCACTCCTTGTTACTACGCTCCAACTCTACGCTTGCTTCCCTTTACTGCACCTGTTTTTCCCTTTCCTCTAGTGCCTGCTCACCTACCCCAATTTCTCAGCCCTGGGACCGTATTCCCATTCACTTTTCATACACCTTCCAAAAAGGCTCTGCCTTTGTAGACAGAGCCCTCACCCTCACTGGGAACTATCCCACTGCCCTCGCTCACAGAGCTACCAAAGTTCTCTCCACATACACTGCCGATTACAACCGCACAAAACTCCCTCACCCTGCCATCCGAAGTCCCATAACCTTCACACCACAAAACGTGGCCAAGCCCCCTTATGTGTCACCTCAAACACACACACGTAGGCGCCATCCCTCCCTCCGCCTGTGGCTCAACTCAGACCACCTCCCACACCTCACTCCGAGTAGATCGTTTCCCCTGAAGCAGACGGCCTCTTTATCCGGCCCTACTGCGTTACCTCCCTCCTGCCTCTCAGACACAGAAACCCCTTCCCCAGACAGGAGTTCTCAAAGGGGTCTCTCTCCTCCTCACTCTGGGTTGCTGAAGCTGAACGAGTCCCTCCAAAAGAGGAACCTACACACTCCAACACCTGTTCTCAATCCACTTGTCTGCATTAACACTGAAGGCATCTTCTTCCTCTGCGGATCCACAACCTACTTCTCTCTCCCTGCCAACTGGACAGGTACTTGCACCCTGGTCTGCCTTACCCCCAACATTAACCTTGTCTTTCCAAACCAAGAACGCCCTGTCATTATACCCTCTCAGAAAGAGCAATACAGTTCATTCCCTTATTAGTAGCCCTTGAAGTCACAACTAGTGTAGGGTTAAAAGCAGAAAGCCTACCAACCTCAGTCACTCTCCCAAGACTTCCAATCATCACTAGAAGAAATAGCAGACTATTACTCATCTCCAAAACCAACTAGACTCTTTAGCGGCAGTCACCCTACAAAATCGCAAAGGTGTAAATCTCCTCACTGCTGAAAAAGGAGGTCTGTGCCTCTTTTTAGATGAACTAGGCTGTTTCTACCTCAATGAATCTGGGTTAGTATAAGAGGCTGTCAAAAAACTCAAAGACCAAGCACAAAAACTTAAAGACTGGAAAGCTGCTGCCAAGAAAGACAGCCCCCTCCCCTGCTGTCTCCCTGAAATAAAAAACAGCTGCACCCAAAAACAAACAAACAAAAAACTTAGACAGTCAGTTCACCTGGACCCAGTAGTTCTGTAACTCCTGGGCACCCTGGCTACTGCCCCTCTTAGGTCCTGCCATAACCTTTTCCTCCCAGCATTTGGCCCGTCTTTTAACGACCCCTCACCCAGTTTTTACAGGACTGTATTAAAGCTCTCACCCATGGAACAATACAAGATATAACGCTGCTCCAAGAACACTGACTGCTCCAGGAACGACAGTCCCTACTATCTAGCCCCCCACCCAAATATCGCCGCTATCCACCAATAAGCAGCCAGATAACAACGGTACCCCTCTTTTATTACCTATTGAAAGGCTGGAATGTTAGGGACAAGCTGCCTCAGAAAACCCACTCCGTGCAAGCTGACCCCGCCCCTACTCTGACTGCTCTGCAGCTACAGGCCTCAACTCCTATCCAGGTGCTACAATTAAGCAAAAAAGCCTGATTACAGTGATCTGGGTACCTCCAGTGAGGACAGGTAAAACAAATGTTCGTTATCCGTACTTGTAAATTCCTGTTTTACACGTACTGTAAAATCTGGTTTTTCAAAACTGCCACCACAAAAGTCACAGGATGATGTATTGTAAGTCTGTCCCAAGTTAACAAACTACCTCTGTGCCTGTTACAAGCTGATAGATTATCTCAGTCCTGAAACTCCCTTCTGCCCCTCACACTCCATATAAATCCCTCCTTTAGTAACATCGGAGCTGCCGCCTCTGATTGTTATGAGGCAGCCTGGCAAGTTAATAAAACTTGCTTGCCCGACTTTGGGTCTACTCTTCTTTCTCTCGGCTAACCTTACAACTACAACTAAAGTCAAGGTACTATACCAGGCATTGCGAAGAGGATCAAGAAATATCACAGAGGAACATTTGCATGTAATGTGGTCATGGCCTCCTAGGAGGTTCTCAAGACCCTTTTGGGGAGTCCTGAAAACAAAACTATTTTCACAATAATACTAAGACTTATTTGTCTATTTCAGTGTGTTGACACTTGCACTGACAGTATGGATAAAATTGCTAGGCCTTAGCATAACTAAGATTTAACACCAAAGTGTTTACGAGAATCCAGCTGTCTTTTATTAAGCTAGACATTAAGGAAATTATAAAAGTGGTATACAATGTCTCTCTTCTAATTGGTTTTGGAAAATAGTTATATTTTATAAAATTACTATTCATGTTAACATGTAATAAATTTATTACTATTTGTACAGGGATCATTAAAATATTTTTAAATTTTCCAGTGTTAATTTCAAATACAATAAATGTTAATAGATAATAACCCATATGAAAAAAAACTCTTGGAGGTCCTCAATAATTTTTAAGAGCATAAGGGGGTTAATATTCAAAATTTGAGAGCCTTTGCCACATAAGACAGAAACCATCAAGCTTGTTTTTAGTTGGGAAAATCAGACATTTTTCTAGTTCAGGCTGTCCTGCCTATATGGAAAGAAAATCCGAAACAGTGGGAGCAAAAAGTTTATGTAATGAATATTGTGCTTTAATTGTCTTATACTATTAATCTTCTTGGTAACCACCTAGTGATTCTAACAGAGAAAGTTTTGTATCCAACACTGAATGGTTATATCTTCCTAACATCTTACCTCTTCCTTCTCTAATTTTGCTTGTTTGCGCTCTGCTGCTACATTTTTTTTCTTATTAAAATTAAACTGTGCATCCTCGTCAGCTTTTTGTAACTTTCTTTTCTTTTCTTCATATTCTCCTATAAGCTCTCCTGAAGTGCTGATTTCCTCAAAAAACTGGGTCCTTTCTTTGGGTTTTTTCAAAGAAATCGACTCTACAGTTCCCTTTTAAAAACAGCAAAGCACATCAACAGTAAAATATAGTGAAGTATTTTCAAAACTCTGAATCAAATAAACTACCACAGCTACTTACCTGAAAAACTAAACAATTTTGTGCTTTGACTATTATGCCTATCTTTTCCAACTCTGAAATGTAAATAGAACGACTCACAAGATTATCATCAAAGCGAAATTCTGAGCATGCCCCTAAAATAAAAGAATAAAGCCTGTTAAAAATATATCAGATATATCTCAAAATCCATTGAAAGTTTAATAAAATTACTTTTCTTATTGAGATGACCAGTTAGTAATAATATACATGGTAATAAATGCATTTAATGAGTCAACAAATATTGAGTTTCTATTATATGTCAAGGTCTGTTTTACAGTGGCAAACAAAAGACATGAAAGTCTCTGATCTCAAGGAGCATATATCCTAGTCAGGATGTAAAAGGAAAATAAATCTCAGAACCCCTAACTCACTAAGCCCAAGGGAAGAGTCAAGCTGGGAACTAGGGCATGCAAACCTGCCTCCTATTTTGTTCCTAAATAATATGGCTGTGAAGATTAAAAAAAAAAAAAACTGCATGCCTCCCTCACAATTTATCCACAGGAAAATTCCTTGTGGGCCCCAAGATCTTTACCCTCAAACAGTTCTGCTGAATTTCGACCTGACAGTATAAATTGATAGCTTATCTTCACATGCACAGGACAAAGGACAGAACTCAAAGTCATCCCTCTGCTCATCTGAGATAAATGCAAATGTGATTGACTCCTCTGCCCTATGTTTATCTTTTTTTTTCTGAGACAGAGTCTTGCTCTGTTGCCCGGGTTGGAGTACAGTGGTGCAATCATGGCTCCCTATAGCCTAGATTTCCTGGACTCAAGTGATCCTCCCACCTCAGCCTCCTAAGTACTGGGACTACAGGCTCATGCCACCACACACATCTAAGTTTTTGTAGAGACAGGGTCTCACCATGTTGCCCTGGCTGGTCTCAATCCTCCCACTGTGGCCTCCCAAAATGCTGGGATTACAGGCATGAGTCACCATGCCCAGCCTGTATTATCTAATTTTTTTTTTGAGACAGGGTCTCACACTGTCATCCAGGCTGGAGTGCAGTGGCACGATCTCCACTAACTGCAACCTCTGCCTCCTGGGTTCAAGGGATTCTCCTGCCTCAGCCTCCCGAGTAGCCGGGATTACAGGCGCCCACCACCATGCTCAGCTAATTCTTTGTATTTTTAGTAGAGACAAGGTTTCACTATGTTGGCAAAGCTGGTCTTGAACTCCTGACCTCGTGATCCACCTGCCTCAGCCTCCCAAAGTGCTAAGATTATAGGTGTGGGCTACACACCCGGCACCGGCATATATTATCTTATATAAAAATGCAGATTCACTGAGCTAGCCTAATGCATAAGTGTCTATTACTCTACCCTCATCACATGTGAATAACTGATCAAAGAATGCAACCACTGGTCTCTTATCTATCCACGTCCTTTAAAAAAAGTTTCTTCCTCTTTCCCCAGTACTCGCCCTTTTCCTGCAAATATATATATACACACCACAAATTCAAACATTTCACTCAAGTTGCTTTTTGGTCATAGAAAAAACTGTGTAAAGCCAAAAATATGCATAAAATTTGTTCATCACGAAGAAAAACTGATAAAGAACCTCAATAATAAATTTTATAATTTCTCTGTCTTCAAGGTACTCCCTCCTTCATCTCAACTAAATATCCAGGTTTTAAAATGTTATTTGACAGTAGGGCATTTGAACAATTATGTCTATTAAGGAAGAGCAGACATAATTGGAGAATTATGTGAAGAATCAAACAGGTTCTGTTACTTGCTTCTGAGATTTGCTATGCAAGAGAAAAAATGAATTCTAGCTAATTATGCCAGTAGAATAATAAATCATATCCTCCAAAGAAAGAAAAAATGAGCAATCTTACTTGACTCTTGAAAAATAAAATGAAAAAAAATTATAAAAAAATACCTCGGATAATCCTTGCAAATGTTTTCTCTTTGCCACTTTCCTCCACATATATAATTTTTACACTTGCAGAAGAAGAAACAGGTTTTCCAATATGCGCTCCATGAATGAGTTCTTGAATACTTTTCACTCTTAAATTAGCTGGTTTCTCTCCCATTACAAAACTAAGTGCATCCATTACATTAGATTTTCCTGGGGGAAAAGAGATAAAACATTATTCATTCTTTTTTCGTTTTTGTTTTTGTTTTTTTGAGACGGAGTTTCGCTCTTGTTGCCCAGGCTGGAGTGCAATGGCGCAATCTCGGCTCACCGCAACCTCCGCCTCCTGGGTTCAGGCAATTCTCCTGCCTCAGCCTCCTGAGTAGCTCGGATTACAGGCATGCGCCACCATGCCCAGCTGATTTTTTGTATTTTTAGTAGAGATGTGGTTTCACTATGTTGACCAGGATGGTCTCGATCTCTTGACCTCGTGATCCACCCGCCTCGGCCTCCCAAAGTGCTGGGATTACAGG
>NW_016107374.1:1347613-1350884 GCF_001604975.1 Cebus imitator | reverse complement strand
AAAAAAAAAAAAAAAGAGAGAGAGGCTAACTAAATCCAGGATCTTTTCAAGGGCTAGATTAAAACTGTTTATGATTGGTATAAGAGTGGTGCTACAGAAAATTTATAAAATTTATATAGCAGGCCTGATACTGTTATCTTTTGAAGGTCCCACTTACAAGGTTGGCTGCCTCACAGGGATTTGGATTTGGATGCTGGGAGGGTTTCTAACATTCCCTATTAAGAGTGGCTCACTGTGCCTAAACTATTTGTGCAAACAATATGATTTAAGCTCAACATATGCTTTCTTTGTAGAACGCTGGAATATTAATTTATAATTTCTTTTGAAGAAGGTCTGGCCTAAGAAGATTCTGGAATTTGGGAACATGATAGGCAAACGGTGCCTATGGGACAATCTCCCAACAAAAACACTGCACACTGACTCTTTTGTCAGGTTCCCTGGTGGGTAACGTTTCACATGTGTGGACTAGCTGCTGGAGGAATGAAGCAATGAGTGACACCAATGGGTAAGGACTTAGAATCTTGCACCTGATTTCCTAAGACCTTGCCCTATATGCCCTTCCCCTTTGCTGAGTGTGCTTTGTATTTCTTCACTGTAATAAACAATACTGAGTTCAACTATATGTAGAGTACTGTGAGTTCTCCCAACAAATTAATGAACCTAAGGGTAGTGTGCCTTCCTAACTTCAATGTTAAATCTGTTACCCAACCACTGGCCCATGCAGCTATCACCAACGCTATTATTTCCCCTTTTCACATCTCCCCTATATCCACAAAGCAATTTCAATTTTCAGGTCAGGTACAGCAGCTCAGCACTTAGGGAGGCCCAGTTGGGAGCATCATCTGAGGTTGGGAGTTCGAGACTACCCTGGCCAACATGGTGAAACCCCATCTCTACTAAAATGCAAAATATTAGCCAGCTGTGGTGGCACGTGCCTGTAGTCCCAGCTACGGGAGGCTAAGGCAGGAGAATTGCTTGAACCCAAGAAGCAGAGAGGTTGCAGTGAACAAAGCAAAGGAACACTACCAACCACTAGAAATATGTCTTAATTTTATTGGTTTAGGATCTTTCTAAAAAGAACTAGAAGT
Source organism: Cebus imitator (assembly GCF_001604975.1). Lineage (NCBI taxonomy): Eukaryota > Metazoa > Chordata > Mammalia > Primates > Cebidae > Cebus > Cebus imitator. The sequence continues at coordinate 1,349,796 of NW_016107374.1, read as the reverse complement.
AAATTGCTTTAAATTTACTTAGCTGAGTCTCAATCAACTAACAGGCATGAAACAGGTTTTTTGAGTTAATGGATAATCTGCACATTGAGGGCCATTATAAGACAGTGCAAATAGGACAAGATAAGCATTCACTGAATTAAATTATTAAGTAATTTATTACTTATTAAGTAACAAAGCTAAACAGAAACTTTTTAAATCAGTAGGTCAATCCTTATTTAAATCTGCCTAAAATAAATACTTCTCCATCCATTCATTCATTAATGAAATGAATGAAATGAATGAAATCCATTCATTCCATTAATATTGTCCCTGCCTAATAAAGGTTATATTCTGTCAAGTGAGTCAAGGCAGCATAACATACCACAAAGTGGCAGCAATCCAAACATAAATTGATGAATGGATAAACAAAACATAGTATATTTATATAGTGGAATATTACCAGCAATAAAGAGGAAATAAGTACAAGAGGCAACATAGATGAACCTGAAAAAACATTATGCTAAGTCAAAGAAGTCAGACACCATATATAAGTCAGAAGGCCATATATTGTCTGACTCTATTTATATGAAATGTCCCAAATATGTAAATCCACAGAAGTAGAAAGTGGATGAGCAGTTGCCAGGGGCTAGGCAGAGAGGAGATAATGGGGAGTGGTTGCCAATGAGTACAAAGTTTCTTTGGGGGCAATGAAAATGTTTAGGAAGTAGATGGTGATGATGGTTGCACAACTTTTTGAATATACTAAAAACCACAGAACTGTGCATTTTATTTATTTATTTATTTTGAGACAGAGTCTTGCTCTGTCACTCAGGCAGGAGTGCAGTGGTGCCATCTCCACTCACTGCAAATTCCACCACCTGGGTTCAAGCGATTCTCTTGCCTCAGCCTCACAAGTAGCTGGGACTACAGGTGTGTGCCACCATGCCTGGCTAATTTTTCTATTTTTAGTAGAGGCAGCCTTTCACTATGTTGGCCAGGCTTGTCCTGAACTCCTGACCTCAAGTGATCTGCCCGCCTCCACCTCCCAAAGTGCTGGGATTACAGGTATGAGCCACTGTGTCAGGCCTTATTGATTCACTGATTGATTGAGACAGACTCTCGCTCTGTCACCCAGGCTGGAGTGCAGTGGCACGGTCTCGGCTCACTGCAACCTCCCTCTCCTGGGTTCAAGCGATTCTCCTGCCTCAGCTTCCCGAGTACCTGGGATACAGGTGTGTACCACCTCACCTGGCTAATTTTTGTTTTATTAGTAGAGACCATTGCAAATACTCAGAAGGACCTCTCCAGACCTTAGTTTCCCCAACTATACAATGGAGAGAGCAGCTATCCACCAGGCTAACCAAAGACGGTGCTGCCAGGAACTTAGCAAAAGTTCAGTAAAGTGGGTCATCACTACATTCCAGGGTGAAAGCTCCCTTGGATCTAACTGGTGGTTTCTGGCTGCTTGAAACCCATTACCTCCTCGACAGCTCCCTGTCATTTCAACTTTGGATGAGAAAGGGAAAGGGACCAGAGTAACCAGGGCCAAGGGCCAAAGATGTCCCTGAAGCAGAAGGAATGAGGACAGAGAACAGGGCCCAGGGGGAGACTGGGATGGAGAGGAAGGACCAGGACCCCCTGGGTGGAGGGCGAGGGTGGGGACTGAGGTGGGGCAGAGAGAAAGCGTCAGGACCCCCGGGAGGAGGAGGAGGGTGGGGACCCCAGGTGGGGTGGAGGGGAAGCATCAGGACCCGGGGTGAAGGAGGAAGGTGGGGGCCCCAGGTGGGGTGGAGAGGAAGCGTCAGGACCCCCAGGTGGGGTGCAGAGGAAGCGTTAGGGCCCCCGGGTGGAGGAGGAGAAGGGTGGGGACCCCAGGTGGGGTGGAGAGGAAGCGTCAGGATCCCCGGGTGGAGGAGGAGGAGGAGGAGGGTGGGGACCCCAGGTGCGGTGGAGAGGAAGCGTCAGGACCCCTGGGAGGAGGAGGAGAGGGGGACCCCAGACGGGGTGGACAGGAAGCGTCAGGACCCCCGGGTGGAGGAGGAGGAGGAGGGTGGGGACCCCAGGTGGGGTGGAGAGGAAGCGTCAGGACCCCCGGGTGGAGGAGGAGGAGGAGGGTGGGGACCCCAGGTGGGGTGGGGAGGAAGCGTCAGGACCCCGGGGTGGAGGAGGAGGGTGGGGACCCCAGGTGGGTGGGGACCCCAGGT
>NW_016107374.1:1345120-1346672 GCF_001604975.1 Cebus imitator | reverse complement strand
GGTGGAGAGGAAGCGTCAGGACCCAGTGGGTGGAGGAGGAGGGTGGGGACCCCAGGTGCGGTGGAGAGGAAGCGTCAGGACCCAGTGGGTGGAGGGCGAGCGTTGGGAGCCCCTGGGATGACGGGTGAGGGCCGGGGCTGAGGTGGGGTGGGGCCCCACAGGGTGTGGGACGAGGGTCGGGGCCCGGAGGCGGAGGTCGGGGTTGAGGGTGGGGACCAAGGCGGGGCGGAGGGGAAGGGTCAGGACCCCTGAGGAGGAGGGCCAGGGCCGGGGCTGAGGTGGGTGAAGGGCAGGGGACAGGCCAGGGCCTGGCCGAGATGGGGTCGGAGTCAGGGTCCAGGCCGGACGGGGAAGGCCGGCCAAGCCCCCGCGGCCGCCGCCCACACCCCTCCGGCCACGTTCGGCCTGGACGCCTGGGGCGGCGGAGGCGCTCTGGTCGCGCCTCGAGCTGCTCAGTTACCAGAGCCGTTGGGGCCGATAATGCAGGTGAACCTCCGGAAGGGGCCAATGACCTGGCGGCCCCGCCACGACTTGAAGTTCTCCACAAACAGCAACTCCAGGTGGCCCATGACGCCGCCCTCCCGGCCTCAGCCGGGTTCTCACGAGCCCGCGGAAAAAAAGCGCGGGAAGGGGGTTCTCCAAGTCTCGCGAGACGAAAGCAAGGCGAGGCGAGAGCGGCGCTGTTCCTTAGCAACGAGTTGTTGACGTTTCTGAGTTACAGCGAGCGCCTGCGCCTGAGCGGCGTTGCTGGGACCCCCGACGGAAAACCGTGCTGCAGGCTTGTCTCTCCCTGGCCGGACCTAGGGAGCCAAGCAGCCCTGCGCCGCAGCTTGCTTATCTTCGTTGTCTTCTAAAAAGCCCTTAGGCTTTCCGTGGGTTCCCAAACCATGGCGGTGGCGCTGCCCAAGGACTTGCAGCAGGACGCCAGCCTGGCCAAGAGGAGGCACGCGGAGCTGTGCAGGCAGAAGAGGGTCTTCAACGCCAGGAACAGGATCATTGGGGTGAAAGGGCAGGAACCGGGACGGGGCTAGAGGGCGGATGCGGGCGAGGGGCGGCGTGGAGCGGGAAAGGAGGTGAGTTCTAGGATGAAACGTCTAAGCCAGGAGGCTGCAGACAGCACCGGGTTTTGCAGGAGAGAAGTAGGATGAGGGGAGGAAGAATTCGATGCATTGACCTTGCTAAAGGTAGGGGAGACCTTAGCAGGCTCAATAATGCTCCCTCTCGACCTCGCCTGGAGTCACCAGCAGTTCTCCCCTGAGCCAGGTTTTCTACAACTCGTTTACAATGGAGGCAAAGATTAAAAAAAGTAGTAAGTAGGATTGTTATGTACTGAATAACATTATCTGGCTCTAATCCGTCTCCAGTTTTTCCATTTATAGGGAGACACTGAAGCCTGGGATGTTCAAGTTCATGACCAGAAGATAAAAGAAGCTACTGAAAAAGCTAGACATGAAACCTTTGGTGAGCATTTTCTGAATGCTTATCTATTGGTTTAGGGTTGTGTGCCCTTGGACTCCAGTCTTACCTGCTCTTTTTTTTTTTTTTTTTTTTT
>NW_016107374.1:1321656-1344090 GCF_001604975.1 Cebus imitator | reverse complement strand
ATACCAGACAACACAGGTGTAAGCCTGGGCTCACACCCTCAAGCTGACTCACAGATAGACATGATTCAAATCACAGTATTCAAGTTACTATTATTCCACTTCAAATAGAACTCATTTTTTCATATCATGTTCAACAATTTCAACAGTTGCTGAAATTTTACACTTCCAAGAGGCTGAAACTAGAGGATCACTTGAGACCAGGAGTTCTAGACTTGCCTGGGCAACAAAGTGAGACCCCCATCTCTACAAAAAATAACTTGGAAAAAAAAAAGAAAGAAATTTCAGTGTTTTGAAACACCATAAGGATTTTTATAATAGAGAAAAGCAGGATACAAAATCGTACAATGTGCTATTGATTGTTTTTAAAATACGCTTAGAAGACAGAAAGGAAATATACCAAAATGTTAGCAGTGGTAATGTTGGAGGGATAGGATTATGAGGAAACTTTGTTTTCTCCTTTATACTGTTCTATATGTTCCAAATGATTTATCTTTTTTATTAATATTTTTAGTTATGAGGCAATTCAAACTTACAAAAACGATGTGACAGATACATATGTACCCGTCACCAGGCTAGATGTTAACATTTTGCCGAATTAGCTTCAGATAGCTTGAGTGTTTTTGGAGAATTTAATTTAATATACATACATATTTATGTAGAGCAGCCACGCTCCCCCCAGCGCATAATTTTCTTCTTTCTTTCTCCTCAGAAGTGTTTATCATTGCCATGCATTTTTTTTTTCTTTTTTTTGAGATAGAGTCTTGCTCTGTCACCCGGCTGGAGTGCCATGGCGCTATCTCAGCTCACTGCAACCTCCGCCTCCGGCTCAAGTGAGTCTCCTGTCTCAGCCTCCGGTGTAGCTGGGATTACAGGCGTGCACCACCACACCAGGCTAATTTTTTTGTATTTTAGTAGAGGCAGGGTTCCACCTTGTTGGCCAGGCTGGTCTCAAACTCCTGACCTCAGGTGATCTGCCCTCCTCGACCTCCCAACTTCGGAGATTACAGGCATGAGCCACCACGCCCAGCCCCCATGCGTTTTTATACTTGGACTCTTTGTTTATGTATATATTCAGAACAATACAAAAGTGTTTCTATGTGTTTTTAAAACTTATATAAATGGCATCCTATTGAATAGATGCATTTGCAATATGCTTTTCTTTCAAGTTTATATTTTTTTAATTAATCAGTGATTTACGTATAGAGAGTATTCATTTTAGTTGTTTCGTGGCATTTTGTTATATGAATTAACTATAACTACAGCTTCTTCGTCCATTCCGCTGCTGATGGCTGGTTTGGGTTTTTTTTTTCAGTTGTTTTGTCATTGTGAACGCTGCCTCAATGACTGTCCATGTATTCTGTCCCTAGCACACCTGTGAGAGGGATATCTAAAAGTGGAATTGATGGGTCAAAGGTAGTATTGTGGGATGCTGCAAAATTACTTTGTTGTAAGTGTACCAAGTTAACACTCCTACAAGCAGCAAATGAGAGATCTTTTTTTTTTCTCAAAGTCTCCCTCCATCGCCCAGCTGGAGTGCAGCGGCGTGATCTAAGCTCATTGCAGCCACCGCCTCCCGGGTTCAAGCGATTCTCGTGATTCAGCTTCCTGAGTAGCTGGGACTACAGGCACGCGCTACCATGCCCAGCTAGTTTTTGTATTTTTAGTAGAAACGGGATTTCACCATGTTGGCCAGGATGTTCTCAAACTCTTGACCACATGATCCACCCATGTCGGCCCCCCAAAGTGCTGGGATTACAGGCAGGAGACACGGCACCCAGCTGCAAATGAGAGATCTTGTTTCGCCACATCCTTACTAATATGTGCCATTGTTAGCATTTTAAATATTTTGCCTCCAATTCATTGGATGTCTCCCACCTTGCATGGGCGATCATCCTTTCATAAGTGTATTGATTACTCAGGTTTCTTTATGGTGATTTGCCTGGCTGTTCCTACATTTTGCCCATTTTGGGGGTTGGGTTTTGGGGTTTTAAAAATTGATTTGTAGGTACTCTTTCTGTATTCAGTATAACAATCCTTTAATGGCTGTGTTACTTTTTTGGAGGGTTGTATTACTTTTGCAATCACTGAAAAAATTAGTTTTTAAAGTAGATTCATGGGCTGAGTGCAGTGGCTCACTGCTGTAATCCCAGTAACTTGGGAGGCTGAGGCAGAAAGACTGCTTGAGGCCCGGAGACCAGCCCAGGCAACATAACGAGGCCCTATCTCTAAAAATAAACAATAAAAAATAAAATGGGGGCCGGGTGTGATGGCTCATGCCTGTAATCCCAGCACTTTGGGAGGCCGAGGCGGGCAGATCAAGAGGTCAGGAGTTTGAGACCAGCCTAGCCAACATAGTGAAACCTCATCTCTACTAAAAATACAAACAAAATTAGCCAGGCGTGGTGGCGGGCACCAATAATCCCAGCTATGTGGGAGGCTGAGGCCGAAGTTGTAGTGAGCCGAGATTGTGCCACTGCACTCCAGCCTGGGGGACAATGCGAGACTCGTCTCAAAATTAGAATAGAATAGATAGAATATTCAAATTTATTTTTTCCTCTGAATCCTAAGCTTATGGATATACTGTATCTCTTCCAGCTGCTGAAATGAGGCAAAATGACAAAATAACGTGCATATTGGAAAACCGGAAAAAGAGGGATCGGAAAAATCTCTGTAGGGCTGTCAGTGACTTCCAGCAGAGCTTTCAGAAGCCGGAAACTCGCCGAGAATTTGATCTGTCTGACCCCCTAGCCCTTAAGAGAGATCTTCCAGCCCGGCAGTCAGATAATGATATTCGGAATACGATATCAGGAATGCAGAAATTCATGGGAGAGGATTTAAACTTCCATGAGAGGAAGAAATTCCAAGAAGAGCAAAACAGAGAATGGTCCTTGCAGCAACAGAGGGAATGGAAGAATGCCCGGGCTGAACAGAAACACGCAGGTAATGAAACAGAAGGGACCAGCCGGTCTCCGTGCTCTCCTCAACAAACCAACCCTACAGTTTTTCTGGGTTGTTTTGTTTTGTTTTTTGCTTTGTTTTTTTAGCAATCCTACAGTTCCTGTGTGTGTGTTTTTTAAGCAACCCTACAGTTTTTGTGTTTTTTTTTTTAAAGTCCTAATGTGCACAGCCACATGCTGCTTTGGCCCTGTAGGGAAAGAAAAGTCAGAGCCTGCCCTCCAGGAGTGAAACATCCAGTCACCCCTCAGTCAAGTGGTAAACACTTTCCGTGTCAGGTCCCAGCAGGATCGTAACTCAGAATTGGCCCCTGCCCTCACAGCCTGCTGGGAAGATGAATGGGAAAGATGCAGGTCTTCCCAAGTCTCTTGGGTGCTGTGGTGGAAGTTCCTACAGGGAGCTGGGCACAGTGGCTCACGCCTGTAATCTCAGCACTTTGGGAGGCTGAGGCAGACAGATCACCTGAGGTTGGGAGTTCAAGACCAGCCTGACCAACGTGGAGAAACCCCGTCTCTACTAAAAATAAAAAATTAGCCAGGCGTGGTAGCCCATGCCTGTAATCCCAGCTATTTGGGAGGCTGAGGCAGGAGACTCGCTTGAATCAGGAGGCAGAGTTTGCAGTGAACCGGGATTGCACCATTGTACTCCAGCCTGGGCAATAAAAGCAAAACTCCATCTCAAAAAAAAAAAAAAAAAAGGTTCCTACAGGGAACTCAGGGAGTGTAGTTGCAGGCATGGTGGTCATATGTCCTCACCAGAACTCCCCAAGCCCAGGGAACCTCTTAGGCAAATGCTCCAAGGCACAAAACAGCCTCTCATTGAAGTAACTGCAGAAAGCCTAATGCATCCTGCATTCACTGAGGTCAGCAGCATTCTGCTCTCCCAGCTCCTCTTCATGCATGTACAGAAGCAGCGCTGATCCTTCCAGCCACTTCTGTGCCAGGAAGACCCAGTAATGAAGATGACAACATCCCTGCTCTCTTGGGGTGTGTCAGTGGGTGATGAAATAGTCTGGAGCTATGAGGAAGCCGAAACAAGGAGCAGGTACAGGGAGAAACACACTCCATCTTCTTAAGCCCCTCCTCTCTGCTTGTTAGTGTGCGGTCTCCTTGCTCAGCTCATCCTCCTCCCAGCCTCTTCTCTCCCCACTCTACTCTCCATGAGTGATGTCTCCCCAGATAATCTGCCCCCGTTCTCTCTGAACCTACTCCTACCAGATTTATGCCCCTCCCTGTTCCACTGGAACTGCCCTGGCCAATCTCACCAGTAACCTCCATGTCGCCCAATCCAACATTGGTTTTTTGTTTTTTGGTTTTTTTAAGGCAGAGTCTTGCTCTGTTGCCAGGCTGGCATGCACAGATGCAATCTCAGCTCACTGCAGCCATGCCTCCCAGGTTCAAGTGATTCTCCTGCGTCAGCCTCCAGAGTAGCTGGGACTACAGGCGTACACCACCACGCTCAGCTCATTTTTGTGTTTTTACTAGAGATGGGGTTTCACCGTGTTGGCCAGGATGGTCTCGATCTCTTGACCTCGTGATCCTCCCGCCTTGGCTTCCCAAAGTGCTGGGATTACAAGCGTGACAGCCTTGATGGCCTGCACACAGCCGTCAAGGCCGGTTTTTGATCTTCATCTTGACCTGTCATCAGCACAAGACACACTCGATCATCTCCTCCTCCTCGAAATCCACATGCAATTCAGCTTTCAGAACACTGTGCCATTGCACTACAGCCTGGGCAACAAGAGCGAAAACTCATGTCAAAAACAACAACAATGAGAAGAAACAGTGTGGGGTTTGGACAGCATCACCCTACCCCCTTGATCCCAGCTTCAAGCCCACTAATGGCTTCACGTGAACGTGGAGAGAGATACGGAATCCTCCCGCAGACCGTGGGCTCTGCAGGCTGCACCTCTGCCCACCTCTCTGCTTTTGACTCCGCCCTCTCCACTTGCTATGTTCCTGCCATCTTCCTCTTTCACTTCTGGATTCCGCTGAATCCTTTCCCACCGCAGAACCTCTGTACCTACTCCCAACCCGCTTTGTTTGTCCTGCAGGTCTCAAGCCTCATTTGCTCCCAGAGGAGTAATCCCTAACCCCACCCCCCACCTCAGCCAGGAGCCCCCAGTATCTCCCCTGTTGGTCTCTCTGTCCTTTCTCCATGTCACAGCTACAGTTGGTATTAATACGTTTATTCTGGGTTCATGTGTTGGTTGATGTCTCCTCTGCTAGGCAGGAAGTTCCAGGAAGGCAGGAAAAGCCCTGTCTTACTCGCCATTATGTACCATGTTCCCAGCAAAGTGGGACCCCCATGCTAGGCTCTCGATGGCTCTGTGTTAAATGGATGAATGAACAACTGAAGGGTGAGATGTGAGGCTGACGGTGCAGAGGCCAGAAATTCAAGATGAAAGAATTTGGTCTTTGTTTTTGTAGATCACAGGGCACAAATACTTGAATGAAGACACTTCTGATCGATGACTTTTTTTTTTTTTTTTAACATAGTGGTTCTGCACAGTCGGTGTGTCCTGCCTCACAGGTCGGGACACAGGCTCAGAGAGGTTAAGTCATACTTGAGGTTCACAGAGCTAGGAAATGTCGGGCTGGGATGTGAGCCTGCTCTGTTTGCCTCCAAATCTTCACGCTTTGCTGTCTGGGCCTTCCACCTTGACTCCTTCACCTAGTCCTCCCCTGTCTCTTCCTCCCTGGCCTGAGCACGTCTTCCTGCCCCTGTACAATGTCTGTCATCTGGCTCCCCTTCCTCCTCGAGTCCTGCCTGCTTTCTCGCTCTTTCACTTCTGGATTCCGCTGAATCCTTTCGCACCCCAGAACCTCTGCACCTGCTCCCAGCCCTCTTCTTTTGTCCTGTAGGTCTCAAACGTCATTTCCGGGGCTGTAGAGTGTCTCTTGCCCGCTGTAAGGATGTAGCTGCGTCCGCATAGAGCAGGACAGCAGGGGCACACCACCAGCCTGTCCCAGGACCCCAGCATGGTAGTGATCATCGGCACTCAGCAGGTCCTGTTATTATTGTTCCCGCCTCACGCTCATGGCTAAGGACGTGGTAGGAGGCAAAGGCACGAATGGCCACACGGCAGGGAGAAGGAGCTCCTGTGGCCAGGTGGGTCTGATTTCGTCTCGCCTCCTTTCAGAGGCCTTCTACACGGAGACCAGGCTGCAGTTTGATGAGACGGCCAGGCACCTACAGAAGCTGGAAAGCGCCACCCGAAAGGCAGTTTGTGCGTCTGTGAAAGAGTTCAACAAGAGCCAGGTATGGGTACCCGGATACCCGACGCTCCGCCACTGGAGGGGAGGACGAATCCGCTGCAGCTTCCCAAGGCTCTCCTGCCTCCCGGGGAATCCCAGTCTCAGCCCACTCCCCTGGCCACATCACCAGCCCTGATGGAGCCCCTGACGCTGCCTGATTGATTACAGAGACGAATGAGACCCAGTCCTGTCCCTTATCTCCGAGTCTTGGAAGGAAACCTGCCCAACTCCCCTTTCCAGACTTCAGTTTCTTCTGTAACATGAGGATGGTGACATCCGCCAGACTGTTACTGCCTAGCTCTGCTGCCACGCCTGCTGCTGGCTTCAGTTCTTCCCCTCTCCGAGCTCCCTTTTACCGAGAACACCTACATGGATGCTCACTGATGGCAGGGAGGGAGACTATTGTGATGAGCTCGGACAGTAGGGTCTTCTGAAGGCTCCCGCATCCTCTAAACTCTGGCCCACCTCCTCCCACACACTGCCCTCCCCTCCAACCTGATGCTGAAGTTGCTGAAGTAGATCCTTCTCTGCTTCTTTGTTTTTTGTTTTTGAGGCACGGTCTCACTCCATCACCCAGGCTGGAGTGTGGTGGCGTGATCATGCCTCCTGCAGCCTCAACCTCCCAGGCTCAGGTGATCCCCCACCTCAGCCATCCGAGTAGCTGGGACTACAGGCATGTGCCACCGTGCCCAGCTAATTTTTGTATTTTTTTGTAGAGACAGGGTTTTGCCATGTTGCCCAGGGTGGTCTCAAACTCCTGAGCTCAAGCACTTTGTCCGCCTCAGCCTCACAAGAGCTGGGATTCTTTTACTTATGCAAATTAGAGCTCGCCCCCTTCCCCTCCCTCCCCCAACAAGGTTTTCTTTTCAAATGCAATTCTGTTTTCGGTGGGTGAGGACTTGGCCAGATTGATCAGATTCTCTTGTCAACTACAACTGTGGTCCCTAAAGACCACATGGGTCACGATCCGTTGGAGAGGAGAATACCAGAGCCCGGCCTCATGTTCATTTTTAACCTCATCGCTTTTGATTTCCATGTTCATGTGTCATTACAGAGCATATGCCATAATTAAAGTATAGTAGTGCCACACTGTGAACTAAATATTTTGGAGATACAAGCTCTAAACTGTTCTGCTGGCGGGGGCGGGCAGTTGAAAATCCCAGAGAGGCTGGACCAGACACCAGAGAATGTGGGTTGTCAACACCAGGGAGAGGAATGAGGAGAGCAAACTGCAGGTGCTGGGGAGGACCGAAGGGCAAAGCAAGACACCAGATGTCTGAGCTCACCACCTAGTGAGCTGCAAAGGTCAATATTATTATTAAAACAATATTAAATATAAAATAATATTGTTATTATTACTTTGAGACTAACTCTTACTCTGTCACCCAGGCTGGAGTGCAGTGGTGTGATCTCAGCTCACTGCAACCTCTGCTTCCTGAGTTCAAGTGGTTCTCCTGCCTCAGTCTCCTGAGAAGCTGGGATTACAGGGGCATGTCATCATGCCTGACTTTTTTTTTTTTTTTAAGTAGAGACAGGGTTTCACCATGTTGGTCAGGCTAGTCTCAAACTCCTGACCTCAGGCGATCCACCTGGTTGGCCATTATTTTAAATCCCAGCAACAATTAGCTGCTCTTAGTAGTCACTGTGTTTAGCAGCCCTACCACAGAGGCATGATTAATCCAACTTAACCGACAAAGAAACAGGCTCAGGCCCAGGCACCATGGCTCATGTATGTAATCTCAACACTTTGGGAAGCTGAGACAGGAGGATCATTTGAGCTCAGGAGTTCAAGACTAGACTGGGCAATATAGTGGGACTCTGTCTCTAAAAACTTTAGTTTAAATTAGCCGGGTGTGGTGGCACACCCCCATAGTCTCAGCTATTTGGGAGACTGAGGTAGGAGAATCACTTGAGCCTGAGAGGTTTGAGGCTGCAGTGAGTTGAGTGTACCACTGCACTCCAGCCTGGGCAATGGAGTAAGACCCTGTCTTTAAAAAAAAAAAAAAAAGAGGCCAGTGCATTGCCTCACCTGTAATCCCAGCACTTTGGGAGGCTGAGGTGGGTGAATCGGGAGGTCAGGAGTTTAAGACCATCCAGGCCAGCATGGTAAAACCCCGTCTCTGCTAAAAATACGAAACATTAGCTGGGTGTGGTGGTGGGCTCTGTAATCCCAGCGATTTGGGAGGCTGAGGCAGGAGAATCTAGGAGGTAGAGGTTGCAGTGAGCAGAGATCACACCACTGTACTCCAGCCCAGGCGACACAGTGAGACTGTGTCTCAAAAAAAGAAAAAAAAGAGGCTTGGAAGGATGAGCTGCCTTTCTTAGGGAGTGCTCAGTGGCAAGTCCAGTATTTGAACTTGGGCCCGTCCAGTTGCAAAGCCTGTGCTGTGTGACTCAACCAGGCTGGCCTCTGGTGGGCACCTGTGGAATGCTGGCCCCTTGCAAACTGCCCTGTCCATGTGTTACTGAGGACAACTGTTAACCCAAGTACATGTCTCCTGCGCCACCTCCTGACTTCACAGAGAAATGACTGCAGCCCCGAGAGGGGAGGTTGACTTGTGCAGGTCACACAGCCAGGGACCCCTCCAGGGAATGGAACAGAAATTAGACCTGGAATTGATTTGTACTGAGGACTGCAGCATGTAGTCACTGAGGTGACAATGCATTTTCTACCTTTGAGAAGTCATCACCATTGGGAACCACTGTGTCGGTGTTCTTTGCAGCCCACCAATGTCCAGGGGTTGCCGGGGCACAGAGCCCTGCCCTGGGTGGGGCCAGGCCAACGCTGGGTGGTGGCCTAACCCAGGGAGGGAGCTCCCTGCCTTGGCAAGCTAGTGCAAGACCCAGAGCTCTTATGCACACACCCAGCAGGGGCTGATCCTGAGTCTAGCCCACCCGCCCAGCAGTGCTCAGGCAGAGGTTCCGGGACCCTCCCACATCCGTACCTGACAAGTCTCCCCGCCACCCGGCTCCTGCTGCCCTTAGCATATCCTTCCCTCGAGGGCCCTCAGTGAGATTTGCTGGCCTGGGTATCAGAAGACCCCTGGGGTCACTCAGACCATCTTCTTTCATGTCTTCACCTGCTTAGGCCATTGAGTCAGCAGAAAGGAAAAAGCAAGAGAAAACACAAGAACAAGAGGACAACTTGGCCGAGATCACCAACCTGCTGCATGGGGACCTGCTCTCTGAGAACCCGCAGCAGGCAGCCAGCTCCTTCGGGCCCCACCGCGTGGTCCCTGACCGCTGGAAGGGCATGACCCAGGAGCAGCTGGAGCAGATCCGCCTAGTTCAGAAGCAGCAAGTCCAGGAGAAGCTGGTGATTGCCCCTCCCCTGTTCCCAGAGCCCGAAGAGCCAGCCCCTATGCTCCTGCTTCCTTCCAGGCACAAATCTCCTTGAGGCAGGCCTTGTGCTCTGCGCTAGGAGCTGGCCTCAAGGAGTTTCCCTTCTAGTCGGGGGAGACAGGCCAGATAATCTTACACCCATATGATGTGGCATCAGGAGTAGGAGTGCCAGGAAGGGACAGTAGACTGGGTACATGTTGAAGCAGAGACCAAAAGCAGGCAAGAAGGGAGCCATGTGTGGACCTGGGAAAAGGGCGACCAGGCAGGGGGAGCTGCAAAGGCACAGGCCTTGAGGCAGGACCCTGTCAGACCTGCTCGGAAAAGAGCGAGGAGCCTGGTGCCTGGAGTGGACTGAGGGAGGGGCAGGTGCTGAGGCCTCAGAGACAGAAGGTCAAGGTCCTGCTGGAAGGCTACTGGAGAGGACTTTGGCTTGCTTCTTCTGTGACTGAGACAGGGAACTCTGGAGGGTTTTGGACAGAGGAGTGACAAGATCTAACTTAGGTGGAACAGGATCCCCAGCCAGATCCCCTTGTGTTGAGGGTGGATGCTAGGGGCTGAGGAGGAAGGAAGGAGACCTCTAGGAAGGCCTCTGCAGTGCTCACGGTGAGAGGCCGTGTTGGCTGGGACCACAGCACTGGCACTGGCGGTGCTGGGAAAGGGTCAGATTCTGGATGTATTTTGAAGGTAGAGTCTACAGGACTGGTTGAAGGATTGGGCGGGGGCGTGTGAAAGAGAGGAATTAGAGATGACTCCAGGCCTTGTGGCCTGAGCAACTAGAGGGGTGGAATTGGCATTTCCAGAGATGGGGAAGGTAGTGGGAGGAGCAGGTTGGCGGGGTGGGAGGGGTGGAAATCAAAATTACAATTTTAGATACATTAAGTATGCAAAGTTCATTAGATATCTGTATCTATTAGGATTCGATTTGCTTGAATGTGGCAGAAAACCACAAATAACAGCATCTTAAAATAGTCTCTTGCATGCAGTCTAAATCCTCAGGAAAACAGTCCAGGGCTGATATGGAAGCTCTGTGGTCACTGACCGATGTCCTGCTATCCTTGTCTCCTGGCTGTCACTTCTTAGTGCAGGATGGCTGCTTGAGCACCAGCCATCACATGCATAGTCCAGCTACCAGGAAGGAGGCATGGAGATTTTCACTTACATTTCACCGGACAACACTTAGTCACGAAGTTGCCCCTAACTCTAAAGAAGGCAGGGAAATGTCACATTTATTCCAGGCAGTGACATGTTGGTGATTCTTTTACTAAGGAAGAATGAAAAATGGCTACTGGGAGAGAAGTGGTATTTTCTGCCACAACCTCCAATTAAAGCCCAGCTGGATATGGAACATAGGGCTCAGAACAAGGTCTGGGCCGGAGGCATAAATGTCAGTCGTCACCTACAGAGAGTATGTATATATGCATTTTGAGACAGAGCTCACTGTATCACCCAGGCTGGAGTGCAGTGGTGCATCCTCTACCTCCCAGGTTCAAGTAATTCTCCTGCCTCAGCCTCCTGGGAAGCTGGGATTACAGGCATGCACCACCAAGCCCAGCTAATTTTTGTATTTTTAGTAGATACCTCTACTCCAGGTCTCAAGTGATCTGCCCATCTCAGCCTCCCAGAGTGCTGGGATTACAGGTGTGAGCCACTGCGCTTGGCCCTACAGAGAGTATTTAAAGCTGAGGACTGAGTCCTGCCCCCACCTTGGAGTCCCCCTTCTCAGTACCACCATTTATAAAGAGCAAAGGGGCCTGAGAAGGGGCTACCAGGGAGGTGGATGGATGTAAGCCATGGTTTCCTGGAGGCCAAGTGAGGACAGTTGTTTGGGAGGGAAGGAGAGGGGAACCCCTGGGTCAGACACTGCTGCCAGGCTGTGGGCTAAACGCTGGATCCGGCACCATGGTAGCCGCTGGGGACCCTGTCGGGAAGGAGAGGAGTGGGGCCGACAGCCTAATGGGCTCAAGAGAACAGGCAGGAAAGAAGTGGAGGTGGCAAATGTAGACAACACTTACAAGCGTTTGCTGTAAAGGGTGCAGAAAAATGGAGTGGTAGCTGGTGGGGGCCATGGCGTGAAGGGCAAGCTTCTGTCTGTTTGTTTTGATTATGTAAATAACACCATGCTTGTGATACTGATGCCAGAGGAGAGACTTGCTGGAGCCATGTCCCTGGGCTGCAGGTGAGCAAGGGACATGGAGTGCTATTGAGGGCTTGGTGTGGCCTGGGAGCTCAGAGAGCCATCACGGGAGCCGTGGGAAAGAGCATCAGGGTGGGAGCTTGGGGAGCCTCTCTTTTCTAGTGAAATTGACCAGCAGGATCAGAACAGAAATTAGACCTGGAATTGATTTGTACTGAGAGCTGTGGCTCAGGACCACTGAAGTGACAGTGCATTTTCTACCTTTTAGAAGTTAAAAATTTTCTACCTTTTAGAAGTAGAACTGAGGGAGGGGGAGTGAGTGCTAAATGGTCACCTGGAAGAGCCAGAAAGGGAACGGCCTGAAGGAAGGGGACAGGATGGTCGGACAGTGCCCAGGGCTCGTTGGGGGCGGGGGTCATAGTCATGACCTTGAAGTGACCCCAAGAGAGCGCTTTTGGGTGTCCCCACCCGTGCTTAGCCAGATTCATCTTGGTCACCACCTGCCTGACCAAGTGAAGGGCTCAGGGGGCCGAAGGCATCGGACTGGGAGTGTCTGCCATGAGACAAACCAGGGGGCCAGAGAGAGAATGGAAAAGTGGCAGCCAGCGGACTGCAGGTCATAATTCAGGGGGCGCATAGTCGTTGGAGTCAGGGTCTTGGAGAGAGAGTGGAAGAGGCAGGTCCCAGCAGTGAGACTGTCGGGGCAGCGTCACTGGTAATGACAAGGGAAGGGTGGAGGGTCCCAAAGGGAAGGTCTCCAGCCCGAAGCACTGGCCAGGTGGGGCCCGCAGTCTGTGGTTTGAAAGCCCCTAGGGGATTCTGATGCCCACTCAAGTTTGAGAACTACTGGTCGGGTGTGCCCAGAGGGTGAGAAGCGGAAAGCGGGACTACATCTTTGAAGAGGAGGCGGGAGAGCTGAGCAGCGGGGACAGGAGAGGGCCGTCTCTGCGCATGCTGAAACCACTGAGAATCCTGGCAGGAGACATCTGGAGAGGGTCTCAAACCTGCAAAGGTGGGTGGGAGAGGCCGGGCTGGGTGGCAGATGCCATCATTGGTGTTAGCTTCTGATTTGGGGGGTCCAGGAGGACAAGGGACAGTGGCGGTGGTGTGGACCAGGGCTTGAGGAGTGGGTGGGGCACCTGCTTCCCTGCAGGCCAGAGGTGCATGCGTGTGGGAGAGGCTGCAGTGGGGCCAGGACCTGGGTAGGCAGGAGGCGTGAGGCTTAGGAAGTAGTCCAAGGTGAAAGAGCCCCAAGGCTGGAATCAGGGTCCAGGGCCCTGCTCTGTGCTTCAGGACTGTAGCTCTGCCCGGACTGCCTGGCACAGACGGCCAGCCAGCCATCGTGAAAGCAGCATGGTTGCCTAGTTTTCATTTTTTATAGAAAATTAAGACAGCTGGGTATGCCTGGCTCACGCCTGTAATCCCAACACTTTGGGAGGCCGAGGCAGGTGGATCACGAGGTCAGGAGATCAAGACCATCCTGGCCAACAGAGTGAAACTCATCTCTACTAAAAACATACACAAGGGCCAGGCGCGGTGGCTCAAGCCTGTAATCCCAGCACTTTGGGAGGCCAAGGCGGGCGGATCACGAGGTCAAGAGATCGAGACCATCCTGGCCAACATGGTGAAACGCCGTCTCTACTAAAAATACAAAAACTAGCTGGGTGCGGTGGCGTGCACCTATAGTCCCAGCTACTCGGGAGGCTGAGGCAGGAGAATTGCTTGAACCCAAGAGTCGGAGGTTGCAGTGAGCCGAGATTGTGCCACTGCACTCCAGCCTAGCACCTGGCAACAGAGTGAGACTCTGTCTCAAAAAAAAAAAAAATACACAAAAAAATTAGCTAGGTGTGGTGGTACGCACCTGTAATCCCAGCTACTCAGGAGGCTGAGGCAGGAGAATTGCTTGAACCCAGGAGGCAGAGGTTGCAGTGAGCCGAGATCGTGCCACTGCACTCCAGCCTGGCGACAGAGTAAGACACTGTCTCAGAAAAAAAAGAAGACAGAAAAGCACAAAGGGGGCAAAACGCATGAAACCTCCCCACTCAGAAATACCGCCCCCTTCCTTTCTGGGTTGTGGCTTCCACCCCCTTTTCTGTGCTTGGCGGTAACTGGGACAGCTGGGACCTCACAGCGAACAGCTGGGCTTTCTGCTTTGCTCTTAGCCCAGGTTAGTGTCTCGTGCCATTCCCCGCTTTCAACCAACCAGCGTGTGTGATGACCCCAGGCTCCTGAGAGCAGCCTGCCTTTAGAGCAGGGGACACTGAGGTTCGTGGGAGCCAGGTGACTTGCCTAGTGGGTGGCAGAGACTGCCAGCCTGCCTTCAGTCCCAGTATGGGGCCACCCAGGTTCATGTGCCACACACCAGACACTTATCCTTGCTCATTCGGCGGGAGGAAGCTCTGCCCTAAAACTGGCAAAAGTGGGCAAAGGGGACTCGTCTTCAGCCCCAACAAAGCTGATGACACGTGGGAAAGTGCCCCTCCCTTCACATAAGTCCAGCTTCCTCTTCCAGGGCTCTGGGGTTTTCACAGAGCAGTCTGGAGGGCAGTGAGAAATGAGCTGAAACATAGCAACTCAGGGGTCGGGGTGCCCCTCTAAGACCATGACCTTCTTGTCACAAGTGAGGCTGTGGTGTCTGCATGTTCTGGAAGCTGCCCAAATGATCTGCGTTCAGCTTTGGGGCAGCAGGCCATGGCTCATGGAGGTAGTGCTGACCCAGCCAGGGAGACCCCTGAGCACCTGAGGAGGAAGACCCTGGCCCAGCCTGCACCTGGGAGCCCTGGCCCTGGGAGCCAGGAGCGGAGGCCACTGTAGGAATGGAGGTCCTTCCCCCTCGGGAGCCGGGAGTAGAGGCCACTATAGAAATGGACGTCCTTCCCCGCCACCGGGAGCCAGGAGTGGAGGCCGCTGTAGGAATTGAGTCTCCCTTCAGGAGAAAGAGAACAGCCAGCACCTCCTGACGGGGGAGGGCAGGCTGGGGCTCTCCTCTGGCTTCCTGCATGACATAGGTCACCTACCTGCCCCTCCTCTGAGCCTCAGTTTCCCCATCTGTAGAACGAGAGGCCAGGTCTCCTGGACAATCCCCTGGGGCTCTTTGGACCTGCAGAAAGGTGATGGTGAGTCATCGCTTCCTTCCAGAGGCTCCAGGAAGAAGAGCGCCAGCGAGACCTAGACTGGGACCGTAGGCGGATTCAGGGGGCTCGCGCCACCCTGCTGTTTGAGCGGCAGCAGCGGCGGCAGCAGCGTGACTTGCGCAGGGCTCTGGACAGCAGCAACCTCAGCCTGGCCAAGGAGCAGTGTTTGCAGTGAGTGCTGGGTGGGACCAGGGCCGGGTCGGACCTCTGCAAGTCTATGGAGGTCAAGGACAAGGAGGGGGCAGGAGGGGAAACACCCCACCTTGGGTGGTCCTCATTTGGGCACTGGAGACCTCAAGCGGGCTGACTCAGGTTGACAGACCCATGGGCCGCAGGTCACTGCTGTCCACATGGGGTGCATAGATGGAGGGCACCGGAAAGCCCCAGGGAAGAGCACTGAGTCTGTCTGCTGGGGGAGTCAGGAAGGCTTCCTGGAGGAGGCTTCATGGCTGAGACCCAGGAGGAGGATGGCACTGCCTGCTCAGGAACGGGTTTCCAGGCAGAGAGAGGGGCTCCTGAGCTGCCCCCAAAAAGCCTGGAGTCTCTTAGTTATAGACAGGACCCTAAGAGTTGAGAGTTCCAACTACAGGAAAATGTCAAATTCAAGTAAATAGGTGAACTTGCTACTGAAAAACACAGTATATATCTACTTATTTATCACACTGTTGGCTTAAAGTCAGGAGGGGGCCGGGCGCGGTGGCTCACGCCTGTAATCCCAGCACTTTGGGAGGCTGAGGCGGGTGGATCACGAGGTCAAGAGATCGAGACCATCCTGGTCAACATGGTGAAACCCCGTCTCTANCCAGGATGGTCTCGATCTCTTGACCTCGTGATCCACCCGCCTCGGCCTCCCAAAGTGCTGGGATTACAGGCTTGAGCCACCGCGCCCGGCCAAGCCTTGTACACTTTAAAAGAGTGAATATTATGGCGTGTTAACTATATCTCAGTTTTTAAAGAACCCATGAGATTTCACTATGAAGCCACTGAATGCCTGAAATTCAAAAGACTGACCATATCAGATGAAGGTCCAGATGCAGAGCGACTGCAACTTTGCTCCATCATTGGTGGGAGAGAGGTGGTTTCTAAAAAGCTGACCATAGTTTACTCTATAACCTGGCTATTGCAAGAGAAATGAAAACACACATTCTGCCGGGCACGGTGGCTCGTGCCTGTAATCCCAACACTTTGGGACTCCAAGGCAGGCAGATCACTTGAGGTCAGGAGTTCAAGATCAGCCTGACCAACATGGAGAAACCCCATCTCTACTAAAAATACAAAATTAGCCAGGCATGGTGGTGCATGCCTGTAGTCCCAGCTACTTGGGAAGCTGAGGCAGGAGAATTGCTTGAATCTGGGAGGCAGAGGTTGTGGTGAGCTGGGATCGCGCCATTGCACTCCAGCCTGGGCAACAAGAGCAAAACTCTATCTCAAAAAAAAAAAAAAAAAAAAGGAGGGACCTGGGAATATTTTCTCCAATTGGATATCTGGTTGCTGGTGGGTCCATCTGTTATCATCACTTCTGTTGAGGGCCTAAAAGGATCATTAAGAATGATCTGAAAAGCCAGGCCTGATGCCACACGGTTTAAATCCCAGCTACTCGGGAAGCCGAGGTGGGGGATCGCTTGAGCCCAGGAGCTGGAGGCTGCAGTGAGCCATGATTGCACCACTGCACTCCAGCCTGGCTGACAGCGTGAGACCTTGTCTCTAAAAAAAAGAAAAGAATGATCTGACAAATCAAATGGGGTAAACAGAACATCCAGTCACTCCCATGGAGGTTTCATTTTAATATGTCCCCACATTTTACTGTTAAAAGTCCCTAATCTAATTGCAGTGTAATTATAAAGTAAGCCTTGCCGCTGAGGAGCAGTTGAGATGGATCATTTTTTTGAGCTTATTAGGTGTGAAATGTATTCTGTATTTTGGGGATAATACTAATAAAAAGTTTGTGTGCCTTTTCAAAAAAAAAAAAAAAGAATACTTAGGGAGTACACATACTTGCTGACTTTTTTTTCTCCTTTTGTTTCGTTATCAGGAAAAAATACATGAATGAAGTCTATACAAATCAACCGACAGGAGACTATTTCACACAATTTAATACAGGAAGTCGATAATCAAGAAGACACCCTTGTTCCCATGGTTTACATATAAAGAGTGACAACCTTAAAGAGTCGCATTTATTTTTAAAAAGTACATTCCTGGGCAGGCGTGGTGGATCACACCTGTAATCCCAGCACTTTGGGAGGCCGAGTTGGGCAGATCACCAGGTCAGGAGTTCAAGACCAACTTGGCCAACATAGTGAAACCCCCTCTCTACTAAAAATACAAAAATTAGCCGGGCATGGTGGCAGGTGCCTGTAATCCCAGCTACTTGAGAGGCTGAGGCAGGAGAATCGCTTGAACCCAGGAGGCGGAGGTTGCAGTGAGCTGAGACCACACCATTGCACGCCAGCCTGGGTGACAGACTGAGACTCTGTCTCAAAAAAAAACAAACACTCCTTGATCCACAAGTACCATTCAGTTGTAATCATCCACTGTGGACAAAACATTTATCTAACCTCTCCCTTGTAATTCTATGAGGAACATCAACTCAGCCCAGCAAAGGTCTTGGGTGGGGCTCTGGGAAGTAGCTCAACATGGGCCTGCTCAGGGCCATCCTGGGATTTAAGGTGGACCTGTGTTCTACACAGACTCTAGGCTCAGCTGCAGTAATGGTTACAGCTCACACCTGCAAGCTATGTGCAAATCCAAACACTCCACGTGGAATTCACTAATTTGTTTCTCATAATAGCCAGGGTGGGTATTTTTACTACTCACATTTTCTAGTTGAATAACCTGAGTTACAGACACGTTAAGTGACTTGGTGAGGCCATACCCCCAGGAAGTGTGGGCGCTTGGGATTGAACCCAAGGAGAACTGGCTCTCAGCCACCTCACTCGGCCGGCTCCCACACTGACCTGAAACAGCAGCAGCCTTGAAAGAGCAGAGGCTCCTTTCTGTTCTCACACAAGTGCAAGCTGATACTGTAGCTCTGCTGAGGCTCCTTCTAGCCTGTGGCTCTGTCCTCTCTGTCCCCACATGCAGCTCCTGTCTTGTGGTCCTGGATGCTGCTCCGGTCACCACCATCCTGCCGCACTCTGGCCAGGAGAGAGGAGGAAAGGCAAAAAAGAAGGGGGTCACCGTGCTACTTCTCCATGGCAACATGGCACGGAAATGGCATTTCACCTCTGCTTGTGTCCCATGGACCGGAATTTAGTCATGTGACCACACCTAGGTGAACGGAGGCTGGGAAGCCTAGCTGGCTAACCGCATGACTGGGCCATCGCTCTACAATTGTATACAAATGAAATCATACATCTTGGGGGACAACTAGCTCTCTGCTGCAGGCCACACTTAAAGGGCGACTTGGAAGTTGCCAGGCTGGAGGTGTGGGAGGCATTTTCCACTGAGAGTGGGGACACAGTCCAGCCCCCTGCCTGTCCTTGACTTCAAGGATGGGGTTTCTGGCTCCAAGGCCCAGAAATGACTGGGTCCCCCCACCCCAGTTACATCTTCCTTCTCCACATGGGTTTCTTGTGGGGTCACATACCCAGGGCCATTGACAGATGGCAGCTCTTGGCAGGGAATCCTTAGCTGAGATGGAGCCGGCCACTCCAGTGCAGACGGCTCAGCTCACCTTCCCCTCCATCTAAATGCCCCTTTGGTTCTTCCCATGCTCAGACCCTTCACTGGCTGACGTTTCACGTGAGTTTCACAATCGGCAGGGTTTTCAGGTGGACAGAGTGGGGCTGGACTCACTGGCAAGCATAAATAAAGGCACGCTGGGGTGTCCAAGAGAGGAGAGATGACAGGGCAGTGTCTGCTGAGGTCTGTGTGTAGAGGGCCTGGGGCTGGCATGGGGTGGGGGTGGAAGGAAGAGGCCTATGGCCAAGGTGTGAGGACCAGGCCGGGGCCCTTCAAGGAAGGCTGCAGACTTGATCCTGAGGCAAAAGGGGAGCTTGGAGAGAGTTGTCGGCCAGGCAGAGAGGGTTGGGTGTGCCTGTTCACAAAGATGGCTCCCTCAGGCTCAGGCCACTGGGAGCTGCCAAAAGGGAAGCAAGGCTTTGCAGACAGACTTCATGTCTCCCTGTGGATCCAGGCCCACATGGGCTCCCAGGCAAAACATTTGAGTAAATGACCTCACTGAGGACGTGGTTCAAGTCCACAGTTAACCAAGTAATGCTGCCACTCCCCAGCAGGACCTCATCATTCTGACTGCACCGGGCAGGCCCCATGCAGAGGCCAGGGCTTCAGCGCTCTCAGCCAGCTGCTTGCCCCTTGTTTCCCGAACCGGAGCTGCCTATTTTCAGAGTGACTGGCGGTGACATGAAGGGGTTGCGGGGTGTACTCATTTCCCGGGCTGCCATTAACAAACTCCTGCAGGCAGAGTGGGCTATCCAGGAGAAGCTTAGAGTTCTTCAAGGTGCTGGAGGCCAGAAGCCCAAATCAAGGTGTGGGATGAGTTGC
Organism: Cebus imitator; assembly: GCF_001604975.1. NCBI lineage: Eukaryota > Metazoa > Chordata > Mammalia > Primates > Cebidae > Cebus > Cebus imitator. The sequence goes on along the minus strand of NW_016107374.1, from coordinate 1,324,765 downwards.
TTCCCTCCGAGGCCATGAGGAAGGATCTGTTCTGGACCTCTGCCCCAGCTTCTGGGGGTCTGCTGGTGATCTCTGGTGTTCCTTGGCTTGTATGCACAGCACTCTGATCTGTGCCTTCCTCCCCTCTGTGCGTGTATATGTCCAAATTTCCCCTTTCATAAGGCCATACTGGACTAGGGCTGAACCTAATGACCCCAGATTAACTAATCTCCTCTACAGTTAACCTAGTTCCAAGTAAAGTTCCATTCTGAGGTACCTGGCTTGGGTGACCGACATATCTTTTTTGGGGGGAACCAATTCAACCCACAACAGGGGGAAAGGGAGGGGGCACCTGGTCCTGTTTCCTCCCAGGATAACTCCATTAGGAACGTTTGTGTCCAGGCTGAACAAGCCAGGCTCTGGGAGGCCCCCAGTGATGGGCGAGTGACGGCCAAGACTGTCATTCATCCTACTACTTTCAAGTGGGGAGATAAAGGGAGAAATGGAAAGTAATGTCAGTTCATTCAATGAGCACTGAGCGCTCTTCCAGTCCTGGGTCAAGCCAGGTCCTGTGCTAGGATCATCATGTCTAATGGGAGACACTGGTAGGGAAGGAAATCCTTGGGAAGGAGGCCCAGGAGAGAAGGGAGACAGCGCTAGCAGGCCGCCACAGCCATCACCACTGCATTATATGCCTGGAATCACGGCCCAACGTGGAGAGGCTTGTTTTAACTCTGAACGCTGCATCATTGTAAAAAATAATCCTAAAGGAAAGGCAGGCATGAGAACTTTGGACGAAGACTTGCTTTCCGTGCGCCCTCTGTTGGTGACCAGCAGCACAACACGGTCCCTGTGGTTCTCCACGCGGAAGAGGAACCAGATGGTTAAATTGTGGAGCCCCAGGTCCCTGTGCTGGGCAGGTTCTTGCAACAGCCAGGAAGGACACTGCTGGAAGCTGTGATTCCTGTCCACAGGATAAAAGACGTTCCGTGTGTTGTCCCTGGCTGGAAGGCAGAGCCGAGGCCAGACATGGGGGGTTACTCTCTCCTGAAAGGCCCATTGTGATTTCATATTTCATAAATCCAAAGGGTTTTTGTTACATTTCCCCCTACATTTTTTTTTTCGAGGTGGGGTCTCATTCACTCTGTCACCCAGGCTGGAGTGCAGCGACACAGTCTTGATTTACTGCAACTTCTGCCTCCCAGGTTCAAGCAATTCTCCTGCCTCAGCCTCCAGAGTAGCTGGGATTTATGGGACTGCACCACCACACCTGGCTAATTTTTATACTTTTAGTAGAGACAGGGTTTCTCCATGTTGGCCAGGCTAGTCTCTGACTCCTGACCTCAACTGATCCACCCACCTGGACCTCCCAAAGTGCTGGGTTTACACATGTGAGCCACCACACCCAGCCCTCCCTGCTACATTTTATTTCAAGCATATAGAAAAACTGAAGGAATTGTATAGAATGGATGCATACACCCACCATCTAGATTCTACAATTAATATTTGCTATATTTGTCTCCCAGCTCGCCACAGACTGGCTTTTGAAAATTCTAGTTATATATATGCTGCTTACAAAAGACACATCTGAAACAAAACGGCACAGAAAAGTTAAAATAACAGCATTACAAAGCTGTCTGGATTTGCCCAAATGACTTACGTCCACACTTCTGGCCTGCACATGGGTGTCTACAGCAGCTGTATTCATAACCGCCAACACTGGGAAGCAAGCAAGGTGTTCTTCAATAAGTGAATGGATAAATGCACCGTGGGACCTCCAGACAATGGAGTCTTATGGCCAGGCTGATCTTGAACTCCTGACCCGAGGTGATCCACCTGCCTTGGCCTCCGAAAGTGCTGGGATTATAGGCGTGAGCCACGGTGCCCGGTGTTTAAACATAACTATTTTAAAAGTGTAAGCATTACCTACTTTCAGCCTTGGGGGAGTGATCAGTACTGATTCTCTCTCCTGCTATAAACGACAGAAAACTGGACCAAATAGGTGAAACAAGTGTTTTCAGACATCAGACCACAAATAGCACAGCACTGTGTTCTCTGAGAAGGGAAACAAGCAAGGTGAGCTGTGCAATCTCCCAAAACCTCCTCCTGGAGAAGCAGTACCATGGCGGAGGAAGGGGTCCCCAGGCAGAATCCCCTAGTCTCACTAAGCTCCAGAAGCTGAGGCAGCTGGAATTTGTGGAGCAGAGTAAGCATCTGACCCAGCAATTCTGCTCCTTGGCAAATAGCAGAATTGAAAACATATGGACCAAGTGTGGTGGCTCACGCCTGTAATCCCAGCACTTTGGGAGGCTAAGACGGGCAGATCACGAGGTCTGGAGATCGAGACCATCCTGGCCAACGTGGTGAAACCCCATCTCTACTAAAATACAAAAAATTAGCTAGGCATGGTGGTGCATGCCTGTAGTCTCAGCTACTCAGGAGGCCGAGGCAGAGGAATGGCTCGAACTCTGGAGGCAGAGGTGGCAGTGAGCCGAGATCGCACCACTGTACTCCAGCCTGGCAGCAAGAGCAAGACTCCATCTCCAACAAAAAAAAAAGAAGAAAACATATGTTTACACAAAAACTTGTACATGAATGTTACAGCAGCATTACTCATGACAGCAACAAAGTGGCAACAATCCAAATGTCCTTCAGACAATGGATGAACAAAACATGGTCCATCCGTATAATGGACTATCACTCAGCCATACAAAGAAATGAGATACTGATAGATGCCGCGAGATGAGATGGATGATCTGGAAACGTGACGCTAAGTGAAAGAAGCTGGACACAAGGGGTCATGTATCGTCTGGTTTCATTGACATGGAACGTCTAGAATAGGCAAATCCACGGAGATAGAAAGCAGATGAGTGTTTTGCCATGGGCCAGGGTTTCTAAGGATAACAGCTAAAGGGTACAGAGTTTCTTTTTGGGGTGAGGAAAACGTTCTGAAATTAGATGGTCATGATGGTTGCACAGTTCTGTGAATATATGCAAAACTGCTGGCTTGTACACTTTATTTATTTATTTATTTATTTATTTTTTATTTTTTTTGAGACGGAGTTTCACTCATGTTACCCAGGCTGGAGTGCAATGGCGCGATCTCGGCTCACCGCAACCTCCACCTCCT
>NW_016107374.1:1307510-1320699 GCF_001604975.1 Cebus imitator | reverse complement strand
AAAAAAAAAAAAAAAAAACCCACACTTCCACCCCCGAGTCAGGACGGCAAAGGGAGGACTCCTAAGAAACCAAGTACCCCTTGCGTGCGCGGTGAGCTCCACTGCTGTCTACCAGCGAGCCGTCCGCCAGCAGGCGGCACATCTATCTCGCCGGCTCCCAACAGAACCCCTAGCCATCTTGTTTCCACCTGCGCCACCGGGTCTCCCTCTGCAGAGGCAACAGCCACTGTGGAATGTTGGTGCAATGAGGTGAGAGGTCCCCACGCTCCTAGGTGGATCAGCTTTCTGAGCCCGGTTATAGGAGAAATCCTGGGGTGAAAGTTGGGGATGGAGCAGGGGCCTCTGGAGCACATTTTCCAAAGAGGCATCTTTTCAACCACGTGTGTCATGCCCTCGTGATGTTAAGACAGTGGGGAAAAGCAGCAGGAGGACTCGAGTGAGAACAAGGCTGAGTGACACAGAGCAGGTAGCTGCCAAGTGGGGCTTCATCTGTGCTTGCCCCCACCAAGTAAAGGCCTTGCTCCTCCCCCACCCACCGCCTCATCCAGCCCACCCCTAGATTCATGCTCCCCCATCTTGGAACCTTACCTGCCCTCTGTCCAGACCTGGCATAGTCAGTTTCATTTACTGAGTCTGGTGGGTCTGCCTCCCTTCTCTTCTTCCAGCGAATGGAGGATGAATCCAAAGTCCCTGGACCCCCAGTATCACCCCCAAAAGTCAACAGGAATGGGAACGAGGACAGATGGAGTATCTGGAAGTCAGTGCGTCTTTTCTTTTCAGCAGATGTTCTAGAAAGCTTTCCAAACACACTTGTTCTAACAGTGCCAGAAAAGACTCCTGGCCGCATTGTCCACAATTGTTGGGGACAGAACATTCCAAAGCCTATTGAAGAAAAAAGTGGCTAGGGCCATCTCCTCCACACCAGGCTGATCTGTGACTTCGTCACCCCTGAAGCTCATGCCGGGGCTCTGGAGCTGACAAATAAGCCTTTGTTACCTGGATGTCCCTCAGGACTTGGCAGAGCCTGAGGACAGGACTCACAGCCACCACTGAGTCTCTTACCCAAGGCCACGCCCATCCGGTTAATGGCGCTAAAACGGCCTTTCAGCTCCGGCATGGCATCGCCATCCTTCCCAGCCCCACTGGCCCAGGCTCCTCGTTCCCAGCTCAAATTCATGACCAGGGGGTCTTATGGGACCTGGTCATCTTTTCAGATGGGCAGTCCATAGGTCAAAGCTTCATCCTCCCACGGGGAGGGTTGGCTCAGAGTATAATCAGAGGCAAAAAGGGCGGTGGGTTTGCAGCCCCAGTAAACACGCCCAGCAAAATATGCTGCTGCTGTACATTGCTGCTGCTTGCTGAGCCCACGCCTGCTGACACCGCAGAGCTTCTCTTAAAACCTGCAGGAGGCTGCAAGTGTTACCAGTTCATATCCCTGATGAGGAACATGAAACCAAGGTAACTGAGACAGGTGTCAATCATTTAGAAAGTGTATTCTGCAGCGGGGCGCGGTGGCTCACGCTTGTAATCCTGCACTTTGGGAGGCTCAGGCAGGTGGATCACCTGAGGTTAGGAGTTTGGGACCAGCCGGGCCAACATTGTGAAAACTCACCACTACTAAAAAGACAAAATTAGCTGGGCATGTGGGGTGCGCGCCTGTAGTCCCAGCGACTTGGGAGACTGAGGCAGGAGAATCACTTGAACCTAGGAGGCAGAGGTTGCAGTGAGCCGAGATCATGCCACACTCCAGCCTGGGCAACAAGAGTGAAACTATGTCTCAAAAACAGAAGTTTATTTTGCCAAGGTTAAGGAGGCATCTGTGACACAGCCTCAGGAGGTCCTGAGGACATGTGCCCAAGGTGGTCGGGATACAGCTTGCTTTTATACATTTTTGGGAGGCGTGAGGCATGAATCAATGTGTGTAAGATGTACATTGCTTCAGTTTGGGAAGAGGGGACAACTGGAAGCAGGGATTTCCAGGTCACAGGCATATAGAAGACAAATGGTTGCATCATTTTGAGTTTTTATCCGCCTTTCACTGAATACAGTTTCCATGTGAGAGGATGGTAGAGGAATCGGTGGATCTGCGTTTTTAGGTGAACAATAGGGCAGAGGAAGCAATCAGAAATACATTTGTCTCCGGGGAGCAGAGGGCTGACCGAGTTCTGTCCTTTGGCGTCTGTGAAGATAAGCTATCAATTTACATTGACAGGGTGAAATTCAACAGAACTGTTTTAGGGTAAAGATGCTGAGGCCCACAAGGAATTTCCTTGTGGGCAAATTGGGAGGGAGGTATGCAGCCTGTTTATGTTTGTAGCTATCTTATCTAGGAAGAAAATGGGAGACAGCTTTGCCTGATTTGCCCTGTCTCTACTAAAAATTCCCAGCTTGACTTTTCCCTTTGGAGTCCAGAGACTTTCCTTTCACAAGAACTAAGGCTTAGAGAGGGGAACTCACTTTCCCAAGGTCCCAGATCCAGTTCAAGATGGCTCCAGGAATTGAGCCCAGTTCTAAAGTCTCACTGCCTCTGACAGAATGCCCCCAAGAGGACAGTTAGCAGAGCCTCGGGTGGTGAAGACCGGTGATGACACTCCAGTGTACTTCTCTAAGTTGACCTCTGCTGTGAATTCCAGGCTCAGTTATCTAAATGTTGTCTTGATAGCTTTACTTGATGTCTAACAGACAGTCAACATGAACGCAATTCCAGCAGAACTGGTTTCCCTCTACCCACATCTGTCCCTCCAAAGTTTTCCCTGTCTTAGGCTATGGCAACCCCAGGCCAGAGAGTTTGGACCCATCACTGGTTTTCTGTCTCTCCCCAACACACCCAATCCATCAGCAAATCCTGTTGGTATGACTTCAAAATATAAAACAAATCTGGCCAGGCGCAGTGGCTCATGCCTGTAATCCCAGCACTTTGGGAGGTCTAGGTGGGTGGATCGCCTGAGGTCAGGAGTTCGAGACCAGCCTAACCGACATGATAAACCCTGTCTTTACTAAAAATACAAAGAAAATGAGCCGGGCATTGTGGTGCATGCCTGTAATCTCAGCTACTTGGGAGACTGAGGCAGGAGAATCACTTGAACTCAGGAGGTGGAGGTTGCAGTGAGCTGAGATGTGCCACTGCACTCCAGCCTGGGCAACAGAGCCAGACTCCATCTTAAAAAAATAATAAAAATAAGCCGGGCACAGTGGCTCAAGCCTGTAATCCCAGCACTTTGGGAGGCCGAGGCGGGTGGATCACGAGGTCAAGAGATCGAGACCATCCTGGTCAACATGGTGAAACCCCGTCTCTACTAAAAATACAAAAAATTAGCTGGGCATGGTGGTGCGTGCCTGTAATCCCAGCTACTCAGGAGGCTGAGGCAGGAGAATTGCCTGAACCCAGGAGGCGGAGGATGCGGTGAGCCGAGATCACGCCATTGCACTCCAGCCTGGGTAACAAGAGCAAAACTCTGTCTCAAAAATAATAATAATAATAATAATAAAAATAAATAATAATTTAAAAAATTAAATCTGATGCCTCCTTCCTATCTTCACGGCTTCGGCTCTGGGTGAAGCCATCGCGTGCCACCTGGATCGCTGCATCATCCCTTCTCCCTGCTTCTCCCCTTCCCGCCATATTAATTCTCAGCACAATAGCCACAGAGACCCAGGTAAACTGCAAGTCGCACTGTCTGTCCTTTTGCTCAAACTGTCCAATGGCTCCTGACTCAGAGTAAAGCCAGCATCCCTCCAGTGGCCTCTGAGGCCTGTTCGCCTTGCTCCCTGCCGTCAGTCCCCCTCCCCGGCTGCCCGCCCCCCATCACTCTGCTCTCGCCACATTCCCTACCTTGCTAGTCACTGAGCATGTCAAGCACATTCCTGCCTCAGGGCCTCTGTGCTTGCTACTCCCTCTGTGTATTTTTTGTTTTTTCTAGGTATCTATGTGGTCAGCTCTGTCACTTCCTTAGGAATTCAGCTCACGTCCCAGTGAGGCCTTTCCTGACCCCTACATAAAATGGCCATGCCCTCCTCCCTAGCACTCTTCCTCCCTGCTTTACTGTTTTTTGTTTTGTTTTGTTTTGTTTTTGAGATGGATTCTCAGTTGCCCGGGCGGGAGTGCTGTGGTGCAATCTCGGCTCACTATAACCTCTGTTTCCGGGGTTCAAGCAATTCTCCTGCCTCAGCCTCCTGAGTAGTTGGGATTACAGGCACCTGCCACCATGCCCAATTTTTTTTTTTTTTTTTTTTAGTAGTAGAGATGGGGTTTCATATGTTGGCCAGGCTGGTCTCAAACTCCTGACCTCAGATGATCCTCCCAAAGTACTGGGATTACAGGCATGAGCCACCGCATCTGTCTTGCTTTATTGTTCTCTGTGGGACTTATCATTGGATTTGTACATTTCTCGTTTGTCCTCCCCACCACTAGGATGCAAGTTCCATGAAGGCAGGGCCTCTGCTGTTTCCACCGCTCTTGCCAGAGCTTTGGACAGTACACGGCACATATTAGTTGCAAGAATTGGTGAACTGTGGGTATGAAGGTTCAGCGCCTGAGCCTGAACCCTCAGGCATCCTGAGGGCAGGTCCACACAGCAAGGAATGTGGATCCTCCAGAGATCTCTGTGTGATGATGGAGGAGCTGCTGGGAAAATCTCATCCTAGGGGCAATGACAGTGCAGGCACACAGACGTGTCTTAGTCATAATGGTGTGATTGATAATGAAAAGACATGGGGCTCAGCTCCATGGGGTCTGTTAGAGGTCTGGGAGATGGCAATGGAATCCAAAGGCTAGTATTTCTGTGAGCCCTAGGGGGCACAGGCAGCACGACCCCACGGTGGCACCCAAACCGTGGCCCAAGTGGTCAGAGAGCATGATTAGCCAAGCCTGGACATCAGGAAAGTGGAACCACCTCCTGGTGGTGGAGAGGCCATGTCAAGAGGCCAGAACAGCATGGCCTGAATCACATCCAACCTCATGCTCACTCCTCTCCTTAGGAGAGCAGCACCGCTAAGGAATGCATTCATGCTGCTTACCTCCCTCCATGGGTTCAGAGGTGAGAGGACATGACTTCTGCTGCAGAGAACTCAGGCTCTGGAAGTCAAGTCTGCAGAGAGCTATGATGGCACCACTGCCCTCCAGCCTGGGCGACAGCGTGAGGTCCCGTCTTAAAGAACAAAAAAACCCCACAAATGAACATGTAAAATATATGTTTATCCAGAGCCCACAACAATATTCCCGAAGCTCTGGTCCTGGGCTTCTGCAGCAATGAAGAAGTCCTGGCCGGGCGCGGTGACTTAACGTCTATAATCCCAGCACTGTGGGAGGCTGAGGCAGGCAGATCACCTGAGGCCAGGAATTTGAGACCAGCCTGGCCAACATGGTGAAACCCCATATCTACTAAAAACAAAAAAATTAGTTGGGCATGGTGGTGGGTGCCTGTAGTCTCAGCTACAAAGGAGGCTGAGGCAGGAGGATGGCTCAAACCCGGGAGGTGGAGGTTGCAATGAGCCGAGATTATACCACTGCACTCCAGGCTAAACGACAGGGCAAGACTGTCTTAAAAACAGACAAAGCACAGAAAGAGAAAAAAAAATGAAGTCTTGCAGACTGGGTCCAGACAGGAAGACAGAAATAAACAAGCAAATTTATTAATGGACAAGATCAATTCCAACAGACACAAAAGCTACCCAGAAAACAGCTACAAGAGTGATTTTGTTCTTTGTAGCATTTTTACTGGTGACTTAGACAAAGGACTAAAAAATATGCTCCTCGGTCTTCAGGTGAGCAGAACCAGAAACCAGGACCTGTCACGTAGTGGAGAGTGTAGCAAAATGGAATTTAACAGTGAAAAATTGTTGAGATCTTGTTGAGAAATATTGTTTATGAATGTTGATGAATGCTGAGTGTGTCATAGAATATATTGTTTGCTAGGAAGAACAATGGCAAGGAAAACCTAGCCGGCTTTCCCCTAAGTAGAAAACTACTTGGGGCATTCCAAAGTGGCAGGACAATGTGTAAATATCACACACTGGTTAAAACAATTCTTTAAGATCTCTGACCCTGCCGCCCGTGGCTCCCTAGTGGAGAATACTTTTTAGGTTGTTTGTGATCAGTGGTAAGCAGGCACCAGCTGCCTACTGGTCGTGTTTTGTGTCATGAGAAAGCACCGAACACCTGTTTGTTAATAATGATCACCTGTGCACAGAGAGTAACTGCGTGGGTCAGAGACTACTTGGGGTCTTCAGCCTGGAATGCTGTCAGCCCCTGAGGCTCTCAGTTCTGTAGGATGTTGGCCACCCCGGGATAGACCCACTTTGCTGTTCTATCTGGGTGTCTGCCTCTCATTTCCTTCAGCGCCACCTGGGTGGGGGTCTCTATGCCAGGGCTGGTCCTCGGTAAGATCTGGAAACAGGTTCCCCTGAACCAATTATACAAACTCAGAGTGTCAGAGTCACGGATCATGTAACGATGATTTGGAGGAGTTTGTTGACCATGAGTCAAGGGTGTCAAGGGTGACGTGGCTATTCAGTCACATGTTCACTCAATGAATTTTGACTGGATATTTACAAGGCCAGGTACTGCTATAGGAAGTGGGATTATAATACAGAAAATACCCAGTCCTGTGGAGCTCACATTCTTGTGGAAGGACAGACAGTAAACAAATGAGGCTGGGTACAATGGCTCACACCTGTAATTCCAGGACTTTGGGAGGCCAAGGCAGGAGGATTCCTTGAACCCAGGGGTATGAGACTAGCCTGAGAAATATAGTGAGAACCTGTCTCTATAAAAAATTTTAAACTCAGCCAGGCAAGGTAGCTCACACTTGTAATCCTAGCACCTTGGGAAGCTGAGGCAGGCGGATTGCCTGAGCTCAGGAGTTTCAGACCAGCCTGGGCAACACGGTGAAACCCTGTCTCTACTAAAATACATGCCGGGCTTGTAGCCGTGCTCCTGTAGTCCCAGCTACTCGGGAGGCTGCAGGAGAAGCACTTGAACCTGGGAGGTGGAGGTTGCAGTGAGCTGAGATCGTGCCACTTTGGGCTGGAAGCAGTGGCTCACACCTATAATCCCAGCACTTTGGGAGGCTGAGGCAAGCAGATTACCTGAGGTCAGGAGTTCCAGACTAGCCTGGCTAACATGATGAAACCCCATCTCTACTAAAAATACAAAAATTAGCTGAGTGTGGTGGGTGCCTGTAATCCCAGCTACTTGGGAGGCTGAAGCATGAGGATCACTTGGACCTGATAAGCAGAGGTTGCAGTGAGCTGAGATTATGCCATTGCACTCCAGCCTGGGCAACAGACCAAGACTCTGCCTCAAAAAAGAAGGAAAAAAAAATTGGTACTTTGGAGGGTTTTCAGCAAGGAGCATTTGGACTTCCGTGCTGGAATGACGCATCTGGCTTCTGGGATGAGACTGGAGTGGAAGAAGGCAAGGATGGAACACAGACCAAAGAGGACATGGCCGAGGTCATCATCCATGTAGGAGACATCAGTGGCTCAGACCTGGGTGGGCAGCAGAGGTGATGAGAAGTGATCACCGCTGCACAAATGCAAAGATGGAGCAAACAAACCTGCCGACAGATAGGATGTAGGGTGTGAAGGTGGGTCAAAGATGATTCCAGGGTTTTTGGACTTGGCAATTATTTGAATAGAGTTGTGGTTACAAAAACTGATGTCTTCTTTCAAAAGGATCTCTTGGCTGGGTGCAGTGGCTCATGCTTGTAATCCCAGCACTTTGGGAGGCCAGGGCGGGCGGATCACCTGAAGCCAGCAGTTCAAGACCACCCTAGCCAACATAGTGAAACCCCATCTCTTCTAAAAAATACAAAAAATTAGCTGGGCGTGGTGGTGAGCACCTATAATCCCAGCTACTCGGGAGGCTGAGGCAGGAGAATTACTTGAACCCAGAAGGCGGAGGTTGCAGTGAGCCTAGATTGTGCCATTGCACTCTAGGCCAGGCAACAGTGTGAGACTTCATCTCGAAAAAAAAAAAAAAAAAGTCCAGGCGTGGTGGCTCATGCCTGTAATCCAAGCATTTGGAGGCCAAGGCGGGTGGATCACCTGAGGTCGGGAGTTCAAGACCAGCCTGACCAACATGGTGAAAACCCGTCTTTAAGAAAAAAAAAAAAAAAGGATCTCTTGGGCTGAGCTCACCAAGCAGGGACTGGCACTGGGCACTGGGGTCAACGCTTCTCCAGCCCCTCTGGTCCCAGTCCTGCAGTGGAGGAGACGCCAGGCAGCAGTTGGTTTCACAGTCAGGTGGGGCAGGGCCGTAAGGACAGAGAGACCTGGTGCACGTGAGGAGGGAAAACAGACTGCACCTGTGGCCTTGTTTCTTCTTCTGGGGCACATATTTTAGGAAGGGCATTGACAAATTGGTGCATTAAATAAGATCCAAAGTCGGTGGGGGCTCACACCTGTAATCCTAGCACTTTGGGAGACTGAGGCAGGTGGGTTGCCTGAGGTTAGGAGTTTGAAACCAGCCTGAGCAACATGGAGAAAGCTCGTCTCTCCTAAAATAAAAAATAAAAAATTTAGCAAGACGTGGTGGTGCGCGTCTGTAATCCCAGCTGCTGTTGATGTTGGGGCAGGAGAATAGCTTGAACCTGGGAGGCGGAGGTTGCAGTGAGCTGAGATTGCACCACTGCATCTAATAGCTACTCTAATTTTGAAGCAAAGATGGCCCTAATTTACTGATGAAATGGTCACAGGTGCTGCTAATCTTCCTCCGGAATGTTCTGTTCTTTCATCATGGGAAGAAGTACTACATTTGGTTACAGGTTGGCTGGAATAAAGAAGCAAGTTTCTCCCATTCTATTTCATGGGTTCCCTTCTCCTCAGGTTTCTCCATGGATCTCTTGGGAATCCGTGGACTCAGCTCAAGAAATCCTGTATTGGCTGGGAGTGGTGGCCTATACTTATAATTCCAACACTTAAAGTTTTTTTCAAGCCAGGCCTGGTGGCCGTAATAGACCACGCATATTAACATGCCTGTAATCTGAGCACTTTGGGAGGCTGAGGGGGGAAGATCACAAGATCAGGAGTTCAAGACCAGCCTGGCCAACATGGGGAAACCCTGTCGCTACTAAAATAGAAAAATTAGGCAGGCACGATGGCTCACACCTATAATCCCAGCATTTTGGGAGTCCGAGGCGTGTGGATCACCTGAGGTCAGAAGTTTGTAGTCCCAGCTGCTTGGGAGGCTGAGGCAAGAGACTTGCTTGAACCCAAAAGGCAGAAGTTGCAATGAGTTGAGATTGGGCCACTGCACTCCCGCCTGAGCAGGACAAGGTGGGTGGATTTCTTGAGGCCAGGAGTTCGAGACCAGCCTGGCCAACATGGTAAAACCCCATCTCTACTAAAAACACAAAAATTAGCTGGGTATGGTGTTGCCTTTAATCCCAGCTACTCGAGAGGCTGAGGCACAAGAATCACTTAAACCCAGTAGTGAGTGGAGATCCTGCCACTGCACTCCAGCCTGGGAGACAGGGCAAGACTCTGTCTCAAAAAATAATAATCATAAACCCCTAGGAGGTCCCAGGGGCCTCAGTGCAATTGTGACTGTACCAGGTGTGGCTTGGGAACTCTGGCAAGGAGGCAAGAGAGTGTGGAGTCCGTGCAGCTAATCCCGCAGGAAGGGAGACCACCCAGATGCAAAGGCTGAGGCCTCCTCCCGACAGCTCCCCGCCATTCATCTTGTGCACATGGCCACATGAAAGGAGGCCATTCTTTCCCTCCTCTGGGGCTTGCTTGCGGGGGAGGGGTTGGGTCAAGGCTGGGGGAGCCTGGCTCTTCCTCCCCGCTTGGTGCCTCAGTGACCAGCCAGCTCCCTGCCCCACCCAGCTGGCCCCAGTCCCCCGGCTGGGCCTAGCCCTCAGCTTGCCAACTTGCAGCCTGAGGGAGGGCTGGGTTCTTCAATAACAGCCTCAAATCATCCCAGATGCTGACAGCTGCAGGGAAAGCTCCCAGAGCCTATTCTCTCCGTCTGGCCTCCATCTCATCCGGCGATCCCAGGATCCCAGGAGTGGCTGTTGGTGGAGCCCATCCCACAAACTGGGCCTCTGCACACACATTGCACCAAATTCTCGCGGCAGCCCAACCAGGTGAGCTGGGTGATCTCCAGTTTACAGATGGAGGGCAGGAGCCTGAAGAGGGCTTTGTAGCCATGCAGCCTGGATTTCCATCCAGCTCAGGACCACATGGTCTTGAGCAAATCTCTTTACCTACTGTCTTATTCATCTCAGCAAAATGGTTGTAATTCAGAGTTCCTTTTTTTTTTTTTCAGTATTTGAAAAAAAAGGTTTTTTTGTTTTTTTTTGTTTTTGTTTTTTTTTTTGGAGATGGAATCTCGCTCTGTCGCCCAGGCTGGAGGGCAGAAGTACATTCTCAGCTCACTGCGACATCTGCCTCCTAGGTTCAAGAGATTCTCCTGCCTCAGCATCTCAAGCAGCTGGAACTATAGGAGCACACCACCACAGCCAGCTATTTTTTTGTATTTTTTAGTAGAAATGGAGTTTTACCATGTTGGCCAGGCTGGTCTCAAACGCCTGGCCTCAAGAGATCCACCCACTTTGTCCTCCCAAAGTGCTGGGATTACAGGTGTGAGACACCATACCCAGCTTATTTATTTGTTTGTTTGTTTTTCTAAGACAGAGTCTCGCTCTGTTGCCCAGGCGGGAGTGCAGTGGCCCAATCTCGACTCATTGCAACCTCTGCCTTTCGGGTTCAAGCAATTCTTTTGCCTCAGCCTCCCAAGTAGCTGGGACTACAGGTGTGCGCCACCATATCCAGCCAATTTTTGTATTTTGGTAGAGATGTGGTTTCACCATATTGGCCAGGCTAATCTCAAACTTCTGACCTCAAGTGAGCCTCCTGCCTTGGCCTTCCAAAGTGCTGTGATTACAGGCATGAGCCACTGTGCCTGACCCTATTTATTTATTTTTGATGAAGAGTTGCTCTGCCGCCCAGGCTAGAGTGCAGTGGTGTGACCTTGATCTTAGCTCACGACAGCCTCCACCTCCTGGGCTCTAACAGTCCTCCCACCTCAGCCTCCTGAGTAGCTGGGTCTATAGTTGCACACCACCACACTTGGTTAATTTTTGTATTTTTGTAGAGACTGGGTCTCACCATATTGCCCAGGCTGGTCTTGAACTCCTGGACTCAAGAGATCTGCCTGCATCAGCCTCCCAGAGTGCTGGGATTACAGGCATGAGCCACTATGCCAGGCCTCTTGGGGGCTTCTCGGGCCAAGCCATCCCTTCTCAGTCTCTGTGCCCTGGCAGGCTCTGAAGGAGCCTCTGTAATTCTAAGCAGTGGTGGAGGTGGAGGCTGAGGAACAGAAGTGAAGTTCTGGGGCTCTGGGGGAGACAAAGGACCCTGCTGGTGTCCCTCAGACCTGGGTTCTGGCCCCTCTGCTTTGTGTGACTTCAGACAAGTCTCTTTATCTCTGTGAGGCTATTTCCCCAGCTGTAAAATGGGGATCATAACACCACCTACCTCTCAGGATTTCCAAGAGGACGAAGGAGGCGAATGTACAAAAAGGCTCCTCCCTCCCAACCTGGGCACTGTGGGTGATCACAGGGACTGAGGAACAGTGCATGATGAGCCGTGCGGTCACCTTCCCTGGGCTCAAATACCAGCTCTGCCTCTCACTGGCCGTGTTCTCTTGGGAAAATGACCTACATTTCCTAAGGCCGTGTTTCCACATCTGTAAAATAAGGATAATCCAGGATATCATTGTCTCAGTATTATTCTGGGAATCAAATAAGATACTTGATTAAAGTGCTTGGTCCATAGTGTAAAAAGCAGAAAATTCCCTTTTAAAGTTTCCTTTCTTGTTAAAGAAAAAGTGTGCTGATAACCTTGTTAAGCCCGATGGGATAACATGTAGTTGTTAGACACGCCATGCTTACAGGCATGTAGTACACTATGTCCTTGTACTTTAACCAACATATCTGTGCTGGACGTGCTCACAGGCATGTCCCAGCCCTCCATTTCTGTTACCTGCTTAGAAAAGTTTTAAGTTATTAGCCAATCGGATTTGTTTAAATTGTGAGGTCTGACTCCAGCCAACGGAGATCAGACACAGCAGTAAGGACCACCCTAAATGTGTAACGAATAAATTTGTGTGTTTTCCTTTGATCATTGAAGTCTCGTGGCACGATGGCTAGTGAGGGTACCCTTCCTGCAGTCCAGGAAGTAAAAATTGCATGGCTAAAAGATCCTCTGTCTCAGCGGTAATTTTTCTTTGTGGCACCGAGCATCTATTTCATACAATAGGATGAACTTAAGAAATGATTATGTAGCAATACACTTTGGGAATGTGAGTGGAGGATGCCATGCCGGGGATGTTATTTGGAAGGACCCAGAATCACGAATATAAAATTTAACAGGGAGAAAGATAAAGTTCTCCATTAAAGTTCAAAACATGAGTTTCGTATATTTTTCCATTTCTGTCTTAGAGAAGCCACACCTCTCCCATAACAGCCCTTGGAACCTGCAGAAAGAAACGTCAAATGAGAGGACCTCGAAATGTGCTGGCTTGTGGCATTCGCCTGCTTCTTTCACAGCCAGTGATCCCTCCCTGAGCACTGTCTGTGTGCCCCGAAGCCCCCAGGAAATGCCCAAGTTCACAACCCTAAGGAGTTCACCCTTTAAGACTGTTCAGCCGTCCTGGTTGAAAGTTCAGATGAACAGCCTGAAATTGACCCAAGCGGCTGGCTTTCTTCCACCCAGAAACACATTGAGAAATGGATATTTTAGAGGAGTTCTCCAACAACCAATTCTTGGAATCGTAAATGTCTGAGGGCTGCTGCAATACTTTAGATTATCTTGTTTTCTTGATCCATGGAAGCCAAGATTTTAATGCTACATCTGTGTGAGTATCTTTTGATAATAAGAACCAAATGTTGTTGGTGGAAATGACTGGAAATTACACTTAGGATCAGAATGTGGGGTTTTAGATTCCCTCTTGGAAAGCAGTGCTGAGGAACAAACACAAGGGACGTTTTCGCTATAAATCACTCAGGATGTTGCAACACTCAGGACTCCTGCCTCCTCCTCTCTCCGGGCATCAGGAAGCCTGGCATGGAGTGCCCTGGGTGAAGGCATCCATTAGTCAGTAGTAAATATATATCCCATAGCTCAAATTAAACCTCTAGTTCCCATCTTCCCTCCAAGTTCCTTCTTTTTTTTTTTTTTTTTT
>NW_016107374.1:1300246-1307370 GCF_001604975.1 Cebus imitator | reverse complement strand
CTCAGCCTCCCGAGTAGCTGGGACTACAGGTGCACACCACCATGCCTGGCTAATTTTTGTAGTAGAGACGGGGCTTCCCCGTATTGGTCAGGCTGGTCTCAAACTCCTGACCTCAGGTGATCTATCCACCTCGGCCTCCCAAAGTGCTGGGATTACAGGCGTGAGCCACTATGCCATGCCAGTTCCTTCTTTCTCTGCTGCTAGAAAGCTCCACCTGGCTGTCCCAGAGGCACGTCCAAAATGACCTCCTCATTTCCCCCAAACCTGCAGGCTCCATATTGATGAAAGTCACCACCTGGCCCTGGGAGAGAACCTTGGGAATCATTCCCCATCCTCCCCGCTGTGCTGCCCCCAAGTCAATCAAATCCTGGCCCTTTCTCTCACTTGGCTCCCTCTTGGCGACTGTCCTGGTTTGGGGTCCTCCCATGGAGCTTGGGCCATTGCTTCAGCCTCCTCTTGCCAGCCCCCAGCAGTTGGCCTCCTACCCCTCCAATCTCACCTCCAGCCAAAGTAATCTTTGGAAAAACCCAGCTCCCACTTGGCCACGGCTCTTCTTGAGAACTAAATTGGAACCTGAATGCATCAGTTTCCTCCGCTTGAGCTCCGCCTTCACATGGAAACATGACATCCAGATAAACCCAGGTCTAGGATTAGGTAACAGGTAGTAGGGAACTTCCAAGAACTACCCTGAGACCAGGACGCTCCGGGTGCAGACTGTCCCCCTTCCTCTGTTCGCTGCGTCCTGAACAATGGACTGATGGTCTGGTGGCAGGATTTTGTATCCAGGACAGAGAGATGACCCAGAGGCAGTCCCTGCAGTGAGGGGCCCTCAGGATGGGTCATTGATAATGACTAAAAGAGGTGAGGCCAGACAGGACCAGAGCCAGCTTGAGAAGCACCTTGGAAGGCAGGCCAAAAGCTGGACCCATGCCCGTGGGCTGGGGGTAAAGGCAGAGCATTAGCGGAACGAGGAATGGGCGGTGCTGGGCTTTCGCGCAATTGGGCTGAAGGCCACAGGCTCACTTATACCCCTTTCCAAATCTCAGCCCGTGGCTTGGGCTTTGCACTTGGGAATCAGGGTGGACAGAGACCACCCTGGACCCCATCATCCCTCTGCTAGAACTGCTTCTTAGGCTTGGGCCAGCATGTCCATGGTGCTGGGAGGCCTTCCTGTTGCAGCCTGAAGAGTTTCTGATTAATAACAGATTTATGTGCATTTGATTCATTTTGCTTTTTAGAGGGCCTCTAGGAAATAAATATTTGCTGGGTGAATGAACAGGTCCCATTTCTCTAACAGAGCTCCCCTACCAGCCTGCCCTGAGATACCCACAAGGCGAAGCTAACAAGAGTTCAGTGTGGTTTTATCAACGATGGTGGTATCTCTGGAGCAACAGTAATCCTGGCCAGTGCCTGCTGAGCCCATAGCTTGTTCTCATTTTGCTTGGATGACTTCATGTCACGCTGACAACAATCTGTGAGCTCCGTGCTCTGATTACTCCCATTTGCAGATGAGAAATTGAGGATGTCTTGGGCTAAGCCACCTGTGCAAAGTCACCCAGTCAGTGAGGATCTGGACGCAGGGGGTCTCACTCCAGAAAGCCCACTGTGACGCGTCGTACTGGGCTGCCCTGGCTCCAAGATCCAGCAGAGCCCCTTTCTGTGGCACATTCTCTTTCTCCTCATTCTTCCTGCTAGAGCACATACCTGAACCAGCCAGCCACCCCCTAAGCCTATGAGCAATGGGCATGCAGAATCTAAAGAACCATATTGCGGCTGGAGGTGATGGCTCATGCCTGTAATCCCAATCCTTTGGGAGGCTGGGGTGGGCAGATCACTTGAGGTCAGGAGTTCAAGAGCAGTCTGGACAACACGATGAAACCCTGTCTCTACCAAAAATACAAAAATTAGCTGTGTATGGTGGCGTACACCTGTCATCCCAGCTACTCGGGAGGCGGAGATTGCCGTGAGCCGAGACGGTGCCACTGCACTCCATTCCCAGCCTGGGTGACAGAGCAAGATTCTGTCTCAAAAAAAGAACAACAAAAACCCAGGAACTGTATTGCACAGAGCGTGGGACACACTCAGGACAGAGTCAGTACTCAGCAGATGTCTGTGGAGAGAGTGATGGATCCCTAACAAGTCAGTCAGCAGCCCCGACCCCTGCGGGACCCCACCCTCCCCGGGGCCAGCAACTCTTTTGGATTCCAGTACTAAAGGCTCTTGGGCAGCTGTAAATTGATATCTGGGAGGGAAGTCCTCACTCCTCCATCCAGTTGATATAAATGGATGTTCTTTCCAATTGCTGGTCCCATGCCGTTTCCCATGAGCAGTCAGCTCCATGGTCAACAAGGTTCACTGAACACCCACGGATTGGTCAGACGTTTCGGTGAATCTATCATAAATGAATGTGTGGTTTTCCTTTGGGAAGGCAGGCATGGATTTTGGGTACAGGAGGGTCACAGATGTGACGGTGGAGTACCCTGCCCCCACCTCCCCACAGAAGAGCCCACCCTAAAGGGCCCACTTCCAGCCACCCTGATTGCAGTCCCTGACTCCTGGGCTGGGTGCCGAGTAATTGGTTCTGCATGGTGTTTGTTATGGTTGATGTTGAAATCAGAAAGGAAGAGCTTGGTAGGGAGGGCTGTGTCAGAGACCACATGGTTGACTCCCTCCTGGCGTCTCTGCTAACCTGTTCCCAATTAGAGGTTTGTGGGGCTCAGGACCTGGAGTTTGTTTGCAAAGCTCTTTCTTTGACCAAATTCAGCCTCCGAGGGCCCTTTTCTGGAGCTGTGTTTCCTTTTTAAAACGCAGGCTAGAAAAAGTGGAGGTGAGAAACAGCAAGATCGTTAACCCTTGTCCTTCTGCACCAGGCTGGGTCCAGCAGCAGGTTTACGGGGCTGACACTCCTCCGGCCGACACTCCAGCCGATGCTTCCAGCCGTCGCTGGCCACCTTGATTCAAGAAAGAGCTAGGTGGAATTTTGGGAAGCAGCAGTATTTTCTTCCAGGGCTTGGGTACCATTTTTGCCATCTACAGAAATACACTTTGCTATATTTAGGCAGTGCTATTAACAGGCCCCTCTCCCTTTTTTCTCCCCCTCAAGAATGTTTCTGAGTTTGTTTTTGTCATTTAACATTTTTTTCCTACCACCTGGAGAAATCATCAAACACTCACATCCATGAATCAAGTTTTCCTGCTGCTTGCTAATTAAAATAAATCTCTGGCCAGATCACGGCCGTCTAACCTCATTTAGGTGTCAGTGGAAAATATGTGTGCATGTTTCCCCCACCTCGGAGAACTGGTGGCTGGTATCTACGGGCACCTGCTCTGTGCCAGGCACTGCTGGTTGCCATACACACATTCACCGAGTTTGGGCTCTTGTCCGCTGCGTTGTGGGAACTGTGATCCTCATACCACATTATAAGAGAGAACACTGTGGCCTAGGGAGGTCACACCACTTTAATTTCACAGCCACAGGGGCTCGGGGAGATGGAGATCGGAATCCAGATTTGCTTAACTCTGATCTGTGTCCAGCGTGATGTTAAACAACCTCCCTCGGTGTGGTGCCCAGATCAGAGCTGGAGGCGAGGCATATTTGGGACACCCACTTCTGAGGCTGGGCGGATTTTAACTTAGAATTCCATCGGTATGTGACTAATTGCCCCCGCCTGAAGTGTATTCCATTCAAGGGCCCTGACCTAGGGACTCAAAGGGGCGGGCCTCCCTCCGAATATACCACCCTCCATCGGCGCTACCCTGAGAAGTCTGCTTTCAGCTTCCAGCCCTCTCCCCAAAATGAAGGTGATGAGTGAGGCCCTCTTTACGGCTCCCAGGGGCCCCAGCATTTTAAGCATCTTGGGTATAAATTAGGAAAAACCACTCAGGAGGCTGAGGCAGGAGAATCTCTTGAACCCAGGAGGCAGAGGTTGCAGCGAGCCGAGATCACGCCACTGCACTCCAGCCTGGGTGAGATAGCAAGACTCCATCTCAAAAGAAGACAAAAACCAAACAAACAGGCTAGGCATGGTGGCTCACACCTGTAATCCCAGAACTTTGGGAGGCCGAGGCGGGTGGATCACCTGAGGTCGGGAGTTTGAGACCAGCCTGACCAACATGGAGAAACACCATCTCTACTAAAAATACAAAATTAGCCTGGCATGGTGGCACATGCCTGTAATTCCAAGCTACTCAGGAGGCTGAGGCAGGAGAATTGTTTGAACCTGGGAGGCAGACTTTGCTGTGAGCCGAGATGGCGCCATTGCACTCCAGCCTGGGCAACAAGAGCAAAACTCTGTCTGAAACGAACAAACAAACACAGATAAGGAAGCTGAGGTCATTTGAGAATACAGAAACCATGGACCAAGGCTTTTTTGTTATTGTTTTTTCAGACAGGATCTTACTCCGTCCTGGTCACTCAGGCTGGAGTGCAGGGGTGAGATCACAGCTCACTGCAGCCTTGACCTCCCAGGCTCAAGCAATCGTCCCACCTCAGCCTCCTGAGCAGCTGGGACACAGGCTGGCACCATCATGCCCAGCTCATTTTCGTATTTTTTTTTACAGAGGTTGTCTCTCACTATGTTGCCCAGGTTGGTCTCAAACTCCTGGGATCGGGCCATTCTCTCACTTTGGTCTCTCAAAGTGCTGGGATTACAGGTGTGAGCCACCACACCTGGCCCCCGGATTATTTTATAGGACAAACTCCACCACGCGACTCTCCTAACTCTTCCCCGGCAGCCCTCAGTGTAACCTCACAGCAGATGGACATGGCCTCCAAAGCCCCTTGGTCAGGTTCCTGCCTCGCCCGCTCCAGGGCCCCACACCCACCCTGCTCTGGCATCACTCCAAAAGCGCTCTGAGCCTTTGGACCAGTTATCTGTCCTCTTCAGCTTGTCCTCCCCCACCCGGCCTGCCTGGCAAACACCTCTCCATCTCTCAACACTTCCTTGGGCATTGTGGTTTGTGGCTCTTTTCTTTTCTCTGTCTTTTTTTTTTTTTTGAGGCAGAGTCTTGCACTGCTGCCCAGGCTGTATGCAATGGTACAATCTCGGCTCACTGCAATCTCCACTTCCTGGGTTCAAGCAATTCTACTGCCTCAGCCTCCTGAGTAGCTGGGACTATAGGCATGCACCACCACACCCAGTTAATTTTTTTATATTTTTAGTAGAGACGGGGTTTCCCCATGTTGGCCAGGATAGTCTCGATCTCCTGGCCTTGTGATCCACCCAACTCAGCCTCCCAAAGTGCTGGGGTTACAGGCGTGAGGCACCGTGCCAGGTCGCAGATCTTTTCAAGAGCAGCTTCTTCCTTCCTTCCTCTGGGTCCTGCTGTGTCCACCACATCCATCTGTCACAGGACACCTTTCAGATTTTCCGTGTTCACTGTGCACCTCCCGCAGTTGATGGTGGGTCCTGGGAAGACCGGCGCCAGGTCACTGTAGGGGTCTCGTGGCCTAGGCGTCCTGCAGGCTGGCCCAGGCTAACTGCTTCATGTCTGGGAAGGGCCCTGCCCTTCCGCCAACCCCCAACCCAGGCCAGCCTTGTTCAACGAGTCTGCCCCTCACCTGATCCCCATGCGACCCATGTTAGGCTCCTCGGGGGCGATACAAACCACACTTAATATTTGCTGAAACCAGCAGCCAACAAATATATGAAAGAAAGCTCATCATCCCTGGTCATTAGAGAAATGCAAATCAAAACCACAATGAGATACCATCTCAGGACGGTTAGAATGGCGATCATTAAAAAGTCAAGAAACAAAAGATGCTGGAGAGGATGTGGAGAAACAGGAACACTTTCACACTGTTGGTGGGAGTGTAAATTACTTCCCATTGTGGAAGACAGTGTGGCGATTCCTTAAGGATCTAGAACCAGGAATACCATTTGACCAAGCAATCCCATTTCTGGGTCTATACCCAAAGCATTATAAATCATCTATGAAGACACAATGTACACATGTGTTTGTTGCAGCACTGTTCACAACAACAAAGACTTGAAACCAACCCAAATGCTCATCAAGGATAGACTGGATAAAGAAAATGTGGCATATATACACCATGGAATACTATGCAGCCATAAAAAAGGATGAGTACATGTCCTTTGCAGGGACATGGATGGAGCTAGAAACCATCATTCTCAGCAAATTAACAGAGCAAACTAACACAGGAACAGAAAACTAGTTAATGGTGATGGGATTCAGATCATCCAGGGTAAGGCCTTTCTGGATTGAGAAAAGCCCTTGGTATAGACCTTTTGCACCGTAAACACCTCACTTGGAAATTGCAGCATAATGGTTTTGCATGGCTTTAGAAGTGCCTGGAGTAAGCTGTGGTGGCCAGGCCTCGTGCTCGAACTCCTGGGGCACTTTCTCCATCCTACAGCCTCGCGTCATTGGGGCTTGTAGTGATGTCTGAGCAGCAACCACACACAGGCCCCCTGTCACCATGAAATGACAGCCCATTGGTGGCGTGCCTGGCTGCGTGTGCTGGGGTGACAGGTCCTGAGGAACGCGGATGGTGGTGATGAGAGGAGGCGGCAGCGTGAATCTCAAGCCGCTTTCTGGCTTGGGCAGCTGGTTGGGTGGGAGTCTGTTTCACAGAGGCAGGAAACCCAGGAGGCAAGCCAGGGTTGGTGGAAACATGTAATCAGTGGCCTAGGGTGCCAGGACAAAGCCCCACAGCCCGGCGGCTTAGACCCCAGACTTCTTTTTTTCTGAGACTGAGTTTCGCCCTTGTCACCCAGGCTGGAGTGCAATGGTGCGATCTCTGCTCACTGCAGCCTCCGCCTCCCGAGTTCAGCCTCAGCCTCTTGAGTAGCTGGGACTGTAGGCATGTGCCATCCTACCAGCTAATTATTGCATTTTTAGTAGAGATGGGGTTTCACCATGTTGGCCAGGTGTCAAACTCCTGACTTCAAGTGACCTACTCACCTCGACCTCCCAAAGTGTTGGGATTACAGGTGCGAGCCACCACGCCCAGCTTAGACCCCAGACTTCTTTCCTCACAGTTCTGGAGGCTGGAAGTACAAGACGAAGGTGTCAGTAGGGTCGGTTTCTTCAGAGGCCCCCTTCCTTGGCCTGTAGATCCCTCTTCCTCCTGCGTCTTCATGTGGTCATCCCTGTGTGTGTGT
>NW_016107374.1:1295841-1299941 GCF_001604975.1 Cebus imitator | reverse complement strand
GCGCCACCATGCCCAGCTAATGTTTTGTATTTTTAGTAGAGACGGGGCCAGTCACAAGAATCCACCCTCATGGACTCATTTTACCCTAATGACCCATTGAACACCCTGTCTCCAAGGACAGCCACATTCTGAGGGTCTGGTGATGACAGACGTCAACATGCAGATTTCTCAGGGACGTGATTCCACCTGTAACAGCATGTGTGCAACTCTGAACAGACCAAGGTCCGAGAACCTCTGAGATGTCCAAGAGCTGGTGCTGGAGGTATATGTCTAGGTTCACAGGGAGCACTGGGCTGGGGCTAGGACATGACGGTGCCTAGAGCCACAGAGGAGGGAGAGTTGAGCCAAGATGGAGGGTGGAGGGAGAAGGAGCCAGGACGAAACACACAGGAAACTCACAGGGAAAGGGGGGTGGCAGCTGTGACTGATGGGACACAGGAGACCCAGGGACAGCAGAGTCACAGGAGGGACCCAAGGAAGGGACTGCTTCATGGAAGCCAACATGCGGGCCATGCTGAATTGGTCTCTTTGGGGCAGGCCTCTTTCTCCCGGCCCTCATGCTAGTTCACGTCTTCCCCAAGATGGTGGGCATCCTGAGACAGGAACTTGGTTTTATCCAAGTCCCCAGCACTCACCCCAGGGGCCTGGCTCAAGAAAGGAATAAAAATTGAAATATAAAAATATTCATAGGGCTAGCACAGTGGCTCATGCCTGTAATCCCAGCACTTTGGGAGGCCAAGGTGGGAGGATCACCTGAGGTCGGGAGTTTGAGACCAGTCTGGCCAACATGGTGAAACCCTGTCTCTACTAAAAATACAAAAAATTAGCCAGGCATGATGGCGGGCACCTGTAATCCCAGCTGCTCTGGAAGCTGAGGCAGGAGAATCGCTTGAGCCCAGGGGAGGCAGAGGTTGCAGTGAGCCGAGATCATGCCATTGCACTCCAGCCTGAGCAGCAAAAATGAAACTGCATCTGAAAAAAAGAAAATTTGAAGGTTTTCTTAATCAGGTATAAATTTCTACTTTCATAAAATCAGCCTACTTTGTGGGAGTTAAAGATGGGTAAACATAGACTTTGATCATAAGAGGCTTACCCCCTGCCCAGCAAATGATTCTGAGCTGAAGTGAAACACCCAGACAGGCTGTTCTACTTGGAAGGTTTTTGGAGACGGAGTTTCACTCTTGTTACCCAGGCTGGAGTGCAATGGCGCGATCTCGGCTCACCGCAACCTCCGCCTCCTGGGTTCAGGCAATTCTCCTGCCTCAGCCTCCTGAGTAGCTGGGATTACAGGCACGCGCCACCATGCCCAGCTAATTTTTTGTATTTTTTTTTTAGTAGAGACGGGGTTTCACCATGTTGACCAGGATGGTCTCCATCTCTTGACCTCGTGATCCACCCGCCTCGGCCTCCCAAAGTGCTGGGATTACAGGCTTGAGCCACCGCGCCCGGCTTGGAAGGTTAAAAAAAAAAAAAAAAAGGAAAAGAAAAAGACCTAACCCAGCCTGTGCTCACTGTGCCTTTCTTTGGCTTTTAAACACTGATTGGTCGAAGTGAATGATGTTTTCCAGATGCTTTCATCTCCTCCAGCCTGGAGGCCAGCTGGCCAGCTGGGTCCCCACCGCAGGCCCCCCTTTCAGTCCAGCCTCCTGTGCAGCCAGGCGGCCCTCCCCGGCCCAGCTTCCATCCCGCTTTGCTTCTGCTGTGTGGCTGCGGCCTCGCTTCCTGCATAGAGGAGGCCTGGGCCGATGGTCCCCGTGGACCCTTCTGGCTCTAACATTCTACAGCTGTGTGCCTCCTGGGTTTACGGTGCCTCAGAATCAAAGTCAGGCATTCGAGGACCCCCCCCCCGGGGGTTAGCAGTCATGATATGATGTCTTTTATTTGAAAAGTGCTTCATAATCCTCAGAGACACTCCCTTCCACATCTGTCCCGAGCTGCCTGCCTGGCCCCACCTCCTTGAACGCTGGTGCTATTTCTGGTCCTACTGCCTTGATAAACCCACTCCTGGCAATGTGTACCCCACACTTGCTCTGCCACTGAGCTGCCGTCCTGGGTCTCCTCCACCCCCTGGCATTCAGCTCACATTGGCTTGAATTGAGAGATAGCTTTCTTCTCTTAGAATAAATCTCCTTCTGCCTGGGTGCAGTGGCTCACACCTGTAATCCCAGCACTTTGTGAGGCCAGGGTGAGCGGATCACTTGAGCCCAGGAGTTCAAGACCAGCCTGGGCAACGTGGCAAAAACCTGTCTCTACAAAAATACAAAAATTAGCTAGGCTTGGTGGCATGGCATGAGCCTGTGGTCCCAGCTATGGCAGGAGTGGCTGGGACACAGGGTACCAAGTCCTTAGGCTACACACAGCTCAGGGACCCTGGGCCTGGCCTGTGAAACTACTTTTTCATCCTCGGCCTCTGGGCCTGTGATGGGAGGGGCTGCTGTGAAGACCTCTGACATGCCCTGGAGACATTTTCACAATTGTCTTAGGGATTCACAATCAGCTTCTCATCACTTATGCAAATTTTTGCAGCCTGCTTGAATTTCTCCTTAGAAAATGGGATTTTCTTTTCTATCACCTCAGGATGCATATTTTGTGAACTTTTATACTCTGCTTCCCTTTTAAAATGAATGCTTTTAACAGTGCTCAAGTCACCTCTGGAATGCTTTGCTGCTTAGAAATTTCTTCTGCTAGATACCTTAAATCATCTCCCTCAAGTTCAAACTTCCGCAAATATCTAGGGCAGGGGCAAAATGCTGCCAGCCTCTTTGCTAAAGCATAACATGGGTCACCTTTGCTCCAGTTCCCAGCAAGTTCCTCATCTCCATCTGCGGCCACCTCAGCCTGGACCTTCCATATCGCTCTCACTATTTTGGGCAAAGCCATTCAACAAGTCTCTAGGAAGTTCCAAACTCTCCCACGTTTTCCTGTCTTCTTCTGAGCCCTCCGAGCTGTTCCAGCCTCTGCCTGTTACCCAGTTGCAAAGCTGCTTCCACATTCTCGGGTTATCTTTTCAGCAACGCCCCACTCTGCTGGTATCAATTTACTATATTAGTCCGTTTTCACGCCGCTGATAAAGACATACCTGAAACTGGGCAATTCATAAAAGAAAGAGGTTTCATTGGACTTACAGTTCCACGTGGCTGGGGAAGCCTCACCACCACGGTGCAAGGCAAGGAGGAGCAAGTCCTGTCTTACATGGATGGCAGCAGGCAAAGGCAGAATGAGGAAGACGCAACAGCGGAGACCCCTGATAAAGCCGTCTGGTCTCCTGAGACTTATTCACTACCATGAGAACAGCATGGGGGAAACAGCCGCCATGATTCAGTTATCTCCCACTGCAACCCTCCCACGACACGTGGGAATCATGGGAGTACAATTCTGGATGAGATCTGGGTGGGGACACAGAGCCGAGCCTCATCAGACGGAAAAAGTCACATCATGCAAATGTTAATCAAAGGAAAGGAGGTGGCTCTATTGATACCAGATAAAGTGTGCTTCAGAGCAAAGAAAATTACCAGACACAGAGAGGACATTGGCTAATGATAAAAGAGCCAATCCACCAAGAAGACATAGTCATCCTAAATGTGTAAGCCTCAAAGAACAGAGGTGCAAAATATGAGAAAGAAAAACTTAGAGCACTGAAAGGACAGGGTGGGGTGCAGTAGCTCACACCTGTAATCCCAGCACTTTGGGAGGCCGAGGTGGGTGGATCATCTGAGGTCAGGAGTTCAAGATCAGCCTGGCCAACGTGGCAAAATCCCATTTCTACTAAAAATACAAAAAATTAGCCGGGCATGGGGGCACATGCCTGTAATGCCAGCTACTCGGGAAGCTGAGGTAGGAGAATCACTTGAACCTGAAAGGCGGAGATTGTGGTGAGTTGAGACTGTGCCATTGCCCTCCAGCCTGGGCAACAAGAGCGAAAGTCTATCACAAACGAACAAACAAAAGACATCAGATCTGGTGAAAACTCCTTTATAATCATGAGAACAGCATGAGAGAAACCGGCCCCATGATCCATCACCTTCCTCCCTCAACACCTGGGGATTACAGATCCCTCCCGCAACATGTGGGGATTGCTGTAAGGCCAGTTGGCTCGCAGG
>NW_016107374.1:1289882-1294876 GCF_001604975.1 Cebus imitator | reverse complement strand
CCACACTAAACTCTGCACCCGGCACCTAGCCCGTTGGAAAACTCCTCCAAAATTTAAAAGAAGCCCCACCAAAACCTGCCCAATAGCGCATTGCCCCGTCTAGCCCGCTCACCAGAAATCCTGCCTACTTACCTATGGCAGCTTGCCACGCCCACGTCCTGTTTCTCCACAGCCAGAGTGCCTTCCCTCCCTATATAACCCCACGCCTGAGAGGAGCCAGGCGAGACTTCTCTGGCCCCCTTTCCCTGGACCATAGAACCTTGCCCGGGGGGGCTGAATAAATTGGCGTCTAATTGTTCTCATGCAGGCCTCAGTTTCCTCATTTTAAACTCGGCAATAAACCTTGCAGAGAATAAACCTTACAATTAAGATTGGAGATGAGACTTGAGTGGGGACACAGAGCCAAACCATATCATCTACATATATTGAAATGATTACATGATTTATGGCAACATGGTGAATTACACTGATAGATTTTCAAATGTAAAACCAACCTTGAAATTCTGTGATCAGTCTGACTTGGTCATGATGGATTGTCCTTTTTGCATATTGCTGGATTTTATTTGATAATATCACATTAAGGATTCTGTGTGTGAAAGGAAGATAAAATCTTGGGGCCCCCACATCACTAAACTAAAGGAAAAAGTCAAGTTGGAGACTGCTTAGGATAAACCTGCCTCCCATTCTATTCAAAGTCATTTCTCTGAGGCTCACTTGAGACAAGTGCATATCTGATTGCCTCCTCTTCCCTATCCTTCAAGTAAAAATGCAGATTCACTGAGCCAGACTAGTGTATTCAGCGGAAGGCCAATCGAGGACTCAAAAGAACGCAACCTTTCCTCTGTCTCTAGCCTGGAAGCCCCCACTTCGAGTCGTCCCGCCTTATGGGACCAAACCAATGTACATCTTATGCAGGAAGTTCAGGAAGCTTAAAATAATGGCAGAAGGTGAAGGGGGAGCAGGTATGTCACATGGCAAAAGCAGGAATGAGAGAGGAGAGAGAGAGGGAGAGAGAGGGAGAGAGCGCGCAGGGGGAGGTGCCACACACTTTTAAATGACCAGATCTTGTATGAACTCAGGGTGAGAACTCACTTATCACCAAAGGGATAAATAGCCCAAGCCAATCTTGAGAAATCCACCCCCATGATCCAAACACCTCCCACCAGGCCCCACCTCCAATACGGGGGATTACAGTTCAACACGAGATACGAGCCGGGACAAATATCTGAATTGTATCAGCAAGGATATTTCTATATTTTGGAAATCTTTCCATTCAAAGCTGACAAAATGAACAAATAAAGGCTTGTCACTGGAAGGGCTAAGCTTCAGTATGGGGGGATGGGGACAGTTGCCCAGGGAGAACTGGCATTTTCCAGATTCATTCCAACTCATTTAATCAATGAGTTGTTACTGCGTGATGTTTTTAACAAGCAGTTGAAATGTTCTATTGCTGTAGCAGAGAAGGATGCAGGCAGCCCAACTCCTCATTTTAAGTCTTGGTGGTGACTTCAGCGTTCAGAAACAATTGTTTTTGGTTCAGTTCTAAAGCATAGTGAATTCTGTGTAACCATGAACAAATTCTTACTTGACCCTCTAAAGCACATGTCCTACCTTTATGATCTGTTTCATTTTCCATTAAAGTTTTAAAACTGTATTTCAAATATTCCCTGGCACTGAAACGAAGTTATAAGGCCTCAGAATTGCCAACAAATGCTGTCTTTCTAGAATGCGAATGTGTGGGGAAGTTTTATTCAAGTGATTTTCATGTGCAAAGACAGATTAGGCACGTAGAAGGCCTGCCGTGAAAAGCACACAGGTTCTCTGGGGAATGTCTCAGTTTTGATTTCAGGGTTCAGTCTTGGCGAGATAATAATACTCTTTAACATACGTGTATTTCTTTCCTTTTTGAGTTTGGGCTTGTTTTTTGTTTATTTGGCCTGCGTCCCCATTGTGACTCTAACTTGTCAAAACTTAAACCTGAAAAACTGGCATTGGAGACGACGCATAACATTACGAAATGATGCATACCTCCACGTTTGTTTCATGCGTTTTGGATAGTCTTGACTCCAGCGTTCCTTTGTGACAATAATGAACATGTGCTCAGATGCCCAGCGGGCTGTTCAACGTGCCCGCCAAACGTGCTTCTAAAGCTAACCCCATTAGGGGAAGAAAAAAATCACATTACAGCACATGGGCTCAATAGCAATTTACCCAAAGGTTGGCCCTCGAATGTTTCTCATTAAGAATCTTCCTTTCCCAAGGGCAGGCCTGGACTCATTTGCTTCTTCATTTTCAGCTTTTAGCTCAGTGCCCAGCAGTGTGAGGTGGTTAACTGCTGCCAGTCAGACAGGCTATTTGAAAATATTTGGCTTTAAGAGGTGTGTTAAATGAATAGTCCCCAGAAGTAACATCCACGCCTCGGGGCAAAGGATGTTGTACCGCTTTTAACTTGCAAAGTGGATTTCAAATGGAGATGTGGCCCTGAAATCCAAGAAGCTGCTTGGCCTGGAGGGAGGGGTTTCTGAGAGGGGCAGAAGAGAGCGCTGCCGCGTTCCTGCGTAAGGCTGTGGCGTGCGCCACGCTCCTCCTTTATTTTTATTTTATTATTATTTTTTTTAGGTGGAGTCTTACTCTGTCGTCCAGGCTGGAGTACAGTGGCTCAATCTCGGCTCACTGCCCTCTCCACCTCCTGGGTTCAAGCGATTCTCCTTCCTTAGCCTCCCGAGTAGCTGGGATTATAGGCACACATACCCCCATGCCTGGCTAATTTTTGTATTTTTAGTGGAGATGGGGTTTCACTATGTTGGCCAGGCTGGTCTCGAACTCTTGACTTCAAGCGATCTACCCACATCGACCTCCTAAAGAACAGGGATTACAGGCATGAGTCACCGCACCTGGTCCACACTCCTCCTTTAGAATAATAGGGCCTGCACCCAGGTGGGCTGAGGGCTGATTCAGACAGGACCCACAGGTGGCTTCCGTCTGGAACAAGCCTGTCCCTAGGTAATTCTCCTCTCTAGGGAGGCTATACCTTGAGGCCCAGTCTGGATTACCTGTCTCCTCTCCTGGGCTCTCCTGGTCTTCCCTGCATCTGCCTGTTACAAGCTAACCCCAAGGTATTGCTTGTCCTGTTTCCCTCCTGGCCATCAGCTCCTTTGGGAGATCATGTGTGTCGCATCTTTGTGTCTCTGTGACCAGCAAAAGACGCTCCTGCATTCCCCACCAGCCCCCGCTCTGCGCACCCCAATTCATCACCGGTCTTTTGAAGGCCCTTCATTCTCCCCCGCCCACGGCCACCCCCAGCTGCTTTTTCCTTGTGCTTGCTTTCTACCACTTTGTGCTGTGCCTAGAATGTAGTTTTCTGTGTGTTTGTCCTGCTGGGGCTAAGTCGAGCTGCTTTACTCTGAATTGCCATCTTTTATTATTTTCGGAAAATCCTTGGCCATAATCCGTTTCTTCCTCTCCTCGTTTCTCTGTTCCCATTGTTCTCTTTCTCGCCTCTTTCTCAGGGGCTGCTATTACATGAAGGGGTGCTATGGTTTGGCTCTGTGTCGCCACCCAAATCTCATGTTGAATTGTAATCCCCACATGTTGAAGGAGGAATCTAGTGGGAGGTGACTGGATTATAGGAGCAAATGTCCCCCTTGCTGTTCTCGTGATAGTGAGTTCTCACGATAGTGAGTTCTCACGAGACTCATGAGATCTGATGGTTTAAAAGTGTGGCACTTGGCCCAGCGTGGTGGCTCATGCTTGTAATCCCAGCACTTTGGGAGGCTGAGGCAGTAGATCACTTGAGGTCAGGAGTTTGAGACCAGCCTGGCCAACATGGGGAAACCCCATCTCCACTGAAAAAAACTTAGCCAGGCGTGGCGGTGCACGTCTGTAATACCAGCTACTCGGAAGGCTGAGGCAGGAAAATTGCTTGAACCCAGGAGGCAGAGGCTGCAGTGAGCTGAGATCATGCCACTGCACTCCAGCCTGGGCAACAAAGGGAGACCCTGTCTCAAAAAGAAAAAAAAAAATGTGGCCCTTCCCCCGTGTCCACACCTCCTGCTCTGCCATGGTAATTTGTGCATCCTTCCCCTTCTCCTTCTGCCCTGATTGTAAGTTTTCTGAGGCTTGCTGGGCATGCTTCCTGTTAAGCCTGCAGAACTGTGAGTCAATTAAACCTCTTTTCTTCATAAAGTACCCAGTCTCAGGTAGTTTTTATTTATTTATTTATTTTGAGACAGGGTCTCACTCTTTGCCTAGGCTGGAGTATAGTGCTGCAATCTTGGCACACTGCAACCTCCGCCTCCTGGGTTCAAATGATTCCGTGCCTCCGCACCCTGAGTAGCTGGGATTATAGGCACCTGCTACCACGCCCGGCTAGTTTTTGTACTTTTTGATAGAGATGGGATTTCACCATATTGGCCAGGTTGGTCTCAAACTCCTGATGGCAATTGATCCACCTGCCACAGCCTCATAAAA
Organism: Cebus imitator; assembly: GCF_001604975.1. Taxonomy (NCBI): domain Eukaryota; kingdom Metazoa; phylum Chordata; class Mammalia; order Primates; family Cebidae; genus Cebus; species Cebus imitator. The sequence goes on along the minus strand of NW_016107374.1, from coordinate 1,290,406 downwards.
TGCTGGGCTTACAGGCCTGAGCCACGGCACCTGGCCTCAGGTAGTTTTTTACAGCAGTGTGAGAATGGGCTAATACAGGGTGAGAGCTTTTAACTGTGTCCCATAGGTCTTTTTATCCTCTGATTTGTTTTTCCAATTCTTTATGCTTCCATTTATGTATTTTCTATTAACTTGTCTTTGAGGTTGGTTTTTTGTTTTTTTTTTTGGCTTCTGCTGTGTTTAACCGATTATTAAATCCTTCCCTTAAGGCTTTTGTTTTGTTTTTTTGAGATGGAGTTTCACTCTTGTTGCCCAGGCTGGAGTGCAGTGGCGGGATCTCGGCTCGCTGGAAACTTCACCTCCCAGCTTCAAGTGATTCTCCTGCCTCAGCCTCCTGAGTAACTGGGATTCCAGGCACCCGCCACCACGCCCAGCTAATTTTCGTATTTTTAGTAGAGACGGGGTTTCACCTGGATAACTAGTATGAAGGGGCTTTTCACCTCATTCCACTCAGAAATTGAGCAGGAAAGGGGCGGGGTTAAGTT
>NW_016107374.1:1283308-1289462 GCF_001604975.1 Cebus imitator | reverse complement strand
TTTTTTGAGACAGAGTTTTGCTCTCATAGCCCAGGCCGTAGTGCAATGGTGCAATCTCAGATCACCACAACAAGCTCACCGAAACCTCCACCTCCTGGGTTCTAGCGACTCTCCTGCCTCAACCTCTCCTGCCTCAGCTGGGATTACAGGCACGTGCCACCACGCCCGGCTAATTTTGTATTTGTAGTAGAGATGAGGTTTCACCATGTTGGTCAGGCTGGTCTCAAACTCCCAACCTCAGGTGATCCACCCGCCTCGGCCTCCCAAAGTGCTGGGATTACAGGTGTGAGCCACTGCACCTAGCCCCTTAGTCTGTTTATTGAGAACTACCTGAGACTTTGTCTCCTCAGCCCTAAAAGACGACAAGAAAGCGACTCTGCCCTTCAGAGGCTGCGTGGCTCTCCCACCTCTTCCAAAGTAGCCTTAAAATCGGACAAGCGTCTGCAGAGGAGACATTGGCAGTGTTTGAGGCAGGTCTCCTCCCAGGCTGATCTTTTGTTTCCTAAGCACAGTTCTTCCCCTTAAACAGTTTCCTCCCAGCTCCCCAGCTTCCAGCCCTGCACCAGCACCCAGCAAATATGCCTCCAGGGAAAACAGGTCAGATTTCTGCAAGTCTCCTTGGCACACTCTCCCATGTGACCACTCAAATATCTGCTGCTTCCCCCACCCCGCAGAGGTTCTCTGCCTTGAGAAGCCCGATCCTCAGCCCTCAGGAAGAAATAAAACAACAGCTGGAGAGCACCCCACTTGCCTCGGCCCCCCAGCACTGGAGTCTATCTAATCTGAGCCGCATCGCCTCCACAGCTCTTTGATGTCTTTCTAAGTAGGTTATTGCTATTTATTCCGTCTTTTCTAATTGTGGCACTGGGAACTTTGGCGTGTGATGATCTACTACATATTCCAACTTAAAAAGCAGAAAAAGAACGTCTCCTAATAGCTTATCCACATATTAACTTTAAAAAAAAAAAGCATAAGTGAAAACACTAGAAGCACAATTGCATGGACACTAGGACTGCAGCTGCAGAAGGCCTCCATGCAAGCAAACCAGAACTAGAGGGAAACGTGGACAAATGAAGCCTGCTGAGCTGGGCGAGGTGGCTCACGCCTGTAATCCCAGCTACCTGGGAAGCTGAGGCAGGAGAATCACTTGAACCCCGGAGGCAGAGGTTGCAGTGAGCCGATTGCCCCACTGTGCTCCAGCCTCAGCGACAGAGGAAGACCGTCTCCAAAAATAAAATGAAAAAAAATGAAGCCTGGTGGGCCAGGTCGTGAGACTGTGGGCCACCGTTTCTCTGTGCTTTTGATTTCTTTTAATATGACTCAAATAACTCAAATGAGGTTCATGAATTTTCCAAAGTATCATTTTGAAAATCCAGGTTTGGCTCTGTGGTTCCACCTAAGGTCTGCTTGAGGATTTTGTCCTTGGTTCTTGAATGGACCAATGCCCCACCACTACTGACTCTACCTGTTCTGAGTCACCCAGGTGATTCCCTGCTCTTTTTTTTTTTTTTTTTTTTTTTTTGAGACGGAGTTTCGCTCTTGTTACCCAGGCTGGAGTGCAATGGCGCGATCTCGGCTCACCGCAACCTCCGCCTCCTGGGTTCAGGCAATTCTCCTGCCTCAGCCTCCTGAGTAGCTGGGATTACAGGCACGCGCCACCATGCCCAGCTAATGTTTTTTTTTGTAGTTTTAGTAGAGACGGGGTTTCACCGTGTTGACCAGGATGGTCTCGATCTCTTGACCTCGTGATCCACCCGCCTCGGCCTCCCAAAGTGCTGGGATTACAGGCGTGAGCCACCGCGCCTGGCTAATTTTTGTATTTTTAATAGAGATGAGGTTTTGCCATGCTGACCAGGCTGGTCTTGAACTCCTGACTTCAAGTGATTTGCCCACCTTGGCCTCCCAAACTGCTTGGACTACAGGTGTGAGCCACCACACCGGCCGATTCCTTGTTCTTTTGAAGAATCCCCCACCTCATCTTGCCCCTGTCATTAAGAGTCTTACAAAGGTTAAGGTCTGGGAGAATCAACCACACCAGTCCATTTAAGTCTCCCATTGTCTGGTGCTTTTATGGGCTGAGCTCTAAACTTGCAGCCAGAAGTGCTGGGGAGAGAAGAGCACGAGGCTCCGCCTCTCACAGGCTGCATGTCACCTAGAAAGCCACTGCCCTTTCCAGCCTCAGTCTCTCCATCTCTAAAGTGGGCACAATACATCTGCCTCTCAAGGTTGTTGGAGGACTCGGGGCCATGCTGTGTGTGGTGCCAGCCCCAACGCATGGTGAGAGAGATGGGCAAACTGAATGCCAGCATGAGCTGGCATGGGAGAAGGACCCATAGGGACCCAGAGGAGGGTGGAGAGGAAGCACACATCCCACACGCCCCCACAGACCATCCACCCTGCACCCCACGGCTGCAGACTGGTGCGCATCGCACCATCCAGCCCTGAAATCCCAGGGGGAGTTAAAGGCATCTGGTGGTCTGAAACATGTGCGCACATACAACATGCTCGTAAACGAGGTCAGCCTTGTAAAGCATGAAACCCAAGGCATGGCTGACTCTTTCCTGTTTCTGAATAAACAAAGCAGATTTTACATTCAGAAGGAAACCCAGGCCAGAGAAAGCTGGGATTGGAGCCCCGTTCTGCGGTGAGATCCACCACCTGGTATCGGGTGTACCTCTCAGACCAAGAAGTTTCTGTCTGTGATCAGGGAGGGGGAGTGCAATGCTGAGATACTTTTTGTCTGTTTGGTTCACTTCTGTTCCCAGGACAGGGCTTGGCACATGGTCATGCTCAACAAAACCCTTGGTGCGCGAGGGCATGAATGAATAAGGAAGCTGCTCACTGGGCATACAGAGAGGAGCCTGAAGATGCAGCTGAAGAAAACAGAGTAGAGCTTCCCCAGGGCCGCACGTGGCAGTTTGGGCCCCTGCACTGAATCCTGCAGACACTGAGGAGTCAGGGCGTGCAGCGGGAACCCTCTGCTCTTGCCCAGCTGTCTGGGTGCTGCAGGAGGGAGGGGTGGGCGTGGGGATGGCTGGGCCTTGGGCATTGGGCATCGCCAGAGACATCACAGCCTTCCAGGACAGCTCAGGGACTTGGCAGTGTCTTGTGGGACCTGCGGGGCCTGTGCTGGCCACACCCACCCTCAAGGCCACACAGCCAGAGGTAGCAGGATACAATTGGGAACCGGGCCAAGTGGCCAGAAGGAAGGCAGGGAGCAAGCCCCAGCAGAAGCCACGCCCAGCAGACGAGATGTGTGACATCAAGAGGAAGCCATGTGGTGCCCTGGGCACAGCGTGCACCCAGGCACAGGGGACAGACTCCCTGGAGATGCCGATGATACACAGAATGCCCCATGCCTCCCTCTGTAGAAAGCAGATTCCTAGGCCTTGGGGTTACATGGGAACCAACAGACAGCACAGGGTCTGGCCCCTGGTTAGCCCTGCATAAAGACGGACCGGCATAGAATGGGTGTGCTTGGCTCATGCCTGTAATCCCAATGCTTTGGGAGGCTGAGACAGGAGGCTCACTTGAGCCCAGGAGTTTGAGACCAGTTTGGGCTATGTACTGAGACCCTTGTATCTATAAAAACTGGAAAAATGAGCCAAGAGTGATGGTGTGTGCCTGTAGTCCAGGCTATTTGGGAGGCTGAGGCGGGAGGATCACTTGAGACTGGGAGGTCAAAGCTGCAGTGAGCTTGGATTGTGCCGTGACGGCTCCAACCTGGGCGACAGAGTGACTGTCTAAAAAAATAAGACATACCAGCATGTGGCTGGAACAGCGATGGAGGCACCCAGCCCACCTACAGAAGTTGAGGCCTATCTCTGAACCCTTGCTGTTCCCGGCCTCAGAGGCCTCTCCTTCCCATATCTGCCCACAACACTCAGCATATTCTTCCCAGCTCAAGTTTCAGAATCTCATGAAGTTTTCCAAGGTCGCCTCTTCCTGCCACATCCTCCTCCTCCTGCCACATCCTCCTCCTCCTTTTCTATCATAGCCAACACTTACCAAACAGTGCCAAGTGCAGGGCTAGAAGCTTCCTCTGTATTATCTAATTTAATGCTCCCGAGAGCAGTATGAGAATGGTGTTATCATCCTTTTGTACACAAAAGCCACTGCAGCTCAGAGCAGGTAAGTGGTTTCCCCAAGGTCACCCAGCCGGTGAGAGAGAGAGGCCATGTTCAAATACAGGTCTGTGAGGGCAAAGCGCTCTCTTAAGCATTAGGACCCCTAGCTACCAGTGAGACAGTGGACATGGTCTCCAACAATGTCCCTCGCTGCTCTCTCTTAATCCCTTTCCTGTCCCTTTCCACAGTCTCAGTCTCTTGCCCAGGCTGGAGTTGATTGCAACCTCCACCTCCTGGGTTCAAGCGATTCTTCTGCCTCAGCCTCCTGAGTAGCAGGGCCTACAGGTACACACCACCATGCCCAGCGGATTTTTTTGTATTTTTTTAGTAGAGACAGGCTTTCACCGTATTGGCCAGGCTGGTCTCGAACTTCTGACCTCATGATCTGCTCGCCTCGGCCTCCCAAAGTGCTGGGATTACAGTTGTGAGCCACCATGCCCATTGATCTTTTTCTTTTAGGGTTTGTTTTACATACTTGTCTCCACCCAGGAGACCAGGAACTGAGTCTCCTGAAAGCCAAGACCTGGCCCCAGTTGCCCAGATGACCACATGCTCTCCTCTCTTGTTCCCAGTCCTCACCCACGCTGCTCCTCCCTCCCTTCACTGCCCACCTGGCCAACCTGCTGGGCTCCAGGCAAACCCAAGCTCCTCCAAGGGCCATCCCTGCTTCTTACAGGCCACCTCTTCAGGGATCCTGCAGTTCTCCATGGCACTAAAATGGCTGGTGTAGGAATCCATCTCCCTGAGGCCTTGAGCTCCTCAAGGAAGCTGAGACTGACACCTCCAGGTCTCCAGGGCCCAGCCCAGGACCTGGCCTAGGTCTGTGTTCAGTGTTGGTTGAATGAATGAATCCAGGTTCCCGTGAATTGATTCTGAAGTGGACCTAGAGTTGGAGGGACTAGACCGTTGATTTTGCAAGTTATTAACTATGTGATCTCAGACAAGTTCCTTCACCCATTTGGGCCTCATCTGTAGAATGGGGACACCCATTTCTCATCTGTAGAATGGGGACAATTTGAGGAAAATAGAGATTGAAGCACTTCATAAACTGAGTTGCTGCATAGTTGTGAGGTGAGATGATGGACATCCCCAAGCCCAGGCTCCAGGGAAGGCCTTTGGTACCTGCTCCGTGCTAAACAAAGCATGCAATTTTAAAGGCTCACAGCTATCACAGATTTTCCTAAAACATGAGTCAATACAAAAGACTGTTGTGTTCCTTTAGAAAAACACTGTAATGGAGACTCCCTGCGCTGCCAATTTAGCTGAGCAAGTTTGCTCAGGCTGTACAGGCCTCAGGGACTCCTCCATACCTGCAGCTGGAACCCATGAACAAATTTTGGGCCTTTAATTAGAACCATTTGTCCTTCCAATGAACGGCAGGTGGCTGGGCCAACTTAGAAAGGGATGCTCATTAGAGCAGTATGTGCCCTTTGATCCATCCATCTGACTGCTGGGAATCTGTCCTAAAGAAATAATCCCAAATATGGAAAGGCTTATGAACAAATAAACCATCTTGGGAGTATTTCTTGTAACAGCACAGAAATTAGAATCAACCCGAATATACAATGGGGAATGAGTTGGTGATGTTTCCTCAACTTGATGGGATTTTATTGCCCACTGAGAAGAAATGGCTGGGAAGGCTTTGGAGCAACAGAAAGTATGTTTATGATAGAATGTTAAATAAACAAATCAGGTTACAAAACTATGTACCCTGAGATGAGCTATGCAAACTATACATATAAATATTAGAAATAGGCTGGGCACGGTGACTCACGCCTGTAATTCCAGCACTTGGTAAGACAGAGGTGGGAGGATCATGAGGTCAGGAGTTTGAGACCAGCCTGACCAACATGGTGAAACCCCATCTCAAATAAAAATACAAAAATTAGCCGGGCGTGGTGGCACACGCCTGTAATCCCAGCTACTCAGGAGGCTGAGGCAGGAGAATCACTTGAACCCGGGAGGCAGAGGTTGCAGTGAGCTGAGATGGTGCCACTGCCCTCCGGCCTAGACAACAGAGTGAGACT
>NW_016107374.1:1280303-1283196 GCF_001604975.1 Cebus imitator | reverse complement strand
ATATATATATATGGAATAAATACACCACGATTCTAGTTGTGTCTCTTGACAGGATGGGATTATGGGTCATTTTTTTCTCCATGTTCCAATTTTTCTGCTATGTAGTTAAAAGTTTATTATAAATTTTTAAAAATAAAAAACATAGTCTCTAAAATAAAATAAAACAAAATTTAAAAATAATTAAAGCTCTTTCCCTGCCGCCGCCGAGTCGTGTGGAGGCGGAGGCTTGGGTGCGTTCAAGATTCCGCTTCACCGGTAACCCACCGCCACGGCCGAGGAAGGCGTTGCTGCTGGAGGTGTGATGGACATTAATACTGGTTTACAAGAGGTGCTGAGGACCGCCCTCATCCACGATGGCCTAGCACGTGGAATTCGCGAAGCTGCCAAAGCCTTAGACAGGCGCCAAGCCCATCTTTGTGTGCTTGCGTCCAACTGTGATGAGCCTATGTATGTCAAGTTGGCGGAGGCCCTTTGTGCTGAACACCAGATCAACCTAATTAAGGTTGATGACAAGAAACTAGGGGAATGGGTAGGCCTCTGTAAAATGGACAGAGAGGGGAAGCCCCGGAAAGCGGTTGGTTGCAGTTGTGTAGTAGTTAAGGACCATGGCAAGGAGTCTTAGGCCAAGGATGTCATCGAAGAGTACTTCAAATGCAAGAAATGAAGAAATAAATTATTTGGCTCACAAAAACAAATAAATAAATAATTAAAAAAGAAACAAAAGGCTAGTTTTCCAAGGGCAGAGGTAAAACTTGACTAAAAAATAAGTTCTGCAGAATCACTCATGTGGCCTGTTTTAGATTTTTTTTCTTTAATGAAAAAGTAACATATGTACAAGGTAAAAAATACTCTGTGTGAAAGATATATGAACACCACTATCCTAATGAAACTGCCTTTTTCTTCTGATATTTTATCTATCTATATATACTGGAACAAAGTTTAGTGTACATACAATTCAAAATTCTGGCTGGGTGCTGTGGCTCATGCCTGTAATCCCAGCACTTTGGGAGGACAAAATGGGACCACTGGATCCCAGGAGTTCAAGACCAGTCTGGGCAACATAATGAGACAAAAAATACAAAATAAATACAAAAATACAAAATAATAAATTTAAAATAAATTTTAAAAATACAAAATGAATAAGCTGGGGATCGTAGCATGCATCTGTAGTCCCGGCTACTTGGGAGACTGAGGTGGGAGGACTGCTTGAGCCTGGGAGGTCGAGGCTGCGGTGAGCTGTGATGGCACCCCTGCACCATAGCCTGCACCACAGAACGTGTCTGTCTCAAAAAAATTTTTTAACTTTAACTTTTATTTTATTTAAAAACAAATACCTTGGTTGCAACAATCGTCATATTTACAAATTTAAAGAGTTATAAGATATTCTGTAGTAGAAATATATTGTATTTACTTCACTGTTCTTTGATATTATATATTGTTATGTTTCTATTTATGATTAGGTTTCTCTTATATATCTCATGGAAATATATATGGTTGTACTCAATACGTATATAGTTGTACATAATTAATATATAAAATGTTATAGCTTTCCTTTGTATTAACAACAAATTAGAAAACATGATAGAAAAAATACTTCAATCAGAATCACAATAAAAATATTAAATGCTTAGAACTAAAGAAGGTACCCACAACATGGATGAACCTTGAGGATATCATGCTAAGTACAGTAAGCCAGACACAGAAAGAAAAATATCGCATGATCTCACTGCATACATAGAAACAGAGAACAAAACTGTGCTTATCAGGGGCAGGCAGGGCACACAGGAGATGGGGAGATGTAGGTCAATGGATATAAAATGTCAAGATCTAATGTATAGTGTGAGGATTATAGTTAATAATATCAAACTAGATTCAGAGTTTTTCTAGAGAAGGGGGATATAGCTTGGTTTTGTGTCCCCACCACATCTAGTGGTGAGTTGTAACCCCTGCACCAAGTGTGTTGGAGGAGGGGCCTAGTGGGAGGTGATTGAATCATGGGGGTGGACTTCTCCTTGCTGTTCTCGTGACAGTGAGTTCTCATGAGATCTGATTGTTTAAAAGTGTGTAGCACTTCTGCCTTCACTCTCCTGCTGCCTTGTGAATATGTTCTTGCTTCCCCTTTGCCCTTCCACTGTGATTCCTGAGGCCTCCCCAGCCATGCCTCCTGTAAGTTTCCCGAGGCCTCCCCAGCCATGCCTCCTGTAAGTTTCCCGAGGCCTCCCCAGCCATGCCTCCTGTACAGCCTGTGAAGCTGTGAGCAGATTAAACCTGTTGTCTTCGTAAGTTAGTTGTTTAGAGCAATAAAGGGGTTGGGGATCCCTTGTATTAGTCTGCTCTCACACTGTACTGATTTGCGACCTGTTCGGAACCGGGTCATACAGCAAGAAGCTGAGCAGCATGTGAGCTGACATTACTGCCTGACCTCTGCCTCCTGTCAGCTCAGTGGCAGCATTAAAGTCTCACAGGGGCATGAATCATTTTGTGAACTGTGCATGCAAGGGATCTAGGTTGCATGTTCCTTATGAGAAGCTAATGATAAGTGTTATGCACTTGAATAATCCTGAACCCATCTTCCCACCACCGCTGCCCCTCGTCCGTGGAAAAATTGTCTTCCATGAAACCCGTCCCTGGCGCCGAAAATGTTGGGGACCACTGTTCTAGGGAGTAGATTTTGGGAGCTCTTGGCACACACACACACACAGGATAGCTGTGTGAGATGGTGGCTATGTTGATTTGCTATGTTGATTTGCTTGACTGTAGCAGCCATTTCACTATGTATAGGTATATCAAAACATCACATCACACTCTAAATATATACAACAAAAATATAAAAGGTGCAAGATCTAAATATATACAACAAAAAAAGGTATAAGATCTATACTTTAAAAAACTT
>NW_016107374.1:1275724-1279968 GCF_001604975.1 Cebus imitator | reverse complement strand
AGGACAACTGCTTGAGCCCAGGAGGTAGAGATTGCAGTGAGCCGAGATCACGCCACTGCACTCCAGCCTAGACGACAGAGTGAGACGCTGTCTCAAAAAGGAAAGAAAAGATGCTATTTCAGTCAAATCTCTTTGCAATGAACGGGAAGCACTGCCTTCAACATCAAGGGAGACTAATGGAAGGATTTATAGAGCAGGGGGTCTCAAAGTCGGCCACATCCCAGGATTACGTAGGGATGCCTGACAGTCACCCCCTGGAGATTCTGACTTAATTGGTCAGGCTATGGCCTAGGTATCAGGATTTCTTTTTTTTTTTTTTAATTTCTTTTTTTTATTTTAAAGACCAGGTTTCACTATGTTGGTCAGGCTGGTCTTGAACTCCCGACCTCAGGTGATCTGCCCTCCTTGGCCTCCAAAGTGCTTGGATTACAGGCGTGAGCCACCGCGCCCGGCCAGTATCAGGATTTCTAAAGCTCCCTAAAGCCCATGGTTAGGAATCTCATAGAGTCCAAGAATCAGATCAGCTGGGTCCAGGGGTGGGGGTAGGGGCTACAGAGGATCATGTAAGAGAAATCCTCTTCCAGGGGCCAATCCTGTGGTCAGTGAGAAGGGGGGCAGTTCCAAACAAAAGGAAGTCATGGGCTGGGCACAAACCCCCAAAGGTGACCACCACATCCCATCCCTTGGCCACCCAGTCCACACAAACACCCTTTTCCTTATATGTACACACTTGCCTTAGTTTACTTCAATCCAACCATCTCATGGACACCTTACGAGTTCTTAACTTTCCCCTTACCAGAGGCAACCAAAGTCACGTCCAGCTATTCCATCCAGAGACGATGAAACTGGGACCACTCTTCTCAGTGTCCACCATCTTTGGGAGTGTCCACCTCTCCTCTAAATCTGTCACAATCCTAGGATCAGTCATGACTCTGAGTTGCAAGCAATGGAAACACTCAGGCTGCCGTAAGTGGGAAGAATTTATTGACGTGATATTTGGCAGCTCATAAAATCATCAGGAATACTGCAGACTGAGCCTAGAAGCTGGGCTTACACAGGGACATCCGGAGTACAGACAGGGGCATAAAGCCAGTCAGATGATGGCATGGCCACCATGCCACTGTCACTCCACGCTGGATGCCACAGCTCACTCTGCCGTCAGTGCTGGCCCTGAGAAGCCCGCTTTCCCACTGCTGCTGCTACATCTGATGACCAATAAAATGGCCTGGCTACCAGCCCATATGTGGAGCCCTCATAAGATAAGTAAGCAACAAGGAGGAAATGGCCCAGGGTGGGGAGGACCCCAGGTGGGAAAGTACAGTGACAGTGAACAATTGTTCTGAGAGATGGCTAATCACAAACAACCTGAGGGTACAATGACTTCAGTGAGCACAATGACCTCGTTCTGCATTAGCCCTCTCCAGCAGGACTCTGCAAAACTTCCCTCCAGCCCCGACTCTTTGCAATCAGCCCCTTCTCTGCTGTACTGCCCATTGCAACCTTGCAACTTATTTTTATATCTTCTCTCATAAACCTCCCTTTCTTACGACTGTCTTGGAAAATTCTTTTACTGCCTGCGACACCGTGGGTCCTAGCTAGTGGCTACCTGCAACATTTTGGTGGCCAGCATGGGGACTCTCTCTTCTTACAGGGAACTCTCTTCTCTCTCTCTTTTTATGTCCCATCTCAGGACCCTAAATGGACTGTGTCTAAACACAGACACAACTGAAAGTCTCTGGCTGAAGCTGCACGCTGGTGAGGCTGAAAGGTGTCCATGTGGAAGCCTCTGACCACTGCTTCTTGATTGGGTGAGAATTCAGAGTTTGTTTCCTTTTCAGTCTCCCAGCGGACAAACTCTAGTATTCCTCTGGCAATTGACGAGGGGGCTCTGCCCTGGCTGGCTTCCAAATCAAACATCATCATCAACAAAACGAAGCCAAGGGCAACTCTGGAGGCAGCGAATAAAATCATACATTTCCCTTTTGCATTCAAGAGCTGCTTATCATAAAGATGCCTCTTACCCCTTCCTGCAAATGTTGACCTTTTACCATATATATGATAAAAACCGGGAAAATTACTGTCTAGACTTAGGCTTTTGGACTGACTCACTATTGGAACTGGGTACGTGACTGAATGAAAAAGGTTAAGTTAAAAGAAGGATGCGTAGCCCGGGCGTGGTGGCTCACGCCTGTAATCCCAGTACTTTGGGAGGCTGAGGCGGGTGGATCACAAGGTCAGGAGTTTGAGACCAGCCTGGCCAATATGGTGAAACCCTATTTCTACTAAAAAATACAAAGAATTAGCCAGGTGTGGTGGCGTGTGCCTGTAATCCCAGCTACTCAGAAGGCTGAGGCAGGAGGATCACTTGAACCTGGGAGGCGGAGGTTGCAGTGAGCTGAGATCGTGCCACTACACTCCAGCCTAGGCAACAGAGCAAGCCTCCATCTCAAATAAGAAAAAGAAGAATGCATAATAATAACATGGCTAGTCTTAGAAAATTCTCCTGAGCAGTTAAAATCCTTCACAAGCTTGAAAATGCCCTAAATTGCTCTGGAAAAAACAACAGCTGTCACCTTGTGCTGCAGGTCAGTTGCTAAGGCTTTGCCTTCTCACAGCAGTGGCCTGGAAATTCCTGGCTTTGGAAGTGAGTCCTTTGAGGTTTAATATCTGTAGTGCTTTTGCCATTTATTGATTCTTTTCCCCCTCCATGGACAGCTTCTGATTTCCTGACTTGTCGCTGAGTTACCTTTGGGGTAATTCTGGATGTCGTAAATTGCTTACCATCTCTTTGGAGGCACCTTGTGCGTTCCATGTTTAAGTCACTGGCTTAGTTAAGGCTTACTAGTTTTATGTAGGAGGTTACCTTTAGTAAAATATTCAAAAGCCAGAAATATTTGCCATTTAGCCCAGCTAAAAGATTTTAAAGGGATTTTCCTTTTTTTTTGAGACAGAGTTTCACTCTTGTTACCCAGGCTGGAGTGCAATGGCGCGATCTCGGCTCACCGCAACCTCCACCTCCTGGGTTCAGGCAATTCTCCTGCCTCAACCTCCCGAGTAGCTGGGACTACAGGCACGCGCCACCAGGCCCAGCTGATGTTTTGTATTTTTAGTAGAGACGGGGTTTCACTATGTTGACCAGGATGGTCGCGATCTCTTGACCTGGTGATCCCCCCACCTCGGCCTCCCAAAGTGCTGGGATTACAGGCTTGAGCCACCGCGCCTGGCAGGATTTTCCTTTTAAAGTAGTCAGAAATTAACTTAATTAAAGCTGATATTTGGGCTCTATATGTACAGATACTATTTATAAAGCCCCTGTTCTCCCTCTAAAAACTTCTCAGTTGATGGAATTTTGTATTGTTATCCATTTCTGTCTGTGTATTTAAATGTGTTGTGTGTGTGATGTCTATATAAAAGAGCTCTAATTAATTGGCTTAAAGAAAAATAAGCACTTAAAATATTGTCAGAAAAATAGAAACTTTAATGTCTTTTAGGTCACATGACTCTTATCTTTAAAAAAAAAGACCATCTGGGCCGGGTGTGGTGGCTCATGCCTGTAGTCCCAGCACTTTGGGAGGCCGAGGCAGGTGGATCACATGAGGTCAGGAGTTTGAGACCAGCCTAACCAACATGGAGAAACCCTCACTCTATTAAAAATACAAAAATTAGTGGGGTGTGGTGATGCATGCCTGTAATCCCAGCTACTCGGGAAGCTGAGGCAGGAGAACTACTTGAACCTGGAAGGCAGAGGTTGCAGTGAGCTGAGATCGCACTATTGTACTCCAGCCTGGGCCATAAGAGTGAAACTGTGACTCAAAAATAAAATAAAATAAAGACAGTCTGGGCCAGGAGCGGTAGCTCACCCCTGTAATCCCAGCACTTTGGGAGGCTGAGGTGGGTGGATCACATGAGATCAGGAGTTCAAGACCAGCCTGGCCAACATGGCAAAACCCCATTTCTACTTGAAATACAAAAATTAGCCAGGTGTAGTGGTGGGTATCTGTAGTCCCAGCTACTCAGGAGGCTGATGCAGAAGAATTGCTTGAACCCAGGAGGTGGAGGTTGCAGTGAGCCAAGATTGCAGCACTGCACTCCAGACTGAGTGACAGAGTGAGACTCTGTCTTGAAAGAAAGAAAGAGGCCGGGCGCGGTGGCTCAAGCCTGTAATCCCAGCACTTTGGGAGGCTGAGGCGGGTGGATCACGAGGTCAGGAGATCGAGACCATCCTGGTCAACATGGTGAAACCC
>NW_016107374.1:1228079-1275533 GCF_001604975.1 Cebus imitator | reverse complement strand
AAAGAAAAAGAAAGAAAAGAAAGAAAGAAAAGAAAGAAGACAATTTGAAGATTGTTGGTAAAGTAAAATAAAAATGTCTTCAAAGTTCACACATTTGAACTAAATTCGATAGGTCAGGTACTGTTTGCCAGATACTTTAAGGCCATAAACTGCTTCTGTGACTTCTATTAATAATAATTGTTTGCCTGGTCTGTTTATGGCCATTGGATTCTAGGTAAGGCCTGGAGAAATATGGAGTTAGTCTGGTTCCCTAGCTAGGCTAAGAGTCAGACACGATCTGCAGCTCCATCTTTGTCCTGAGCTCTGCAGCACTGACATGGTTAAAACTGCTTGCTCACAGGGTTTTTCACCAAAAATAAAAGTTGCTAAGAGTTAACACTGTAACATGTACTTGAGACTACCTGTATTAGTCTGTTCTCAAACTGCAAATAAAGAAATACCCCAAACTGGGTAATTTATAAAGGAAAGAGGTTTACTGGACTCACAGTACCACATGGTGAGGAGGCCTCACAATCATGGCAGAAGGTGAAGGAGGAGCAAAGGCACGTCTTACATGGCAGCAGGCAAGAGAGAAAGAGAGCCAAGCAAAAGGGGAAACTCCTTATTAAAACCATCAGATCTCGTGAGACTTATTCACTACAACAACAGTATGGGGAAACCGCTCCCTTGATTCAAATATCTCCCACCGGGCCCCTCCCACAACACATGGGAATTATGGGAGCTACAATTCCAGATGAGATTTGGGTGGGGACACAGACAAACGTGTCACTATTGGAGGAACAGATTAGGTGCAAAGTATAGAAGGAAAGTTGAATGTGTTTTCGGTGGGAGGTTAGAAGAAGGCACGGGAATATGGTTTTTGCTAAAGCGGTGATCCCCTCACCTTTTTGTGGTTTCGTGGAAAACCATTTTTCCACAGACAGGGGACTGGGGGGATGGTTTTGGGATGAAACTGTTCCACCTCAGATCATTAAGCATTAGATTCTCATAAGGAGTGCCCAACCTAGATCCCTCGCACACACAGTTCACCATAGGACTCACGCTCCTGTGAGAATCTGCCGCTACTGCTGATCTCACAAGAGATGGAGCTTGGCGGTAATGCCCGCTTGCCTGCCACTCACCACCTGCTCTGTGGCCCGGTTCCTAACAGGCCACAGACCAACACCAATCCGTGGCCTGGAGGTTGGGACCCTATGTTAAAGGGAATGTAATCTTGTCTAGCTCAGAGGGTTTTAAGGACTGGCCTAACCTCAAAGAGTAATGGCACACAACTGAAGGTTTCAGCAAGTTGAAAAGGGTTTGTGAAGGGTTAATCTTGTAAAAAGCTCTGTGGGTATAAGGAAGTTGGCTAAGATACAAAGGGGGTTATTTGGTTTTTCCATAGGTAGAACATTGAAATAAAAGCACACCAATGCAGAGCCAGAATCTGGGACCATGTGTCTGAATAACAGTTTTCTTAAGAAATTGATCTGTTTAACAAAAAATTGTAAAGAGTTATAAGAGGTTTATGGAAATGTTACCTTATGATGAAACTAATTAAGACTGTGCAGATTTGTTAATAAGGTTTTATTAATAATTGGATTTAACATTAATAAGACAGCAATGCAAAGGTGAAATCAGGTTTCCTCTTTTAAAGAGGACATTTATGTAATATTAAAAAATAATGAAAGATTTTTGCTTACCTTTTAATAACAGAAAAAGGAGAGGGAGGAGACAGATTCAGTTGGCTTCATGCTGTCTTTATTATAACCAGTTTGGGAAGTTGAGCGTCCCCTCTATCAGCAGGTAAAGATGTTTTTGGACAGGGCGCAGTGGCTCATGCCTGTAATCCTAGCACTTTGGGAGGCCGAGGTGGGTGGATCACCTGAGGTCAGGAGTTCAAGACCAGCCTGGCCATCATGGAGAAACCCGTCTTTAAAAAAAAAAAAAAGATGTTTTCAAACAACCCAAGGGCACAAAACCTCATAGGCACAATGATCTCTTCCTCAAGTAGCCCCCTCCAACACAACCCTATAAAACTTCCCTCCAGCCCCTGCTTTTCTACAGGCAGCGCCTTCTCTGCTGCGCTGCCCATTGCAATCTTGCAATGTATTTTCATATCTTCTCCCTCTCTCCCTCTCTCTCTCTCTTTTAAGACAGAGTCTCCCTCTGTTGCCCAGGCTGGAGTGCAGTGGTATGATCTCAGCTCACTGTAACCTCTGCTTCCCAGGTTCAAGTGACTTTCCTGCCTCAGTCTCCTGAGTAGCTGGAATTACAGGTGCATACTATCACACCAGCTAATTTTTGTATTTTTAGTAAAGATGGGGTTTCACCATGTTGGCCAGGCTGGTCTCGACCTCCTGCCCTCAGGTGATCCACCTGCCTCAGCCTCCCAAAGTGCTGAGATTACAGGCGTGAGCTGCTGTGCCCAGCCTATATCTTCTCTTATAAATATGCCTTTCTTTATCTACAACTGTCTTGGTAAATTCCTTTACCACCTGAGACACTGGCCCTAGCTAACTGCTACCCAGGACACCTGCTCCTTCCCACCACTGGCTCCCATGACAAAGTCAGGGGTGGGTACATTAGATGCCTGGCCTTGGTCCTAGGACAGTACCCCAAATTTAAGGGAGGCTGGTGGGGGAGAAGTGAGAATTTTGTTTCTGTAGTGGAAAGAAAGCGGGGTCTCCTAATGAAGCTCTGACGCGGTAATCCTCAAACACAGGAAGAAAAAGAAAGTCATCCTTTAGAATCCCACTTCACTGTTCTGAGATCACTATTTCTAAGCAATAGGTATGGCTCATAACAGAAGAAATGCAAATCTTCCCTGAAACAAATAAAAACTCTCACAAAAGGATTGTCCCAGTTTCCACTGATGCCCCAGGCTATGGGGCAGTTTTTCAAGAACTCCTTTGATGAGGGTTTGGCAAAATGAGAGACAAACAAAATTGCATTTTCTTCAGCCACAGAGTGGTGTTGTGTAGTTCTGTTTCTTCAACACGAGGACCCATGCTTTGCTCTTTCGGCTGTTCACTTTTTCCAGCTCGGCTAACCATTATTAGCCAGAATGGCACTCTCCCTGCCCCCAGGGTTAGGATCCTACTAGCTTTTTTGTTTCTGGGCTTTTGTTCCTGTGGCAAAGGAACTTCAGTCTTCAAAGCATAGTCCAAGTATGGAACTCAGGAGCTATGGTGTTTAATTTTTTTTTTTTCAGTAGGGAGTTTATTTGGGTCCCATTCAAGGACTACAATGTGGGAGCATCAATTCAAGTTGCCCTGGATAAATGCTCCCAGGAACTATATTTTAACAGAAATATAAATGACGTTCATTTTGTTTGAACTGACCTGATCTGTAGCGTCCCAGGATAGCAGAGGTTCTGGAATGTCCTGGAATGTTGTGCTCTCCCAATCCTTCCTTCCCCGGTTCACACCTATGTACAATGTCCCAGATCAGGTCAGGCACGATGGCTCATGCCTGTAATCCTAGCACTTTGGGAGGCTGAGGCGGGCAGATCATCTGAAGTCAGGAGTTCGAGACCAGCCTGGCCAACAGGGCGAAACACCGTCTCTACTAAAAACACAAAAATTAGCCAGGCGTGGTAGCGCACACCTGTAATCCCAGCCACTTGGGAGGCTGAGGCAGGTGAATCACTGGAACCTGGGAGGCAGAGGCTGCAATGAGCCGAGATCGTACCACTGCCCTCTAGCCTGGTGACCGAGCAAGACTCTGTCTCAACTAAAACAAAAAAGCAAAAGGGAAGAACTACAGTCACGGAATTCCTTTCCCTCAAGTCTCCAACTGTACTAGTTTGCTTAGGCTGCCATAACGAAGGACCACAGACAGATGATTAAACAACAGAAATTTATTGTAGAGGCTAAGTCCCAAATCCAGGGGTTGGAAGGGTTGGTTTCTCCTGAGGCCTCTCTCCTTAGTTTGCAGATGGCTGTCTTCTCCCTGTGTTCTCACATGGTCTACTCTGCTTGTGTGTGTGTGTGTGTGTGTGTGTGTGTGTGTGTGTGTCTGTGTGTCTGTGTCCTAACCTCCTCTTTCTATAATCCTTTTCCTATATTAGGGAGGGCCCACTCATATGACCTCTGCAGAGACCCCATCTCCAAACACAGGCACATTCTGAAGGATTAGGGTTAGGATTTTAACAGATGAATTTTCAGGAGACACAGTTCAGCTCCTAACACAAAGCAATCATTTGGCAGTGTGCTGAGCGGCACTGTGTGGTAGTGAGAAATGGCTCTGGTCCCAGGCATGCCTGGGTTGCATCCCGGCCCTGCATGGGTCCCTGGGAAGCCGGCTGGTTCCACTATGATCCTGCCTGCCTTGTTAGGAGACAGGAGAACATGTGTCTCTCACGGCTGGCTGTGTAAGTGAAATGACACCAAAGGCCTGGCACATGCCGGGGGATCCGAGGGATCCGACACATGGAAATTAACATCCTTAGATAGAAGTGCAAGACGAGCCCCCAGCAGGGAGCTGAGAGGGTAGCTGGCTTCTGCCAGATTCCTTTTTTTATTTTTTGAGATGGAGTCTCGCTCTTTCATTCAGGCTGGAGTGCAATGGTGTGATCTCAGCTCACTGCAACCTCTGTCTCTCTGGTTCAAGTGATTATTCTGCGTCAGCCTCCTGAGCAGATGGAACTACAGGCATGTGCCACCACACCAAAGTAATTTTTATATTTTTAGTAGAGATGGGGTTTCACCATGTTGGTCAGGCTGGTTTCAAACTCCTGACTTCAGTGATCTGCCTGCCTCAGCCTCCCAAAGTGCTGGGATTACAGGCATGAGCCACCATGCCCAGCATAAACTCTCAACCCTTTCTGAGGCCTTTGGGATAGGACCACTGCCTACTGTCCACCCTTCCTGTGGTGGCCCCACCCACCTGTCAGCCCCTCCTCTGATCACCCCATCCCCAACCTCTGCTGAACTACACCCACTACTTGAACCCAGCATCCAGACCTGGACACAGCCTGCTCCCTTATCTGGGATGTTTGTCACCCTCCCTGAGGCCACTTCTCCTTGCCCTGAACCTGTTTAACTCGTACTCACCCTGTAGACTGTGACCCTGCCAGTGTTGGGTCACCTCCTCCAAAAAGCCTTTCTCCCTCCTTCCTTCCTTTTTTTCTCTCTTTCCCTCCCTTCCTTCCTTCCTTTCTCTTTTTCTTTCTTTCTCTCTCCCTCTTTCTCTTTCTCTCTCTCTCCCTCGCACCCTCCCTTCCTCCCTCCCTTTCTTCCTTCCCTCCCTCCCTCCCTCTTTTCTCTCTCTCTCTCTCTCTCTCTCTCCCCCTCTCCAGGCTGGAGTGCAGTGGTATGATCTTGTCTCACTGCAACCTCTGCCTCTCAGGTTCAAGTGATCCTCCCACCTCAGCCTCCTGAGTAGCTAGGATTATAGGCGTGCGCCACCATGCTCGGTTACTTTTTTGTATTTTTAGTAGAAAGGGGGTTTCACCATGTTGTCCAGGCTGGTGTCGAACTCCTGACCGCAAGTGATCTGCCTCCCAAGTGAGGCAGATCATCTTGGCCTCCCAAAGTGCTGGGATTACAGGTGTTAGCCACTGCACCCGGCCAGGAAGCCTTCTTTGAACCCTTCCTCGGTGCTTCCTCAGCCTCCAGGGCTTCCCCCATCACCACCTGCCCTGAGGACATGGGGTTGTCACTGGAGGAGGAGTCCCAGGAAGACATGGCATGAATCTGAATGTGCCCTGAATAGGACCGTCACAGAGCGGTCACTCCACACCCATTTATTGTGAGAATGAACACAGCATTCTGGAACACGTTTGTATCAGTCCATTTTCTTACCGCTACAAAGACATACCCAAGACTGTAATTTACAAAGGAAAGAGATTTAATCGATTCACAGTTCTGCACGCCTGGGGAGGCCTCAGGAAACTTACAATCATGGCAGAAGGCAAGAGAAGCAAGGCACCTTTTTCACAAAGATGCAGGAGGGAGAAGTGCCAGGTGAATCGGGAAGAATCCCTCCCTTATAAAATCATCAGATCTTCCGGGGTGAGGTGGCTCACACCTGTAATCCCAGCACTTTGGGAGGCAGAGGCGGGTGGATCACTTGAGGTCAGGAGCTCAAGACCCACCTGGCCAACAGAGTGAAACCCCATCTCTACTAAAAATACAAAAATTAGCTGGGCATGGTGGCTCACTCCTGTAATCCCAGCTACTTGGGAGGCTGAGGCACGAGAATCACTTAAACCCGGAAGGTGGAGGCTGTAGTGAGCTGAGATAGCACCACTGCACTCCAGCCTGGGCAACCGAACAGGACTCTGTCTCAAAAATAAATAAATAAATAAAATAAAATAATCAGATCTCATGAGAACAGCAGGGCAGAAACCACCCCCATGATTCATTTACCTCCATCTGGTCTCTCCCTAAACCCCTGGGGATTATGATTCAAGATGAGGTTTGGGTGGGGACACAAATCTTGACCATATCAGCCTTGGATTGGGTGTTTCTCTGTGTGGGAGGCACAGGTCGAAGGCTGCGGGAGTCTGAGGAGGGAGCATCTCCAAGGGGCTTGGCAGAGCCTGTGGTTCTCCAAACTTTATGAGTGTGGAATCACTTGAAATCTCTAATTTTTTGGTAGCTCACTTACAAGCATGGAGATCTTGTTGCATCTTATTGCTCCAGTCATGCCATTGCCCCGGGACCTTCCCAGTGAGGAAAAGCCCCCAGCGGAGGAGGGACTCAGAATGGACCCAGGAGTGGAGGTGGGTGGACCACAGCATGAGGCCAGCTCCTATGCTGGCAGAGGGCAGTGTCTGGAAAGCCACACTGGGTGTCAGGGACTCTGCCACCTCTCTGAGCCAGTCTCCTCTACTGTAATATGGAGAGAATGCCTATCCCAGCAGTGGCTGTCACGTTATGCATGGCTCTGAGTCAAAGCACACGGCATTGCCAGCTGCTAGGCATCGCCCTCTCCATTCATGCACCAACAAAAATTCACTAAGCATCAAAGATGTGCTCAGAACCCAAGGCACAGCAGAAAATGGGGCTGAGACTGTCCCTGCCTTCAGGAAGCCCGTAGACTGGTGGGCAGACGAAAACATCAGTACATTCTTAACAAAGAAATAATGGAATATGAAGGAGGATATGTGTCCTAAAGAGGGGGTGGGTGTAGGGCACCAAGGCGCAGGGACTTGGTCAGCATGATGGGCAGGAAAGGCTCTCTGCACAGGTGGCATCTTGGCTGAGACGTGAAGGACAGGAAGGAGTCTGGTTGAGCCAAGAGGCAAAGAAGGGAGGCTGGAGCTTGGGTGCTCTAAGAGCCCTGCAAAGGTCGGGGTGCTGCACGCATGCAAGGGACTCGAGGCTGAGATGTGCCTGGAGGGGTGAGCAGAGACAGGGCAGCTGCTGCTCTCAAAAAGCCAGGACAGGGAGCGGGCGGGGCGTAGCAGCAGCAGCACCACGTGCAAAGCCAATGGAGGCTTGTGCTCCAGAGGTTGGGTGGCGTCAAAGCCATCTGTATCTCAGTTCAGGGAAAAACAGCCCACGCCTGCCAGCAATGATCTTTCAAACATACGGAGGGCTATTTGTTATCAGGAGAGGGGGACCCGTTGTTCTGCTCCTCTGAGATGGAAAGAAGCTGGACTGTCACAGCAGGACATAATGAATGACTTCCTGCTTGGAGCAGACTCCTTGGGGTATGTGTCATCATCTTGCCCATGACCCAGGGATTAAAGGGTGGGGGAGCCTCCCTGGCCCCTAAATCCCCTAGTGGAACTTTTCCAAAGACCAGTTTCGTTTTTTGCAAACTACAAGCAAATTTGCTGCTCATCAAGTCTCTTGAGTCTTACACAAAAACTCAGGAGAGCTGGGTGCAGTGGCTCACACCTGTAATCCCAGGACTTTGGGAGGCTGAGGCGGGTGGATCACCTGAGGTCAGGAGTTCAAGTTGGTCGGCCTGGCCAACACGGTGAAACCCCGTCTCTACTAAAAATACAAAAATTAGCTGGGCATGGTGACGAAAACCTGTAGTCCCAGCTACTCAGGAGGCTGAGGCAGGAGAATCGTTTGAGCCAGGGAGGCAGAGGTTGCCATGAGCCAAGATCGCACCATTACACTCCAGCCTGGGTGACGAGCGAAACTCCATCTCAGAAAATAAAAAAGAAAGAGAAAAAAGATTAAGGAGAAAAACGACATAATTTAATGCCAGAAATAGCCATGTCTCTCCTAATAAAATGGTGGACTGTCTTTGGTCAGGAAACAAGAACCGTATAATCATAATTTGATCATAATTTGAATTGTGTTTGGTTGCCAAGAAACTCGGGGTCAGGCTGAAGTGCATGCAGTAACTATATGTCTCTAATTTTTGGCACACTTTCCTCCCTGACTCAATTGTTTTCTAAAGCAAAAACAAAAACAAAAATTTTCCCTAGTCAAACACACCACCCACTTTCCTTTAGCTTCCTTTTCGTCTTTAGCCACAGGAATACAGCTTTTACATGGTCCTCACTGCACATTCACACTCAATTTGATTTTCTATGTCTTCACATAATATTAGTTCACAAATGCCATATTTCTATTTATGTATCCTATTCTGCCTTTTCAACAATGGCACAAAATCCCACTGAATCATGAAATATTGGTAGGGTCAAATCCAACTGTACATTCCATAAATGGGCTATTGTTGAACTCTGTTTTTTTCCTAGATTTTCACTGTTCTAAATAATTCTATTACAAAAATAAATGAGAAAAGGTTATCAAGGGAGTCATCCAAAGAGAAATCCAAATGGCTGGTAAGCATATGAGAAGGGTTCAACCTCTCTGATGATTCAAAACATACTTTGAGGCTGGGCGCGGTGGCTCAAGCCTGTGGTCCC
The DNA here is from genome assembly GCF_001604975.1 of Cebus imitator. NCBI lineage: Eukaryota > Metazoa > Chordata > Mammalia > Primates > Cebidae > Cebus > Cebus imitator. The sequence continues at coordinate 1,266,712 of NW_016107374.1, read as the reverse complement.
AGCACTTTGGGAGGCCGAGGCGGGTGGATCACGAGGTCAAGAGATCGAGACCATCCTGGTCAACATGGTGAAACCTCGTCTCTACTAAAAATACAAAAAATTAGCTGGGCATGGTGGTGCGTGCCTGTAATCCCAGCTACTCAGGAGGCTGAGGCAGGAGAATTGCCTGAACCCAGGAGGCGGAGGTTGCGGTGAGCCGAGATTGCGCCATTGCACTCCAGCCTGGGTAACGTGAGTGAAACTCCGTCTCAGAAAAACAAAAAAAACCCAACATACTTCGAAACAAGATAAGAGTTTCTTTTCCCTGTGGAAATAGCTCAGCTTAAACACCAGAGTGACACAAGGCTGGCTGGGAAGTGGAGACACCCACAGCTGCTGTGTCTCTCTCTGGACTGTGAGTCTGGCAGTTTCTTGGTGCAGCACTTACTCTGCTACGCCATCCATGCTGGAAGCCACAGAGGTACAGCTGAGCCTAGAGCACACAGGTTTCACGAAAGCATCCACCCTGCAAAGTTTCAATGACCAAAATGTCCCCTAATAGGAGAGTGAGTGGTTAAGCAAATGTGTACACGACTTTTAAACAAATCCACTCACCGGATATGTAATGAAGATTTCTAATAAGACAGGGAAATGGGCCGGGCATGGTGGCTTATGCCCCTAATCCCAGCACTTTGGGAGGCTGAGGCTGGTGGATCATGAGGTCAGGAGTTCAAGACCAGCCTGGCCAACCTGGTGAAACCCCATCTCTACTAAATATACAAAAATTAGCTGGGTATGCTGGTGTAATCCCAGCTACTTGGGAGGCTGAGGCAGGAGAATTACTTGAACTGGGACCCGGGAGGTGGAGGTTGCAGTGAGCCGAGATCATGCCACTGCAGCCTGGACTCTAGAGGGAGACTCTGTCTCAAAAAACAACAACAACAACAACAAAAACAAAACAAAACAGGGAAATGTTACAATACTATAGTGTTCAGCGAAAAACAGAACCCTAGTTACGAAGGGAGTCAGAAGACCTCTATTCAAATAGAGGCGCTGCCAACCTCTAGTCCTGAGACTCCTGGGTCTGAGACAGGGACTTTATTCGTTGCAGCCTGATGATCACACAAGTTCCCTGTGTCTTCCAAGTCCCGGGGTCGGTATGGGGCAGGCGAGGCCGAGGGCCTGTCATTGTCGCCAGTACACACAATGGGCTGCGTTAGGCAGCAGAACACTGAGTTTGGGGCATTTACTGCTTTTATGGTAAACTTGTCTGCAGGGCGATGGTACCTCCTCCTTCGAGGTTGCTTGTTGCCAACACGACCCTGAGACACGGGTACGGAGCGACCAGGGCTTTGCATCTGGGGCATACTCAGCAAGAATGCGCAGGAATGTTCAGGCCCATGATGGATTCTTCCCCCAACACCTGGGTGTAGCTCACCTGGACTACAAGAATCTCAGGGCTCTGATCTCCCAGTGGGCCTCTGAAAGCCGGCATGTGATCAGAACTAGAGAACGGGACTTAGAGTCAGCCTGGGTTTTGGGGTCTGAAGCATGCTTAGAAGCAGCCTGGTTCACCTCCTGCATTTTGCAGATAGGGAAACTGAGGCCCAGAAAGGGACTTGCTCAGAGCCAGACAGTGAATGAGGAGGGGGTTGGGACTGGTGCTCCCCTGCTCTGGTCCTGAGGGCACATCACTGTTGCCAGCAGCACAGCAGCTGACAGGGATTAAATGACAGAGTTTTCTCCATGGGACTCACCTGATGGGAGTCAGCATCTCTTTCAATTCTCACAATCCTGCAAAGTCCTAATCCTTGCCCCACGTGACGCGTGAAGAAATGAGGTACCGAGAAGTCAAGTGCTCAGTGCCATAGAGCCAGACAGTAGTGAGCTTGGATTGGAACCCAGGGGTGTGGCCCCAGGTTCAGTCTGTCCCAGGGTCAGTCAGGAACTCTAGCTGGTCCTGGAGGCTGGGGGGTTCATGGTGCTTACTTTCCTGACACCTGGTGCCTCACTTTCCAAGTCACCAGCCACAGGGACAAGAGGATGTAGAGAGGCCGTGGGGGACAGGCCTGGAGCGAGGACCAGACTGAGTGCCTAAAAAGGGGGCGCCTCAGCACAGGAGTAAGCTCTAGAAACTTCCGGAAAGGCTGGGGGAGGCCAGGTTTCCGCTGCCCTCTCTCCTGGTTTTGGCTTATTTTCCCAGCTGCTGCAGGCTTGGCTCAGTCCTCCTTCTAGCAGTCCCTCTGCCTGCCTAGGGCAGTATGATGCCCAGCTGAATGAAGGAGGGTCACCTCCTCCTGCTGTCCCTATTTCCTCCTCCCCACTTCCTTCTCAGCTACCCACAGCACGGCCACTCCCTTCCCATCCCCAGAATGGCTGCCTGCTCCAACCCCATTGAGACTTCTCAGACCTAGCTTCACTGAGCACTGGGCCACACTGGGCGGTCCCAGCCAGGATCACTTTTTTTTTTTTTTTGAGATGGAGTCTTACTCTGTCACCCAGGCTGGAGTACAGTGGTGTGATCTTGGCTTACTGCAACCTCTGCCTTGTGGGTTCAAGCAACTCTCCTGCCTCAGCCTCCTGAGTAGCTGGGATTACAGGTGTGCGCCACTAAGCCTGGCTATTTTGTATTTTTTTTTTTTTTTTTCCCGTAGAGACAGGGTTTCACCATATTGGCCAGGCTGGTTTTGAACTCCTAATCTTAGGCAATCCGCCCGCTTCATCCTCCCAAAGCGCTGGGGTTACAGGTGTGAACCACCGCTAGCAACCTGTTCTTGCCTTTTAGGTAGACAGAATCATGCTGCGAGTGTCCCTTTGTGGCTGACTCTGTTAGTCCTGCTTAAGACTGTGAGATTTACCCGTTATGTGAGGTGCGGATCATTCATCCCTATTGCTTATCCTGCTGCACGCTATTCGTCTGCCTTGATGAGGCTGGTTTTCCCAATTGAAAGAATTATGACTATGGGCGTTCTCCTACACGTCTTTCTGTCTTTTGGACACACGTGTATGCGTTTCTGTTGGGTGTGAGGCTGGGAGGGGCGTTGGTGAATCAAGGGGTCCATAGTGAACTCACAGGAACGCCGCTTGTAGCTCAGTGGTGTCCAGTGAGTCTCACCCCGTTCCTCCGCATCGTCACCTGCACTATGTTGTCTTCCTGCTTTGGAAACTAAATCTACTTGTGGTTTCAAAGACTAATTCATCCTCAGTAACCCCCGTAGCCATGAATTCCTATACAAGAAACTGGTCCCCGCAGGCCCAGCGCCAAGGCTGCCTCCCCTGCAACCTCGGCGACTTCCTGGGTCTCTCCCTCCGGCTCTGGTGTCCCGAGTGAGCCCAGCACCCGTTGGGATTTTGGTTGCCCGCTGGCCTGGCCCAACTGTCCCTGTCTCTGAGGGCAGAGTCGGGTCCCGCCCCGGGACACGCCTGGAGTCAGCCGCCGACCTGCAGCCTCCAGGCCGAGGGGGCCGGCTTGGCGGTGGGCCCGTCCCTGTCCCCTGCCTCCCACAGCCGGGCCTCCAACTACGGGCCGGGGTCCCAGCTGCTCCGCGCCGAGTCGGGCGGGGCTGACCTTTGATCCTGAGCCCGCCCCTCGAGAGGGGGTGGGGGGAGGAGAGGATCGAGTTTCACGGGAAGTGGGGGGATAGGGCTGGGGGCATCCGGCCCGAAGGCGCCCCCTCTGTGCCCCCACCGGGGACGTCTGGAGTCCAGGCCCCCGCCCCCAGCCGTGTGCGCGCGCCCCTCGCGGCCCGGGGTGCGGGGAGGGAGGGCCGCGGCGGGGGGCGCGGGGAGGGAGGACCAGGAGACCCGCGGCCCCGCCTCCGCCGCGCCCTCCTCCCGGGCGGGATAATTGAACGGCGCGGCCCGGGCCCAGCGTTGGCTGGCGAGGCTCGGCCGGAGCGTGGAGCCCGCGCCGTTGCCCCAGGACCGCGCCCGCGCCTTTGTCCGCCGCCGCCCGCCGCCCGCCGCCCGCCGCCCGCCGCCCATGGAGCGCGCCGCGCCGTCGCGCCGGGTCCCGCCGCCGCTGCTGCTGCTCGGCGGCCTCGCGCTGCTGGCGGCCGGAGGTAGGGGCGCCCCGGGCCCGCCGCCCCCGGTTAGGGTCCCCACCCCCCTCGCCCTCGGGCTCCCTGCGAGTTTTGGAACCACGGGGACCCGGAGCGCGTGCGCTGCCCTGAGCGGCGCCCCCTCCCCCACGGTCCGCTCCGGTCCCCAGCTCCTCCCCGGCCCGGGGACTTGTTTCCAAACCGGATTCCCCCACTTCTCAAACATACCTTCTACCCCAGTCCTAGCAAATCCAGCAGTTTCCGGAGGCCCCACTCCCGGCGCTGGGAGTTCGGGAAGGGGGGGCGCTGGTTGGGGGTGACCGAGGCCAGGGAGCCTGGCACTTGGTGCCGGAGGCGCCCTCAGGGCTCTTTCCGCTGCTTCCCGCCTCCACCCTCAGGTAGGGACCGTTATACCCAGCTTGCAGATGAGAAAACTGAGCCTGGAGGATGGGCAGCAGTCATTTCCCCAGGAGACACTAGCAGTCAGTCGTGGAATAGGGGATGGACGGGAAGAAACTAGAAAGTCAGGGAGCATCCCGGAGGTTTGGGGGTCATAGCTGGGAGGGTGGAGGGGATGTGGACCTGGCCACCTCCTCCCTGCCTCCTTCCTGGGACACAGGGCCCAAGGCAGTGGTTCTGCCAGGCTCGGTGCTCAACGTGCACTGGGGACTGGTCACTTACACCCAGTGGCGAGGGGGATGGAGTTTCCAATAGCAGATCTGACTGATGGCCCAGAACCCAGGCCCCCAACCCTGGGACTGACAGCTCTCGGATGGTGCCCACCCAGCCCGTGCTTTTCTCCTCACTAACCCTCCAGGCCTAGTCCCTGGGGGGACCACCGCGAGGTCCTCTGATCAGAGCAGCTGCTGGGCGCCAGAGCCAGGACCTGTGACCTCTCGGCCACTAGCCAGGGCCGGTACTCCTGGCGTCTTTGTTTCTCCAGTGGCCCAGGTCCAGGGCAGTGCCCTAGACCACCCTCGGAATCCGAATCCGGGTCTTAATCCCTGCTTTGAGTTCCTTTTAACCTTTGGTGACCGCCTTTGTTAGTCAAAGGGTCACTTGTCCCAACTGCTGCTCACTGGGGGATTGGGGGGGGTTGAAGGAGTCTGGAGGGGGAGGGGGAGGGGAGGCAGCTGGCTGAGTTCTGCGGAGAGCCTTCTTGACTGGCTCTCCGCACTGCCTCGAGGTTGTTGAGGCGCGGCCTTGGCACCTCCTGGGGTTGGAGACCTGGTGGGGAGGCGCAGGGCTCAGTGTTGGCACCAGGAGCCTCCGCAGCCCCTGGAGGCTCCTTAGAGGAGATGGGGCTTGATGCGAGAAAGCGCGGGAAGAGGGCATCCAGCAAACATCAGGCGGCTGGGCGGCTGCCAGCTGGAGGGAGAACCCAGAGGGGCCCTGCAGTGGGTGGGTGGGACATCCGAGGCTCGAGTTAAACATGGAGGGAGCCTCAGAGACCCTGACTGTGTAGATGAGGACGCTGAGGGCCTGAGAGAAGGCGTGGTAAAACTCCGGCCGGGAGTTTTACCTTTCTCTGTTCGGGAAGTTTCTCCCTGTGCGCTTGGCTGAATGAACACCCCAGGACTGCAGGCCGGAGGGAGGGGCTCTCTGCGCTGCTGCCGACCCTTCTCCACAGAGAAGCTGCTAACTGGAGGGGTTTAAAAAAGACTCCTAATTGCACACTTCGATAAAAACAGCTGGATGTCCTGTGGGCCTTTTGTTTCTTTTGGGGAGAAGTCTCTGAGTTTCAACAGGTTTAATTTGGTACAGTTTGGGAAGGGGTTATTGAAGACTGCCTGGCTCCTGTCTACAGCCCAGAGGCCCCCAAACCCCGGCGTGTAAGGCCACAAGTGGCACCGCCCCTGCTCTGGAGAGCCGTGGGGCCACAGATGGCGAGCCGTGAGCTGAGCTGATCTGCAGAAACCCCTTTGGCGCCGGCCGCTTACATGGAGAAGGGCACTGATCTTTCTTGCCAAGGGGCCGAGAGGAGCCGCCCGTCTGTCCTGTGTCTGTCGGTCCCGCTGGGCTTTACTGAGAGCTAAGTGGGAGGGAGTAGAGAGGAAGAGGTGTTGGGAAAGACGATTGTGTTTTCTCCAAGGCTTTCTTGGCCTCTGACCGCAGCCAGGCAGCGTTTCCGACTGATTAAAAGAAAGTTGGGAGGGAGAACAAAGGCCACGGAGGACTTGGCTTGAAAACATGTGGTCTGGAAGTTTCCTAGTCGGGAGATGGGGACCAGAGCACCAGTGCATGAAAATGAGGCTCCATGCCATGGGGGGCAGCTCTGGGGCACTCCTGCAGCACCTAGGGCTCTGGCTCACGCCTGGTTCCCGAGCCTCACCAAGGGCCCCCGAGCCTCACCAAGGGCCCCCAACTCAGGGCTGCATTTGCCACCCTGTGAGGTATGTGGGGCAAGAGTAGGGGCATGTGGCTGACTCATCTTCAGGCCCTGCAGGGCTCCTTGGCTACTGTGCCTAGAAACCAGTTTGCAGCAGAGAAAGCCCTGGGGTGCTTTGGTGGTTTTCTCATTCGTAAAATGAAGAGAACAAAACCTACTTCTGAAGTTGCCTTTAGGATTCAGAGAAAGAACATAGGATGGTGTCTACCATGGCAGCTGTGGTATTATTATTATTGAGACAGAGTTTAGCTCTTGTCCTCCTGGCTGAAACACAATGGCACGATCTCAGCTCACTGCAACCTCTGCTTCCTGGGTTCAAGCAATTCTCCTGCCTTAGCCTCCAAGTAGCTGGGATTACAGGTGTGTACAATTAGTGTACAGCTAATTTTTGTATTTTTGTAGAGATGGGTTTTCACCATGTTGGCCAGGCTGGTCTCAAACTCCTGACCTCAAGTGATCCACCTGCTTTGGCCTCCCAAAGTGCTGGGATTACCAGCGTGAGCCACCTCGACCGGCCAACAGCTGTATTATTAATATTAGCTCTTATTCCTGTTGTCCCTTTCCCTGGGAAGTGTTGGCACTGGGAGCCTTCACAGCACCTGGGGGCTCCCTGGAGGTTCCTTGGAGGAGACTGGGCTTGATGTGAGGGGAGCGCAGAAAGAGTGCGATTCTGCCAACGCCCCAAAATCGTTTTCCCCAAGACGCCTGTGAACTTTCTTCTATGCTGAATTTCCCAGCCCGGCGCTGGGAAGGAGGCCCCAGGGCCACAGGACTGGCGCTTGGCACTGGGAAGGAGGCCCCAGGGCCACAGGACTGGCGCTTGGCACTGCCAAACCCGTGTTGGGAAAGGTGGCATTCTGAGCCATTCAGTCATTCACTCATTCAGGGATAGCTCAGTGCTGCTCTATGTCTTGTGGATGTGGCAGGAAAGGAGAGAGACCCGGTTTTTCTCCCCATGCAATTCACGTTCCCTAGGAGATCCAGAAAAATGAACCGAGCCCTACTGGCAGAGTCAGGGAAGACTTCCTGGAGGAAGTGGTATGCAAACTGGGACCCGAAGGAGGAGAAGGCAGTGGCTAAGTGTGTGGGTGGGGAAAAGGGTGTTCCTGGCAGGGGAAATGGCAGGGCCAAAGGCCTGGAAGGAAGAGAAAACACGAGACTTCCAGGGAAACGTCCAGTTCTGCCCCCTCCTCTCCACTGGGGGAGACTCCAGCAGCTTCCCCGACCTGGTGTGACTTTAAGGCTGAGCTCTGAGCACTGGGCACCTGGGCAGGGCAGCTTTCCAGGTGGAGTTTATTAAAACAGTTGTAAGAGGCACATGTTTTGCCAGCATATTTTATACAGCAAGATTTTCGTTTTGCAGAATAGCATATCATAACAATTTGATGAATGAATCCTTTTGTAGGCCCCATATGGTTCCAGTTTCCTTGTAATGATCTCACATGTGGCCCCATAACTAAACAGGGTGGGAGGGGGAACCACTGTGTCAACTTCTCTGGGATCAGAGACCCCCTCAGGCTGGAGGGGAGCTAAGGGCTGGCTAAGTCATCTGCTGCAAGTCACCCAGTGAGGAGCGAGGAGCGGGCCAGGCGGTGGGGAGGGAGGCTGGGCTCCACCGCCCTTAACCCCCACAGGTCCTAACTAGAGGCTGCGGTGGGTGGGAGCAGGGTGCCTGTTGCCTACAGGTTATTTGTGGGGTACTAGATATACCACAGTGTTTGTGTGGAGCGAACACTAGAAGGGAGTTAGGAAGCTGTGTGTTGGTCCCAATTCTGAACATGTTTAGAGGGATCTTGACGACACCCACAACCTCTCTGTTTTCTTTCCTTCACTATGAGATGTCCGTGTCCTCGGGTAATGCAGGTGAAATGCTTTACATTTAGTAATGAATGTCATCTTCCCAGCAGCCCAACAAAATAGGTGACCCGCTTTTGTTTTGAACCTGTTTTATTATTCTTTTTGAGATGGAATCTCATTCTGCTGCCCAGACTGGAGTGCAGTGGCACAATCTCGGCTCACTGCAGCCTCCACCTGCTGGATTCAAACCATTCTTCTCTCTCAGCCTCTTGAGTAGCTGGCACTACAGGCCTGCACCACCACACCTGGCTAATTTTTATATTTTTAGTAGAGATGGAGTTTCACCATGTTGGCCAGACTGGTCTTGAACTCCTGAATTCAAGTGATCTACCTGCCTCGGCCTCCCAAAGTGCTGGGATTACAGGCGTGAGCCACCGCACCCAGCCCTATTTTTCCTTTTGGATGCCATCACTCACTGCAGTGAAAATGTCCTGTAAGCTTTGCTCACTATGTGTGAAGCCTGGCTTCCTGTTTTGGCCTAGAACTCCTCTGTGGACCCACACAGCGCCATTCCTGAGAGTCACTGATGGGTGTGGTGGGTTGAGGATGGACACCCGACGCCTGTGCACCCCGCGTGCTCTCTCCACAGCATGGGCACTCAGCACCTTTCCTGCCCCACCCCTGCCTCAGTTCACCTGTTTTACCTTGCTGTGCCCTCACCGTAGCCCTGCAAAGGAGGTGCTGTCATTGTCCCCCTCATCCACGGGGCGACACAGAGGCCCAGAGAGTCCAGGTGGCAAGCCTGCAGGCACCCAGCTGCTAAGCAGTGGCACCAGGATTTGAGCCTGGACAGCTTGGCCCTGACATCATACCCCTCACCAGCACACTGGACAGCCTCACGTATGTTTTTTTTTTTTTTTTTTTGAGACAAAATCTCACAATGTCACCCAGCCTGGAGTGCAATGGCATGATCTCGGCCTACTGCAATCTTCACCTCCTGGGCTCAAGTGATTCTTTTGCTTCAGCCTCCTGAGTAGCTGGGATTATAGGCACGTGTCACCACACCTGGCTAATTTTTGTATTTTTAGTAGAGATGGGGTTTCACAGTGTTGGCCAGGCTGGTCTTGAATTCCTGACCTCAAATGATCCAAATGCCTTGGCCTCTCAAAGTGCTGGGATTACAAGTGTGAGCCACTGCACATGGCCAATCATGTGACTTTAATGTTTACAGTTTATTCTCACTTAGCTTCCACTCTGAGTGCTTTCGGAGGCAAAGACTTAGTGTGAGTTTCTTGGTTATAGAGAATTTTTCTGTGATGGCTTTCTGAGACTCTGGCTGTAGTAGTGATGTGCCAGGTGCATGAATAGGTCCATTGTGTCTTGTTGGATGTCATCTGTCTGGCTCACAGTGTAGGCTGCAGCCCACTGCTTCATTCAAACCATCTATGCTTTCTTTCAGTTTTTCTGATAAATTCCTGTGTTGCATCTTGGAAAAACGTTCACAGCATGAATCTTTACAAATTATTTTGTCTTTCTACATGGGAGACACATGCTAACATTGCCTCCAATATGTCATATTGAAAAAACAAGATTTCTTTTTTTTTTTTTTTTNTTTGAGATGGAGTCTTGCACTGTCACTCAGGCTGGAGTGCAGTGGCTTGATCTCGGCCTACTGCAATCTCTCCGCTTCCCAGGTTCAAGAGATTCTCCTGCCTCAGTCTCCAAAGTAGCTGGGATTACAGGCACCTGCCACCATGCCTGGCTAATTTTTTTGTATTTTAGTAGAGATGGGGTTTCACTATGTTGGCCAGGCTGGTCTCAAACTCCTGACTTCGTGATCTGCCCACCTTAGCCTCCCAAAGTGCTGGGATTACAGGCGTGAGCCACCGCGCCCGTCTAGCCTCACAGATCTTTAAAAGACTTGAATCTTTAAGTCTGGTTTAGCGGGAAGCCTGTTTCCTTTGGAGATTGATGGTGGGGCGTGTGTGAGCTTTGGAGTCAGAGCTGTATCTGAAGCCGGCCTCCGCGTTGGCTACATGGCCTCGGGCAACTTGGTGATTCTCTCTTTGCCCCCGTTTCATAGAATATCTAGGATCACGTGAGATCATTTGTGCATTCATTCATTCCCGGACATTTACTGAATGACTGCTCAGGGCAGGCATGGGAGCAAGATGCAGAATGAGACAGTGCCTGGCTCAGCCTCGTGGCCCTAAGTACAGAGTTAATTGTGCTAAGCACTGGGAAGCTCAGGGTACAAAGAGACCATGCAAGAAAGAAACATTTGTCCCATGTGCATGTGTGTGCGTGTGTGTGTGCAGGCGGTAGCTAGGGAGGACTTCCTGGAGGAGGGACCTTTGAGCTGGTGTGACATGAACAAGCTGGCCTGAGGGGAACAAAGGTCCTGGGACCATCTAGCCTGTGAAACTCCAGATTCCAAATGCCAGGTGCAGAGTGTGCATGACAGGTGACCAGAGGGGCGAGAGGAACACCAGGGAAGATGGGTCCTGGAAGGCCAGGAGGCCCTTGGAGCAGGGTGGGGTGTTGCAGAAGGGTGAGGATGGCCCTCCGTGCACAGGGCTGATGCAGGAAGTTGCTGCCTGGGCCAGAGCTGCCTGGAGGGAACTGTGGGGAGAATGCTTCTTGCCTTCCCAGAGAGGTGCCTTCTGCTCCTTCTCTGTTGCTGCCTCCTGCTCCTTCTCTCTTGCTGCCTCCTCCCGGCTGGTTCTCCACCCAAGAACCCTGTCATCGCTGTGACAGATGCTGGGAACAGGCTCAGCAATGGACACAGGCAGCTCTTGTGCTGGGGACAGGGCCAGAAGCCCTAAGAGCAGGCTCCAGTTTGCCCTGCTTCCTCCTGCAGAGGCCAAGTGACCTTGAAGAGGGGCATGAGTCTGTCCTCACCCTGGTCCTGTAAAGGATGCAGGGACATAGGCCAACCTGGCTCGATCCCTGCTGGCTTCCCAGGCTTGGAGGGGCAGGGCGCACATGCGGGGTTGGGCGGAGTCTTGCCCAGTCCTGTTTGGTTGGAACTTTCTGTCAGGGTCTCTGTGGTTGACCTCTCGTTGCATTTCAGGCTTTTTGGTTTCTCAGTCCTGGACACCAGTGGGGCCGTTCCAAGTCTTTGCTGTAGCTTTAGACAATGCAGTGGGGCAGATGGGTGGAGCTGGGGCGTGAGCCTTTTGGGTGGTGATTCCAGGAGACACAGGGGACAGAGCATCAAGCTGACTTTCAAATCTGGCGCCCTCGGCTGCCTCTGAGTTTTTGAGCTTGAGCAGAGGAAACTGAGGAAAGTGAGGCTGGCTTCTGATCACAGGCCTTCTCTTCGTCCCCAGCTATTCATGGAGCTTTGCCAACTTTTCAAATATCCTCATTTGCCAGATGAGGATATTAAAATAAAAAACACAGAAACCCAATCAATCACCATTTCATATCATCACCACTTCATAGAGGTAGGGGACATTTTAATGCACCGAATTTTGGAAGGACACAGTCTCCTAATAAAAGACACCATTGTAGGTGGAATCGGGCCGGCTTTGTGGAGGTCCCTGGGTCCTGCTTTACTTTCATCCTATTTTGTTGCAAGCCGGTGGAAATTGTGTCAGAGCAATGCCCATACACAGGGTGGGATTTGGGAAGCCTGCTCTTAACTGCAGGCCAAGTCCTCCATTCTGTTTATAGATGAAACTGAGGCCCAGACTTGGTCCAGGTGGGAAAACTCTCAACTGTGAGATCAGAAGCAGACTCCAGGCCTCCGGGTTCCCCAGGCCCTGGTCTCCCCAGCACCCCCGTGTCCCCACAATGGCAGTCTGCACGACAGCAGTCTGGCGCACAGTCTGCTGGGAACAAGATCAGGCATTGCCCAAAGCTTCTGCGATGTTCACAGCTAGCAGGCTGACATTCTAGAAGCTTCCATCCAAGGAGTGGCACAGAATCTCTTGGAGCATCTGTAGTTTTAGAGCACAGGGCCATATCCTTCCCAGGCGTCCCAGGGCATGGTCCCCGTGGGTCATGTGACCTGAGTTTCTCTGTGTGCCTTGGAACATGGGGCATGCTGCTGGTCTGCACCATAATCTATATGGAGGTTTAATGTACTTGGAAAAAAATTTAGTTTTAGCAGCTGTCTCAGGCAACACATGGTATCTGAGGCCTGTGCACTGCGCCATCTCCATCCGTCTGCACCAATTACCCCGGCAGGCATGCCTCTCTGCTGAAGAGAGGTGGTGGACGTGGTGGCATGGTGGCCATGGGGCACCGTGTCCTTCTGGAGGAGTGTGTGTGTTTCCTTTGAAAAAGAATGTTCTCCCAAGCCTGGTGCAGTAACTTTTCCTTTTGTTTAATTTTGAAGATTGTGTTTTTTCCTGTGGTCAGGGTGCTGAGGTAAGCACTTTTACTGGATTATCTCGTCAATCTTCCCCCATGGTTTTCTGTTTTTCTTTTTTTTTTTTGAGACAGTCTTGGTCTGTCATCAGGCTGGAGTGCAGTGGTGTGATTTTGGCTCACTGCAACCTCTGCCTCCCGGGTTCAAGCAATTCTCTCACCTCAACCTCCTGAGTAGCCGGGATTTCAGGTGTCTACCACCATGTTCGGCTAATTTCTGTATTTTTATGGTAGAGATGGGGTTTCACCATGTTGGCCAGGCTGGTCACGAGCTCCTGGCCTGAAGTGATCTGCCCGCCTTGGCCTTCCAAAGTGCTGGGATTATAGGGGTGAGCCACCGCGCCCAGCCTCTTCCCCCATTTTTACAGATAAAGGAAATGAGTTTCCCTGAGGCTTAGTAAGAGAAGGAGCCAGATTCAAGGCTGAGTAGTTTTAACCCACAGTGTTGCCTTCCCTGGGAATGTTCGAGTTGAAGGTTTGCAAGATTTTGCGAGAGAGTTTCCCTTGTTTTATATCTAGTATTATGCTTTGGATCTAACTCACAGGGTCTGGTGGTTGATTGAGGCTCTTCTCAGAAACAACGGGAAATGGTCTGGGAGAGAAGATTCCAGGTCCCCAGAGGCCCTGCTTCTCTCTTGAGCCCCCATAGCCCAGTGACGGGGTGTCGAGTTACTAGCGAGTGCCTGTTTGGCTTGGGTGGGTGTCCAGTGTGGGACTGGTCATTTTTGGGTCTCAGAGCAGCACACAGCTGTTGGTGGTCGGGGAGGGAAGAAGCCGTCGTGGCTTCAGTTGGTCCACGTTACCTTCCTGACTCCCAGTGTCCAGGCCAGCTCGGATGCCCTAGGGTTCGTGTACAGATGGCCTTGATTTTACACCCTTCTCAAGGTGTCAGGGTGGGTCTGACTGATTAGGCAGTTGGTTGGATGCTGTCGACCCCTGCAGAACTCTTGCTACCCATGTGGCGTGGAGTTGGCGTGGGGGATCTATTAGCCCGAGTCTCCTGTTTGCCCCCGCTCCAGCCTGGCCGAGGGTCCTGGGCAGGCACCAGAAGACACCATGTCGGGTAGGACTTGATGAGCAGGTGTGTAGAAGAGTGAGGTGGGGGTGCCTCTGTAGGCCTCAGATGGTCCCCTGCCTGTGTGGTGGGGCAGTGAAGCTCAGGATGTTCCATGTTTGGATATCCACAGGTGACCCATCCCCAGGTAAATGAGCAACTGGAAGAGCCTGCAGGGGTGCAGGCGGCACAGCCAGGGTGGGGCTGGACTCCAGGCCCTTCCGCACCCCTATCTTCCCTCCCTCACAGGACACACAGGGAGCTCTGAGCCTCAGGGTGTTTTTTGTTTTTAGTTTTTGGTTTGTTTTGAGACAGAGTCTCCCCTTGTCCCCCAGGCTGGAGCGCAGTGGTGCAATCATGGCCCATTGCAACCTTGAACCCCAGACTCAAGCAGTCCTCCCACCTCTGCCTTCCAAAATGCTGGGATCATAGGCTTGGAATGCCATGCCTGGCCTTTTTTTCCTGTTCTTTTAAAGTTGTTAAGTCATGTTTATTTTGGTTACAAAGTTGCAATCTATTTTCTACTGAACATTTGAAGTCTCATTTGAAGTCTCAGCTTGCCATGTAAACCATTGCATACGCTGTCAAACTGCCGTACGGAACATTGTGAAATGCAACGTAAATTAATTTGCTTGACACTGTTGGGATTACTGCATGAAAACAACACCCGATTGCTTTCCTAAGGCAGATGTGACAGGATGGCCAAAAAACACTAAATTATTTTGCTTTAAAAAGATACTTTTTATCGTGGTGAAATATGCATCACATAGGATTTGCCATTTTAACCATTGCCTTTTTTTTTTTTTTTTTTTGAGACGGAGCCTCACCCTGTTGCGCAGGCTAGAGTGCAGTGGCACAATCTCGGCTCACTGCAACCTCCACCTCCCGGGTTTGAGCAATTTTCCTGCCTCAGCCTCCTGAGTAGCTGGGACTACAGGTGCGCGCCACCATGCCCAGCTAATTTTTCATAGTTTTAGTAGAGACAGGGTTTCATTGTGTTAGCCAGGATCATCTCAATCTCCTGACCTTGTGATCCACCCTCCTTGGCCCCTGAAGTGCTGGGATTACAGGCATGAGCCACCGCGCCTGGCCCCTAATTTCTTCTGAGCAACGATAAATTAATCCCCTTTGATTGTTTAATTCTCCAGCCACTGTTGACGGAGAGCTTTCTGTGTGCTTGGAAGTTTATAAACTGCATCCCTCTTCTCAGCAACCCTGGGAAGATAGTGCAGGCCCCGTTTTCCCACGGGGGAAGCCGTGGTTCAGAGAGGTGTCACAGAGCAAAAAACTGCTGGAGCTGGGACTGGAACCCATGGCTGTTTGGCTCCAAAGCTGACACTCCTTCTACTCAGCTCTGTAGCTGCCACGGATACAAGGATGGGAGACAGACCCTGCCCTCACAACGTTTGTGGCTATGAGGGTAAGGCAGGCAGGCAGGGCGTTGGAGGATGGGGGGACGTGTGCCAGGCACGGGCGGTGATGTGGGAGCAGAGAGGCGCCCGGGCCGTTCGGGGTGGGCAGGCATGCGGCCAGAAGAGGCAGGCACAGGAGGTGGGCTAGGACAGGAGATGGGCTGCGGAAGATGTGAGGGCGAAACTGCAGACGAGGGGCTGAGTGGGCCTGGCTGTAGAAGGGTGAAGGGGGCGTGGGGGCAGAGATGGGAACCGGGCTTGGCTGCACAGGGAGAACAGCATTGCTGTCAGGCCACATGGCCGGATCACATTGTGTTCATTCAGGAGTGTGCCACAGCCATGTCTCATCTGTAACAGATAAGGCCCTTGGCTTGGTGAATGCTTTTTTTAATGAATTCGAGCAAGAATGAATGAATGAATGAATGAAAAGGAACGTTCAAGGTTATCCCCATGATAACGTGACTGTCGCTTCTGATGACTTCTGCTTTGCTGCCTGGAGGCTTGCAACTCCAGACAGGCTGACGTGAGCTCCAGCTCCTGGTGAATCTCACATTCACCCAACAGCATCGTTGGGGAACGTGGAGAGGGGACAGCTGAGGTGGGGGATGGACTGAGTGGCCAGGGCCCTGGAAACTGGTGGGCTTTGTGTGGAATAGACCTTCACCGTTACCCAGGCCACTGCAGGACTCCTGCCAGCCTGGGGGAGCCGGGTGAGAGTAAGAAGGGTGGGTCTACCTTGCACTGCAGAAAGCAGCTCTGAGTTTCCTGGAAGCCTCAGGGAAAAGGGAAAGCCCCAGAGTTGACATTGGGGGACATGGTTCTAGGTGAGACCCCTCCTCCTGGCCACGTGGAATGGCCTGGCTGAGACCCAGCTCATTCATGCACTGACCCTACCCATTCTGGAATGTTTCTGGAAGTTTGTCCTCCTCCCTTGCTGAGAACGGGATAGGGCATCTGAAGGTGGCATATTCTAGATGTGCTTACAGGGGCTGATGCCCAGTAGGGTGGTTTAGAGAGGCGCTGCCTCACCCAGCAGACAGTAACCTCGCTCTAGGCCACCCTGAGGGCCCAGCCTGAAAGAAGAATGCATTCAGGCAGAGCACCCACAGTTGTGTGTGGGGAAATGCTGCCAAGCCCCATGGGATTTACCCTCTAGGGGTTGGAAAGCCATTAGGAAGGAAACGTGGGGCTTCTTAAAGCCCAGTTTTGTAGTGTCGTGCTGAGAGGTGACCCTCTGCTCAGAGGCTGAGGCTGTTGGTGCTAATGCTTTCTGGCATGTGACTCCCTTAGACTGAGAGCCAAGTATGTGGGCACCTGACACCCGGCTGCTCCTTTCTTCAGGCACCATGAGGTCGTCTCCCTCTGTGAGCTGTGGGGCTAGGGGGGTGCCCATTGGGGCTGTAGCCTGGGCTGGGACATGGGCCTGAGTGCCCAGCTCATTCAGGCCATGGCCTGGCTGTGAGGGCGTGGGCCAGCTGCTTGACGCCTGACCCTTTCATCTGCCCTTTTTGTGAGTGACAGAACGTGGCCAGGCTGCTGTTACTCCTGAACCAGTGCTCTCTGCCCTCCCAGTTCTGTCCTCACCAGTCTTCTCACAGGTCCCCGTCTGTGTAGAAGAGGGGGTCTTGTGGCAAGTCAAGGGCAGACACCATCACCAGCCTCGGTTTCCTCATCTGTAGCCCGAGGCCTGTGTTCCCCCTCCCACCCTAAGATGAAAGGAGAAAACACAGTTGTGGGTTACAGAAGCTGCTCTAGAAATGTTGGATTTTAGGCTGGGCGCGGTGGCTCACGCCTGTAACCCCAGTACTTTGGGAGGCCAAGGCAAGCGGATCACCAAAGGTCAGGAGTTCGAAACTGGCCTGGCCAATGTGGTGAAACCCCATTTCTACTAAAAATGCAAAAAATTAGCCGGGCATGGTGGTGGGCGCCTGTAATCCCGGCTACTCGGAAGGCTGAGGCAGGAGAATCACTTGAATCTGGGAGGTGGAGATTGCATTGAGCCGAGATCACACCATTGCACTCCAGCATGGGTGACAGAGAGAGACTCTGTCTCAAAAAAAAAAAAAAAATAAAGTTGGTATTTTTTTCCTTCTTATTTGACTCAGCTCATTGCATTTTGAACCGTTCCCTGTTTGCAGTCTCTCCTCTGGAAAGAGTCAGGCCGGTTGTCCCTGGCTCTGCCTTGCCTGCCGGCGGCGTGGCCGTGCCTCTGTCAGCAGGGCCTGTCTTTCTTGCCCACCGGACTGTGAAGGCAGGGACCCCATCTGGACAAGGACTGCGTCAGCATCGCCAGCATTTGGCTGGATCTCAGGGGCTGAGCTGCAACCCCGTCCAAGTTGGATTCAGAAGGGGATTCAGCTGGAGAAGGATTCAGGCCCTTCTAGGAAGGAGTGGGGTGTGGGCTCCCAGGCTCCCAGCTGGGACCTGGTGTGGTTTTCAGTACTGGTTTGCCAGTGACTAAAGGATGTGTCCCCTGCCCTTTCAGACCAGCCTGATGCTGTAGTCAAGTTAGAAGGACGTGCGTGTCCTGGTGGTGCACCTGGGAGGGGCCCTCCGCTTGTTGAGTGGCAAGACCCCTCTCAGCTTCTTCTCTTCCCTGCACAGTGGATGCGGATGTCCTCTTGGAGGCCTGCTGTGCGGACGGAAACCGGATGGCCACTCATCAGAAGGACTGCTCGCTGCCGTACGCCTCGGAATCCAAAGAATGCAGGTACATTTGCCAGTGGCCACTGTCTCACTGGAACAGTGTTCCTTTAGAGGGAAGTGGGGGAGGAAGAGACAGTGTGTGCCAGACCTCTCGGGAGAGGCTAGACATCCAGGCCCGGATCCGTCCAGGCTGCGGGTGCTGCAGGGTGACCCCTGCCTCCCTCGTGGCACAGGGCCTTGGCCTACCCTTCCTGTGCCACTCTGTGATTGTCAGGGTATCTGTCTCCTTCACTGGGAGCAGGAAGATGTGGGCTTGTGGCTGCTCTGCCACAGCTGGGCAGCTGTGGACAAGTCAGTTTCCTCTTTAAAAAAAGGGGGGCCTGGGTGTGGTGGCTCACACCTGTAATCCCAGCACTTTGGGAAGCAGAGGTGGCCAGATCAGGAAGTCAGGCGTTTGAGACCAACCTGACCAACATGGTGAAACTAAAAAGATACACAATCTTTACTAAAAAGATACCAAAAATTAGCCAGGCCTGGTGGCTCACGCCTGTAATCCCACCTGCTGGGGAAGCTGAGGCAGGAGAATCACTTGAACACTGGAGGCGGAGGTTGCAGTGAGCCAAGATTGTGCCATTGCCCTCCAGCCTGGGCGACAGGGCGACTCTCCATCTCAAAAATAATAAGCTGGGGGAACAGTTGTTGGGGAGCAGAGGAGATCATGTGACTAACGTGCCTTGCGAATGGAAACACGGACCACCTATAGACCCCAGAAATGCCCATGAGCCGGGCACAGAGTGAAGTGTTTCGCCAGCCAGCTTTTCACCTTATGCAGTAGTCCACATCTGGATCGACTGCTTTTATTCTTCTCTCCCTATATTGACTCAAGCTCTCTGAAAATTCTGAGACCATATAAGCTTAGAATAAATGATGAGAGGCTAGGTATGGTGGCTTATGCCTGTAATCCCAGCAGTTTGGGAGGCCGAGGCAGGAGTATCACCTTAGGTCAGGAGTTCAAGACCAGCCTGGCCAGCATGGTGAAACCCCACCTCTACTAAAAATACCCAAAAAAATTAGCCACGCTTGTTGGCACACACCTGTAATCCCAGCTACTTGGGAGGCTGAAGCAGGAGAATTGCTTGAACCTGGGAGGTGGAGGTTGCAGTGAGCCGAGATTGCACCATTGTGCTCGAGTCTGGGCAACAAGAGTGAAATTCTGTCTCAAAAAAAAAAAAAAAAGAAAGAAATGATGAGATTAGGTCATGCTGATCATCATCATAAAAATAATAGTGAAGGCCGGGCACGGTGGCTCACACCTGTAATCCCAGGACTTTGGGAGGGCGAGGCGGATGGATCACAAGACAGGTGTTCAAGACCAGCCTGGCCAAGATGGTGAAACCCTGTCTCTACTAAAAATACAAAAATTAGCTGGGTGTGGTGACAAGTGCCTGTAATTCCAGCTACTTAGGAGGTTGAGGCAGAGAATTGTTTAAACGCGGGAGATGGAGATTGCAGTGAGCTGAGGTCATGCCTCTGCACTCCAGCCTGGACGACAGAGTGAGACCCCATCCGCCAATCATAATAATAATTAATAATAATGGTGAAAACCCCAGCAAGCCCGCGTGGAGCGCCTACTTTACGTGGAGCCTTGGATGTACATTGTCTCATTGAACCTTGTCATGAGCCCCATTTGACAGAACAGGAGACCGGGCCTTTCCTGGTTGTCCAGCTGGTAAGCAATGAGGTGAGGATCTGAACTCGAAGCACATGCCTGGGAGGCGAGGGTGTAGAAGCATCCAGCATTTGCCATCCATTTGTTTTCTCCGCCTCAAGTCCGAGTCGTGGCTGTGGCTCGTGGAGCCAGGGGTGTGGGGTGGAGAGCTGTCATGGAAATAATGTGCAGGGACAGCTCACCCGGCTCACCCACCTCCTCCTGGAGATTTGCATTTGTGCTGGGGTGTGCACGGGTTGCTGCCTTCCAGCAGTGATGAAGGACATAGATCCTGGTGGAGGAAATTCTTGAAAAGTCAAAAGCATTCTAGACCAAACAAAGGAAAACAGGAAGCTTGCGTGGTTTGAATTGACTGGGAGACCATGCAGTCAGGATTTATGGGGCATCTGATGAGTGGGAGCCCGGATCCTGGCTTGCTGCGGGTACAGGAAATGCTGGAAGTGTCAGAGGGGCCGCCGACAGTTCTGCAGTGAGGCTGCGGGTGATCAGCGCCAAGCCTTTGGTGTACCCTCTGCACGGGCAGCAGCCAGCCTGGCCCCAGGAAGGACAAGGGCTGGGGAGGTGGACCAACCTGGTTGGGTTTCTGGCGGGATGACATGAGCCAGCTCAAAGGCACCATGATACCTCCTTTTCGGGGCTGTTATAATGATCAGAGATTGGCTGGGTGAGTTCTTTTTTTTTTTTTTTTTTTTTTTTTTTTGTGTCGTTTTTTTTTTTTTTTTTTTTTTTTGAGACGGAGTTTCGCTCTTGTTACCCAGGCTGGAGTGCAATGGCGCGATCTCGGCTCACCGCAACCTCCGCCTCCTGGGTTCAGGCAATTCTCCTGCCTCAGCCTCCTGAGTAGCTGGGATTACAGGCACGCGCCACCATGCCCAGCTAATTTTTTGTATTTTTAGTAGAGACGGGGTTTCACCATGTTGACCAGGTTGGTCTCGATCTCTTGAGCTCGTGATCCACCCGCCTCGGCCTCCCACAGTGCTGGGATTACAGGCTTGAGCCACCGCACCCGGCCTGGCTGGGTGAGTTCTAATTGCAGCACTTTGGGAGACCAAAGTGGGTGGATCACCTGAGGCCAAGGGTTCAAGACCAGCCTGGCCAACATGGTAAAACCCGTCTCTACTAAAAATACAAAAATTAGCCAGGTGTGGGGGCTGGCGCTTGTAGTCCCAGAGACTGGGGAGGCTGAGGCAGGGGAATCACTTGAACCCAGGAGGCGGAGGTTGCAGTGAGCCGAGATTGTGATACTGCACTCTAGTCTGGGCAACAGAGCAAGTCTCTGTTTCAAAAAAAGAAAAAAGATAGCTCCAAAATTTGTTAAAGACATTGGTGAGTAGAAGTCAGTAGTGACTAAAATCCTTATTCACAAGCAACGCCCAGAGAGCGGCCGAATCTGTGGCCTCGGTTTCTCTGTCTGCACATGGAGGGTTACCCTGGCTGATGCCTCACCTTCTTTTATTTCAGTAGGTATTAATCATAGCGGCTTCCTGTTATGGGCTAAATTGTGTCTTCCCAAAATCCACCTGGTGAAGTCCTAACCCCCAGTGTCTCGGAATGTGACTCCATTTGGAGACAAGGACTTTACAAGGTGATACGGTTAAATGAGGTCATTCGGGTGGACTGTCATCCACTCGGACTGGTGTCCTTCGAGGAAGAGGCGAGGACGCAGACACACACACAGGGAAGGCTGACGGGACACAGGGAGAAGAGGGCATCTGCAGGCTCAGGAGCGGGGCTGCAGAAGGGACCCACTGCCGTCTGAGATCCACCCGGAGAGGGAGTTCCTTCTCTCTTTATGGGAAGTGTGGGTGCAAGCCCAGACTCTGTGGCTCTGGACTTGTTTCTGGTGGTGCTTGCTTCATCACGAGGGGCCTTGGGAAATTCTGGCTAGATATCGTGAGCTTCCATATGACAGTATCCCTGGAACATGTGGTTCAATGCCCGGGACACCACTCAAGGGTCCCCAGATGCCAGTGACTGGCCAATTGTGTCACTTAGGCCCCGAGAGGCCCATTGACTCATCCCAGTGGACACACAGGCCAGAGGCCACATACCTGTCCTACGTGCCTCTCAAGTGAGACACTGAGCCGCCCGGCTCTGCCTCTGTTACTGTCCTGTGGTACCAGGTGCTGTCTGCTGCCCTCCAGCCATTCCTGCGGGCTTCCCCTTTATCCTGTTGTCATTGGCCATGCAGTCTGTGCCAATCAGACGCTGAGCCTGGGCTCCAGCTCACAGTGAGATGGAGCCCATGTAAGCGTTCAGCAGGCAGGTTGTGGGGTCCTCCTGTGAGCAGCCCCCCGCCCCCCCAGCCTTCCCAGTCTGTAGAGGTCAGAGCTCCTGTCTGGGTGAGGCCAGGACTGCAGGTGGGGGGTATGGCCAGCAGCACAGTGATGCTGATGAAGGACCTTTCTAATGAGTTTTGTACAGATTATCATTTTTAACAAAGGCAGGGAAGGGATAGGGTAGATCAGAAATCAAATCTGATTTACAAGAATCCTCTTAATAGTGATATTTAAAAGATGCAAGGAAACAAGGATCACTGACCACCTGGTTTGTCTGTTCTGTTAGCCAGTTATTTTTTCTTTCTTTTCTTTTTTTGAGACGGAGTCTCACTCTGTCCCCCAGGCTAGAGTGCAGTGGCTCGATCTCAGCTTGCTGCAGCCTCCACCTTCCGGGTTCAAGCGATTCTCTTGCCTCAGCCTCTGATTAGCTGAGATTACAGGCGAATCCCACCATGCCTTGGTAGAGATGGGTTTTCACCAAGTTGGGCAGGCTGGTCCGGAATTCCTGGCCTTGACCTCCCAAAATGCTAGGATTATAGACACGAGCCACTGTGCCCAGCCGAGTTCTCTTCTTTTGAAGTGGCATTCTGTGAGGCTCACCAGCTGAAGTAAAATCAGTTTTTGTTCATTCAACAAATCTTTATTGGTTCTTGATGCTCAGGAAGAGGCAGGATGAAAGCCATGGGCAGGCAAGCCCAGGCGAGCCGTCCTGTGCAGAAGTCGAGGGTGTGAGGCCCTAAGGGTCCCTTGGGGCCCAAAGGAGGGGGCGTTAGCTCCCCCAGTGGATGAGAGGCTCAGAGAGGACTCCAGGGAGAGTCTAACCTCTCTGCAACCATGGGCTCTAGCCAGGCGGGGGTTAAGCAGCCTGCAGCTTCAACAAGGACACTTTCGAGGTGGTCAGGAGATGGCAGCTTTGATGTTTTCCCATCATATATCATCTTGACTCCAGGTCTCCACCAAGGCCCAACATTCCTTGGGATCCAGATCTAAATCCACCAAAACCTTGGATTAGATTAAACCCACGTGCCCTTCAGCGTCTTTTGGAGGAATTTGGACACACGCAGTGAAGGCTAAAGCAGGTCCCTAGCTGACATTTTCCAGCCCAGCACCTCTCTGACCCCTTCTTTATTTTGCAAATCTCACTGAGGGCCTGCTACGTGCCAGGCTCCATTCTGGGGAGTGTGGAGACATCGATGAATGGAATCCGCGATGTCCCCTGGCCTCAGGGATACAGAATGTAAAGGAAGTAATAAATCAGTCTGATGGTTTGTAGGAAGACAGGATGAGCCGTGGGGGAGACAGGGACAGATGGGGCTTCTGCTCATGGTGGGTTTACAGTTTTAGACAGAGCTGTGGGGATGGCCTCACTGTGCCAGGACTTGAAGGGGGCAAGGGAGTGGGGAGCATGGAAAGTGGGAAGAGCATCCTAGGCCGAGGGAACAGCCAGTGTGAGAGCCCAGAGTCGCAGAGTGGCACAGCAGGGGAGCCAGGGTGGCTGGACTGGGGTGAGCGAGGGCCAGTCCCCATAGAGGCCGAGGGGGTGGGGTTGAGCCTGAGGCAGCTGGACACCCAGCAGTTCCTGGGACACTAGGTTGCTTCCACCTTTAAGGTGTTGTAAATAATACTGCTGTGAGGCAGGGCGAGGTGGCTCATGGCTATAATCCCAGCACTCTGGGAGGCCGAGGCAGGCGGATCACTTGAGATCAGAAGTTTGAGACCATCCTGGCCAACATGGTAAAACCCCGTCTCTACTAAAAATGCAAAAAAGTAGCTGGGCATGGTGGCGGGTGCCTGCAACCCCAGCCACTCATGAGGCTGAGGCAGGAGAATCTCTTGAACCCAGGAATCGGAGGTTGCAGTGAGCCAAGATTGCACCATTGCACTCCAGCCTGGGTGACCGAGCAAGACTCTGTCTCAAAAAAAAAAACAAAAAAAAAAAAACAGAAAAGACTGCTGTGAACATGGGTGTGCACGTGTCTGTGTGAGTCCCTGCTGTTAGCTCTTTGGCTGTACCCAGCAGTGGGATTGCTGGGCCCCGCGGTTTTTCCGTGTTTAATTTTGTGAGGAACTGCGCTTCGACCTTTTCCATTCCCACCAGCAATGCACGCGGGTTCCAGCTTCTCCACATCCTCACTAACGCTTGGATTTTCCGGCCAGCCAGTGTTTTTTGAATGGATGCACACGTGTCTGCTGGTTGTCTCTGGCAGTTTCGTGAAATGCCTGTTATTTGCAAATCCACCGAAAGCATGAGTGAAATGTGTGCCAGCTCAGCTTGGTAATTCCATCCGGAGCCTGAAGGCAGTTCTGGAGACAAACAGGCTGCTGGGTGCCCACGTCCGGCCCCCCAGGGAAGGCTGGGGGAAGGGATGCTGGCGGCTGCCATTTCTGTGCAGAGGCGACCTGGCTGTCAGTGCCGAGAGGCTGGGGAGACCCCACCCTCTCTCCTGGAGGCATGGGTTGGGCGGCTCTTCCTGCCCTTGCTGGCTTTGGCTGGAGCTGGGGTGATTTTGGGTTGGTGGGGGGCCACCTGTGACACACTCCTCTCCTGCTCATCGCCTTCGGAGCCCGCCCACGCCAGCCTCTAGCTGTCACACCTCATGGTTGTGTCGGAGGAGCTGATTTTGGGACCTCGACCCCCCGGCTACACAAGCTCTGGGTTTTTGAGGACTTCTCCCCAGAGCCCCGGCAGGGCTGGGAGGCGTGGGCCGTGCCGCTAGATGCCATGGCAGCAACCAGGGACTCTCAGAAGCTGTTCGCTCTGAGCCTGAGGCCTGAGCTTGAGGCCGGGATGAGTGCTGAGGAGAGCCCAGCCTGATAAAGGGACAAAAGGTCGGGCCCAGAGTGAGCCCCCGGCCACTTTTTGTTTTTCAAATCCGAAGGAACGTTCTGCGGGTGAGGCCCAGTACTCACAGGAGTGATAGTGGCTCTGGTGGCAAAACTGGGGCTCCTGACTCTGGCTCCAGACGCCACTTCTGCGTTCAGGCTTTCTTTGTTTTTTTTTTTTTTTTTTTAAAAAAAAAAAGAGGCTGGGTGCGGTGGCTCAAGCCTGTAATCCTAACACTTTGGGAGGCCAAGGTGGGTGGATGACCTGAGGTCAGGAGTTTGAGACCAGCCTGGCCAACATAGTGAAACCCCATCTCTACAAAAATACAAAAATTAGCCGGGTGTGGTGGTGCGTGCCTGTAGTCCCAGCTACTCGGGAGGCTGAGGCAGGACAATTGCCTCAACTTGGGAGGTGGAGGTTGCAGTGAGCCAAGATCGCACCACTGCACTCCAGCCTGGGCCACAGAGACTCCATCTCAACAAAGAAAGAAAAAAAGAAACAGGGTCTCCCCACGCTTGCTGCCCAGGCTGGTCTCAAACCCCTGAGTCAAGTGGCCTTCCCCCTCATCCTTCCAGCGTGCTGGCGTGACAGGCATGACCCACTTCGCCCGGCCACGCTTTTCTAAAACGCTAATTGAGCCCCTTCTGTATGCCGTGCACTATGTGTTTCTCTCTCTGTCTGTGGGAGCAGGGAAGGGGAGGCTCAAAGGTGAGAGCGCCCCATCCCCAAGGACCTCGTGCCCCGGGCCCCCTGCCCACAGAGCCTTGGCCCAGCCCGCCCCTCGCCCACAGGATGGTGCAGGAGCAGTGCTGCCACAGCCAGCTGGAGGAGTTGCACTGTGCCACGGGCATCAGCCTGGCCAACGAGCAGGACCACTGTGCCACATCCCACGGTGACAACACCAGTCTGGAGGCCACGTTTGTGAAGGTGAGAGCCAAAGGGCATGTGGGGTCGCTGCCTGTCCCCACTAGTCAGCAGACCCGGGCCCTCCCAGCTGAGCAGCACTGTCTGTCCGCGCTCCCCGCCCCAGGCCGCCTTTCCTTGTGAGCAGTGGGGGTTCCTGGGCCAGGAGGAAGGTGGAAAACCCGGGTCTTTTTCCTCCTCCCCTGTAGTCGTAAACCCCAGAGGACATCTGGGGCCGAGCCTCCCATGGGGAGTGGGGGTGAGGTGAGCTGGCCTTGCCCTGAGGATTGCCTGTCTCCAGGCTTTAGGCAGACGCAGAAGTCAAAGCAGGGCTCATCTTGGGCTTTCAGAATCTTCTCAGTTCAGGGTAGGCACCCCCACCCTACCCAGGAGGCTCCCAAGCTTCCCTACCCACAGACCAGTCAGGGTCCAGAGCTAAGAATGGGCCCTCACTAAGACCTCTAAGATATGACCTCTATAACCACTCTTAAAGAAACTGAGCTTCAGAGGCCCACCCTCCAAAATGGCCTCTCTAGAGTCCTGTCGGACCCCAAGGGGGTCCTGCCCTGGAGGTAAGCTGTGAGTAAATGGCACAGCCCTTTCCCGAGTGCTCCTGGGACCCTGTGTGCTGGCAGGTCACTCAGGACCTCCATGTCCGTGGAAGGGCTGTGTCTTTGCAAGAGGTGGAAAGGTGCCTGATAGCATTCCCGGTCTGAGCGCTGCCAGCAGACCCAAGGTGTCCGGGCCACCCCTCCCTTACCGCCGCCCAGGGAGGAAAGCAAGCCCAGCCGGGAGGAGCTCGGGCCAGAAGGAGCTCAGGTTGGAAAGCTGGGTTTTCTGCGGGAGGCGACAGATGACGAAAATGCATTCCCTGGAAGAAACCTCCTGTTCCCAGTTAGGAAGGTGATGGAATCATTTTAAGAAGCAAGAATCTGAATGAAGTCTGGATTCCAGGACGGGGTGTGAGGGCTCCTTTGTGGGGATTCTACACATAGATTGGGGTGTGGAGGGACGCCACGTGGAGGAATTAAGGTTCCCAAGCTCCCTGCCCACCTTGGCCTGGATAAGCTTTCACGGGGGCGGGGGAGGGGACTCTGGCCCAGGAGGGAGCTGGGTGGGGTGAGTGTGGGTTGGCCTGGTCAAGGGGTGCCTGGGAACCAGGACCTTGGGCATCTAATTACTGCCCCCCCCCATGCAAGGCTGGGCCTTGCAGATGCCGTCTGTCCGGCACACAGCTGTGCCCATGTCCCCAGGCTTGAGAGGTGTGGAAAAAGCAGAGAACATTCTAGCAGGAGTGGGAACAGATCGCTTTGGCAGATGAGCGATTTGTGTTTCCGGGAAGGATTACTCACACCCTAAAAGATGGACAAGGTGACTGGCACTCCCTGTGCTTTCTGGCAGCAGAGGGCGTAGAATAAGCAGTCTGGAAGACCTATCAGCGCCACAGAACCCAGGCAAAGCCACACCTCCCGGCTCCTGCTGGGGACTGTTTGGGAAGTTCTGAGCCCCTCTTAGGGTAACCATTTAATAAAGACTGAGCAGGGCTTTTCATGTGTCAGGGCAGATGTTGCCTCAGAGACTCAGATGTGAGGCTGCAGGGACTTGGAGGTGAGGTAAGTATTGGGACCTGGGTCCAGGTGACAGACAGCGACCTGTCCTTTGACCTTGCTTGATGACTTGTCTTGAAGTCCCTGTGCTTTCAAATGCACAGTGCAATTCCTGCTGCTAGAACCCCCCTAACTCAAAAAGGGAGAGGCGAGGTGCAACATGTCATTCTTCCGGGCATGGTAGTGTAATCTCAGACCACGCAGAAGGAACAAACCTTCAGAGCTTGCGTGTGATGCTATGAGAAGCTCCCTCTTCCTGGAGGTGTGTGAGCAGAGCCGGGTGGTCACTGGGCAGGGCAGGGATGTTGAGGCGGGCAATCCCGTGTCGGTGTAGGGAGGGGAGGTGGAGGCCAGGCCCTTTAAGGTTCCTTTAAAAACTGGGACCTAGACGGTTTAGGGCGGGGGATGGGCTTGCTTTGCTCTTTGCTGCCACTGTTTAGAAGTGGTATCTAAGCCAGACATGAGTCGTCACTCTCCAGGTTGTGTGGACAAGGGGCTGAGAGGCAATCCCCTGAGGCCTCTTGGGCCCCACTGGGCTGTCTGCCCAGCTCCTCCATCTGGAGTCCCCACCTGTGTTTGCAGAGGTGCTGCCATTGCTGTCTGCTGGGGCGGGCGGCCCAGGCCCAGGGCCAGAGCTGCGAGTACAGCCTCATGGTCGGCTACCAGTGTGGGCAGGTCTTCCGGGCGTGCTGCGTCAAGAGCCAGGAGTCCACAGACTTGGACGTCAGGGGCATCCAAGAAATGGGTAATTTTTTCCCTTCCTTCCCTTGTGGGCAGTGTATTAAGGTTCTCCAGGATGTGTGTATAGAACGAGAGTGGAGAGAGAGAGATTTTAAGGACTTGGCTCACGTGATTGTGGGGGCTGGCAGGTCAAAACTTTGTAGGGCATGCCGGCAGGCTGGAGCCCCAGGGAAGGAGGGGCATTGCAGCTGGAGTTCAAAGGCCGTGTGCTGGCAGAACGCTGCCTTCCCTGAGGGAGGGCAGTCTTTTTTCTCTTAAGGCCTTCAGCTGATTGGGTGGGGCCCACCCACGTTATGGAAAATGATCTGCTTTTCTCGGTGTCAACAGACTTACTAATCTCTTTTCCTTTTTTGAGACAGAGTCTCGCTCTGGCACCCAGGCTGGAGCACAGTGCAGTGTGGTGTGATCTCAGCTCACTGCAACCTCTGCCCCCCAGGTTCAAGCAATTCTTGTGTCTCAGCCTCCCGAGTAGCTGGGATTACAGGCGTGCACCACCACACCTGGCTAATTTTTGTATTTTTAATAGAGATGGGGTTTCACCATGTTGGCCAGGCTGGTCTCGAACTCCTGACTTCAGGCATTCGACCCACCTCGGCCTCCCAAAGTGCTGGATTACAGGCATGAGCCACCCAGCATGGCCAATATTAATCTCTAAAAAATAGCTTCACAGCAACATTCAGGCTAGTGTTTGACTAAATATTAGGGTACCGTAGCTCAACCAAATTAACACTTAAACCATTACAGGTAACGTGAGCATCCACATCACCATTGCCTTAACTCAGCACAGGCTGACCCTGGTTGTCAGAGCCATTTGTGTTTGTGACCTCATCTGAGAGCCACTGTCCTGGAGTGACGCTGAGTGCTTGCAGTTTGGGATCGGACAAATCCGTGCTCCGTCCCAGTCCTAACGTGTACCTTGGTGAAGTGGGGATAGTTGCAGTCCTATTTCATCAGGTTGCTGGGAGGATGGAGTGGGAGATTGGGTGTCAAGTGTTGGGTGCAGCACCTGACCCCATAAGCATCTACCTTCACCATCTCCCCTTGTCCCCTCAGCCGCCTGGGGCAGCGGAGGTAGTTGGCCTTGCTCTCACTTTGTGGGTGCAGTCTGATGCTCAAGATCACGTGGCTGACACGTGGAGGATGGAGACCCTGGCCTTCCACCTCCTGGCCAGTGCCCTCTCCATCTGGAGACGATGACCTATGTGACATATGGGGAGCAGCCAGGGGCCATTGCTCATCAATAGCTGGCTATGCTCTATCAAATCACAGATACTTACTCAGCAAAGGGTGGTGTGACCCCGAGAGCAGCTTCAAGAGCGCTCTCAGCTGCGTGCCTCCCAGTTCTGTGTCCTCACCTTGCTTTTCTCCAAAGGCTTGGGCGTGGTTCTATCACAGGGTTCAGGAGAGACTTCGTGGCTGTCCAGTGGTCTCTTACACGTATGCCATGGTTTGTTGTGCTGTAAGGGAGTTAACCTGGAAGAAGGCAGGGCTCCGCCTGGGCCAAGCTTGCTGTGCAGGTTTCGGCCTGTTCTTTCCTCTCTCTGAGCTTCGTCCCCACTCTCTTAAAAAATAAGGAGGCACAAGCTGGGCACAGTGGCTCACGCCTGTAATCCCAGCACTTTGGGAGGCTGAAGTGGGTAGATCACCTGATGTCACGAGTTCGAGACCAGCCTGGCCAACATGGGGAAATCCTGTCTCTACTAAAAATACAAAAATTAATCAGGCGTGGTGGCAGGTACCTGTAACCCCAGCTACTCGGGAGGCTGAGGCAGGAGAATTGCTTGAACTTGGGAGGTGGTGGAGGTTGCAATGAGCCGAGATTGTGCCATTGCACTCCAGCCTAGGCAACAGAGTGCGACTCCATCTCAAAAATAAATAAAATAAAATAAAATAAATGGAGGCGGGAGGTGCCAGAAGGGGTGAAAGGGAAGAACTCACAGACCTGTACTCCCTAAGTCAAGGTGATGGCTGTAGGGTCCCAGGTCACACAGGGGACCCAGTCACCCGGGACCCATCCTTCACTTCCTCTTCTTAGTTTTTCAAGTCCAGGGCCCCATGGATGCCACTGAGATGATTTCACATGTCACAGTCTCCAAGAGGGGTCGGGGCCACATTCTGCCTCCTTCCTTGGCTTTTGAAATCAGAGATGACATTTTCATTTTAAACAAACCCAAACTATTTGTGCTGGTGGAGGATTTCTCCTATGTCTCCGGGGAGGATTTTCACTGATTTATATCTGCAGCGTGAGCAATCTCTGGGCTTTTCTGCGGCTCCAGATGTTTGTTTTATCTCTCCAGATGTTTCATCTCTCCTGTCTTTTATCTGCTTCTATCCTTGCTCCAGACTTTCCCTTGCATGCTTCCTCCTCTGGGAGAGCTTCCTGTCTTCACAGCTGCACTTTCCTCCCACTGCTGCCTGTGCCATGGACCCACTGTGTGTTTCCTGGGGGCCATGCAGAAGGACCCCAGACCAGTGTTGGCCTGCCACGAATAAGTACAGAAACGGAGAGTGACCTTTACAAGTACACAAGAGCGTTTGACAGAATCAGTCAAGAGACACAAGTTTTTACTGTGTGCATCAGTTTAGACTCGGAGGGCGTGTCTTGGTCATTAGCAAGGCTGTGACTGCATTTGCCGAGATGATCGAGCAGTTTGGACCATGGGACAGCACCAGCCTGGCGTCAGTGATTACAGGCCTTTGTGTCTGTGCTCTTTCTCTTATAATTGATCCTTTTTTTTTTTTTGAAATGGAGACTCAAGCTTGTCACCCAGGCTGGAGTGCAGTGGCATGATCCTGGCTCGCTGCAACTCCACCTCCCGGGTTCAAGCAATTCTCCTGCCTCAGCTTTCCAAGTACCTGAGATTACAGGCACATGCCACCACACCCAGCTAATTTTTGTATTTTTAGTAGAGACAGGGTTTCACCATGTTGGCCAGGATGGTCTCAACCTCCTGACCTCAGGTGATTGCCTACCTCAGCCTCCCAAAGTGCTGGGATTATAGGCATGAGCCACATGCCCAGCCTATAATTGATTAGATTAGTTACACATTTGCAAGTGTAATTGTGTCTTAAAAAGGATACAGTTAATACTTAGCTGTCTATATAAGATGTTCAAATGGGCATTACTGCCTGATAGTGACAAGAAGGAAGATTGTTGGGAGTTTCTTCTAAGATAAGATGGGACCTTGTGTCTGGATCAATGTCTGACTTGGTCTTTTTCCCCCTTAGATAAGATTGTTGAGGTCGAGGAGGAACAAGAGGACCCATACCTGAATGACCGCTGCCGAGGTGAGACTTGGGTGTCTCCCATGAGCCATTTGTTGGTAGTTAAACAAACCCCAAGGGGCCAGCAGGGTGGCTCAGGCCTGTAATCCTAGAACTTTGGGAAGCCAAGGCAGGAGGATCCCTTGAGCCCAGGAGGTTGAGGCTGCAGTGAGCTATGACTGTACCTCTGCACTCCAGCCTGGGCGGCGGAGCTGGATCCTGTCAAAAACAAAACAAAACAAAAAAACCAAAACAAAACCCGGGAAACTGAATGCTGATCTCACTGGAAGTCGGAACCCAGGTTTTGCTCTGGTTTACCCTGGAAAGTGTCCTCTGGCTGGGAGCCACTTCCGCCCGGTGGAGTCGTGGACTCCCTGCTTCTTCCCTTTCCTTCCCACTTCCAGGTCTGGGGCTGGCTGGGAGGCCAAGGGTGGACTTAACTGAGGAGGGCCCTGGTGAGAGCTGGTGTGGAAAGCCTCCGGAAGGTAACAGAGGCCTCCCCCAGGCTAGGAGCCCTCACGGAGGAGGAGAGGGCTAAGTGTTTCCTGCCTTTGTGCCCCTGGGGCCCCAGCCACAGCTCTGTCACCATTGGTGACATTCATTGGCCTCACAAGGAGATGTTTGCAAAGTTAAGTAAGGACCTTGCAGGTTTGTTTTTCATATGATAAAGCTGTTTTTCTTTCATGGAACATTCTGGCATGTCTGGACCTGCAGATCTGCCCCACAGCTCTTTCAGTGGTTCGCCCTGTGGCTGGGGTGTTAATCAGGAACCAATTTAATCCCCAAATAGTGCAGTCAGTGTACAGTGACAGTCAGCCCAGAGGCCTGGTGGAAGGAGGAAGGGAGGGACCCAGAGCCCCAGAAAGCCTCAGGGATATGGGAGGGGCTTTCTGGGGAGGGGAGAGCTGGTCTGCAAGGAGGCAGGATTAGCTGGGAAAATAACCCTGAAAGGGTCCTCAGGGGGCCCTGAAGCCGTGCGAAGGGCACTGACCCACAGCAGCTGGGTGCTGGAGGGCAGTGGGCCGGGGAAGGAGGTGGGGTGAGAGGGTCAGAGGCAGGGACCCAAGAAACAAGTAGGCCGGCAGCAGTTAGAAGTGTGTGTCGTAGAATCTTTCCCTGGTCCAGGCATATCCTGATGAGGTTTGCAGTTTGAGCATCCCTCTGGCCGCCCTGTAGGAAGTGCAGGTTGTGGGGTGATACTGGGCTACGCAGGAAGACCAGGTAGAAGGAGGCTGTGGCCACAGCTAGGTGGGCAGCCCCGAGAGCTGAG
This sequence comes from Cebus imitator, assembly GCF_001604975.1. NCBI lineage: Eukaryota > Metazoa > Chordata > Mammalia > Primates > Cebidae > Cebus > Cebus imitator. The sequence continues at coordinate 1,234,401 of NW_016107374.1, read as the reverse complement.
GCCGTGGTAGTGGGCTTGGAGCAGCGGGACAGCTCGAGAGTTCAATGGGGGCAGGTACCTGAGGCCCATTTGGGGCCTGGCTTTCCACGTGGAACGCACACCCTCATGTCTGTGGCTGGTGGTGAGCTCCTCTCTGCCTCGCCCCTTCTGGGCCAACCCCAGCCTACAAAGGGCCCCCTGTACACCACCTGATTTTCCAGACAGGGAGGCTGGAACCTGAAGCAGCAGCCCCTCGGGGCTGTCCAGAGCCAGAGCATGGGGGTCTCCCATGAGGGCTGCAGGTGGGCTCCAGCCAGGTCAGCCTGCCTTGCTGGGTTTGTCTGCCCAGAAGGCGTTTTCTGTGACCCAGCCTGAACAGAGCTAGAAACCGCCGGGTGTCGGGTGTGTCCGGCCCTGGCTCACACACTCTGTGCTTCCAGGAGGCGGGCCCTGCAAGCAGCAGTGCCGGGACACGGGGGACGAGGTGGTCTGCTCCTGCTTCGTGGGCTATCAGCTGCTTTCCGATGGTGTCTCCTGTGAAGGTAATTGTCTCTGTCCCAGGCGCCAGCAAGACTGGCAGGTCACTGTACTTGGAAGCCTGTGCTGGACGTCTGAGCAGGGCCTGCCGTATACAACCAGACCCCAGTTGGGTGGAGAACAGCCCAGGACTCGCTTTCTCGTGCTCCCTGGAGTTTACAGCGCAGTGGCCCCTGCCAAGACTTCCCTCCAAGAGAATATAAGCACCGGGGTTGGGAAAGGGGACAGCTCCAGGATATGCTGAATGGCCTTGGGCACATCCCTCAGCCTGTCCTGGTCCCCTCGTCTGTGAGGTCGGGGAGATAGAAAAGATGCCCCCTGCTGTGGGCTTCTTGAGGACCACATCACTCCAGTCCCAGAAAAAGCAGTAGATAGGAAGGTTAGCAGGGGGGAAATCACTGCTTTCGACTCCATGCAGTCCACAGCCTGCACATGCGCACACGGTGGGCCTCAGCTCAGTTTGCGTGCGTGCAGGGAACCATTTCCACGGTGGCTTTGGCACATTTCCTTCTGAGGCTGTATTAGGATGGGTTGTTCTTGCCAGCCACTCCCTCACCGCCCTGGTCTCTCCTAGATGTCAATGAATGCATCACGGGCAGCCACAGCTGCCGGCTTGGAGAATCCTGCATCAACACCGTGGGCTCGTTCCGCTGCCAGCGGGACAGCAGCTGTGGGACTGGCTATGAGCTCACAGAGGACAACAGCTGCAAAGGTACAGCAGACCTGGTCTCCCAGGCGTAGATAGGCGCGGTGGGAGGGCAGCTCTGGGGTCTGGGCTCTCGTCCTGCGCCCTGTGTGGCTGCCCGGGCGACTGCCTGCTCATCTGCAGGAGGGAGGTGGTTATACCCACCAGACCAATATCCATGGTGTCTGGGCGGGTGAGATGGAAAGGGAGAGTGCTTGCCAGGAATGTTCAGAGCATTTAAGAAGTTGACAGCAGGGCACTGGTACCGGCTAGTCCAGCCATTAGGAAAGGTTTACGTTCTTATGGTGCAGAGTCAATGATGGCAGATTTGGATTTCTAAAAAGGCTTCGTGCATGATTATTTAAAATCAAGACCAGGGATGAATTTCAGGTGCTCACATGTACTTTCTACAAAAAAAAAAAACAAAACAAAAGAAAACAAAAAACCCCACAGCTGTTTGCACAACAGCTGCCTTCCATCTGATTCTAGGCTTCCTTGAAGTTCAAAGCATACCTCCTTCCACTGCATAAAAACATGACATTTCTGGCTGCCAGCCTTTTCCTGCCAAGCCATAGGTATTATTTGGCAGAGGGTGAGGCTCTGATGAGGCTCTTTTAGAACACAGTTTTTGCAGAGCGTTTCAAGCCTTTCCAAAGGACAAAACCACTTGTGTAAAAATGTCGCTTGCTCACTGTGTCATGAGGGTGACTTCAAAGCAAGGCACACCCTTCTGACCTCTGAGGGCCACAGAGCAAGTTCTCTCCCCCACACCCACGCACACTGGCTGGGTGGTTTGGACCCCAGGAACCCAGTGGCCAAGCCAGCTGTGTATACACACTTGACCATTTGACAGCCGTGAACTTCAAGGGAAGGGCAGCCCATCACATCCTATCGTGACTGTAACTCTTGTTAATATTTGGAATATGGTGAAGGGTTCAGAATGAATTTGTTTATAGAGACTGTGTTTGTTGCCACTAAGATAATTGCTCTGTGATCTAAACTAAACATACACTTAGCCTGAATGAATACTAATATATATATCTACCTGCCAGGAAAATGTCAGGGTGATTTATTATAACAGACAGTTTGCCTCATAAGAGCCTTGGGAAAAAAGTCCACTTTTTAAGTCTTTAGCAACTGGAGCATGATCTGGCTCAGTGAAGTCCTTTTTTGTGTATGATTTCTCTATTGGAATGTTGTGGGTGATAGTCTGAGTAATGAACATTAGTAAAAAACTTTCTTGTGATTTTAAAGTGTTGTAAGATGCTCTTTGACAGAACTCTTGCTAACCATTTCCTTTTTTTATGATGTACCAGATATTGACGAGTGTGAGACTGGTATTCATAACTGCCTCCCCGATTTTATCTGTCAGAATACTCTGGGATCCTTCCGCTGCCGACCCAAGCTACAGTGCAAGAGCGGCTTTATACAAGATGCTCTAGGCAACTGTATTGGTAAGACGTGTGCTGCCAGGATTAGTGGGGTATTCCAGGAAGGGCCAGCGATCGAGCCTCGGGCCAGGCTTCTGGACTCTGCGGGGCCGCATGGTGTTCAGAACAGGGGTTGGCACCTTTTCTGTAAAGGGCTGGACAGCAAATACAGCAAATACTATAGCCATTGTGGGCTGCATGGTCTCTGTCGCAATACTCAGCTCTGCTGTGGTAGTCAAAAGCAGCCAGGGGCTGTCTGTAAACAAATGGGTGTGGCTGTGTTCCAATAAAACTTTATTCACAAAAATAGGCAGCGGGCTGGGTTTGGCCCAGGGGCCACAGTTTCCCGACCTGGGTTTAGATGAAAGAGCCTGGGTTCTGGAGTTAGAGACATGTTATTTTAAACTGAGTGACCCAAGAAAATGACTTCTGAGCTTTACATTTTTTTCCTCTATAAAATGGGAGTAATCATAGTATCTGGCTTATAGACTTGAGGCCAGGATTATTAGGAACTTTCGAAGGTAGACAGGAAGCACTCAGTGAGTGGTGATTCCCTGCCACAGGTATTTAGCCTATTAAAAAATTATTTTAAAAAATACTTAGCTGGGCGCAGCAGGTCACGCCTGTAATCCTAGCACTTTGTGAGGCTGAGGCAGGAGGATTGCTGAGCCCAGGTGTTTGAGGCCAAGCTTGGGCAATATAGTGAGACCCCCATCTCTACAAACAATTAGCTGGGTGTGGTGGCGCACACCTATAGTCCCAGCTACTTGGGAGGCTGAGGTGGGAGGATCCCTTGAGCAGGGAAGTTGAGGCTGCAGTGAGCGGTGATCATGCCACTGCACTCCAGTCTGGGCAACAGAGCAAGACCCTGTCTGACACATAAAACAAAATATAAAAGTAAAAAATACTCTGTGATAGTATTTGAATTCAAAGAGGCAGAAAGTAGAAAGGCAGCGATGCCAGGCTCTGGGCAGGGTGGGGAACAGGGAGTGAGTGTTTCACGGGTGCACTTTCAGTTTAAGAAGATGAAACAGTACTGGAGATGGATGGGGTGTTGCTCGCACAGCGGTGTGACTGCACTAACGCCCCTGAACCCATCTACTTAAAACGGTTACGATGGCAAATTTTATGTTACATACTCATGTCGTTCACCACAGTAAGAAAAGAAACTCTGGCCAGGCGCGGTGGCTCACGCTTGCAATTTAAGCACCTTGGGAGGCTGAGGTGGGTGGATCACCTGAGATCAGGAGTTTGAGACCAGCCTGATCAACATAGTGAAACCCCGTCTCCACTGAAATACAAAAATTAGCTGGGCGGAGTGGTGGGCACCTGTAATCCCAGAGACTCGGGAGGCTGAGGCAGGAGAATCGCTTGAACCCGGAAGGCAGAGGTTGCAGTGAGCCAAGATTGCACCACTGTACTCCAGCCTGGGCGACAGAACAAGACTCTATCTCAAAAAAAAAGAAAGAAAACTTTTCTGGTATCAGAGATAGAGAAATACTAATATGAAAAGAGAGAATCCCATGTGAACTTGGTATGAATTTAGGAGATCTAGGTAAGACCGCTCACTCTAGAGGAGCAGTGTGGGCGCAGCTGGGGAGCTGGCCGGCCTGGGGTGCCGGTTCTGGAAAGACAGGAGGTGAGTCCTGCTTTCCCCTGGCCTTGTCAGGTTAACCACCTGGCTTAGGCCACTGCCATCAGTGCCAAAGTCCCGATCCACTGGCTTTCCCTTGGCCTCTACTCAGCAGATGCTCCTGCGTCTGCTGTTGAGGTCAGAGCTACTTTTTAGGAGAAAAGATGAGGACTCCCAGCTACAGATCACACTAGTCAGAACCTCCCTACCTGGAGTGCCCGCATCACCTCTCCTCTTGAAAGGCTGGTACTGCTGTGAGCAAGGAACTGTAAATTTCCCTCTTACTTCTATTTCAACTTTTTCTTAGAGAAATCTGTATCGATCATTTATTTGAAATAGTGGTTTGGACAGACAGCTCTTCCCCCACTGCAATTTTTTAACCGCTGAGATATTTAAAGACAAGTGGATGTGGCCGGGTGCGGTGGCTCACCTGAGGTCAGGAGTTCGAGACCAGCCTGACCAACATGGTCTCTACTAAAAATACAAAAATTAGCCAGGCGTGGTGGTGGGTGTGTGTAATCTTAGCTACACGGGAGGTGGAGGTTGCAGTGAGCCGAGATCGAGCCACTACACTCTAGCCTGCATGACAGAGCAAGACTCTGTCTCAGGAAAAAAAGGCTAAGTGGAACGGTGAACTCTTAGGACAGGAGCCTCATCTGAACCCCACCCCAGCTTTCCTTTGTTACAGCTTCCCTGTCATCCTCTGGGGGAGACTTCTTAGCTGGGGGGCTGTGGCTTGGCTGCCAGTTGGCCCCTCACCAGTCCCCTGCCAGCAGGGAGGGGGTGGTTGTCGCTCAGTGCAGTGGGTGGTGAGCAGGGAAGCCACGGGCTCTCCAGGGCCAGTGGGGAGAACAGTCCTGCTCAGACTTGCAGCCTGCTCAAAGGGGGCTCCAGAGGAGGCTGGCGTCTGCTGAGGACGGAAAGCCTGACTCATGGCAAAATCAGCCCCGATTTCCACCAAGAGGCAGCGTTTGCAAGTCTCAACCTAGCTCTGACTTTCCTCTCTAGAGGGCACAGCACTGCGTAGGGGCTGAGGCTTGGGAGCTGTCCCCTCACTGTCCTTCCAGGACTGGCAAGCAGGCTGTGGGCTGAAGCCCAGCCTGGCGGCACTGAGTTGTTCCATGCCGTCTCCCTGGGTCTTCAGTGACAGCATCCAAAGCCAAATGCTCAGCTCCCACAGGGTCCCCCCTTCGGATGGGGGTGGGATTCCCCTTTTCATGTGCTCTCAATCCTTGCAATCAAGCTCAGGATTCATGGTTTTAAAAGATGTCTATTTATGTCAACAACTATGTATGTCTTTACTTAACAAAAAGCAAACAAAACCTCAGTGTGGGAAGTAGACACTCCCCCCCTGCCTGATCCTGCCTGCCTCTTGGCAGCTCCGTGAAACCTTCTGGGCTCTGCTCCCTTGAGACTTTTTGTTTTTTTTATGAAAATGGGGCCGGACTGTTCTGCCACTTGCTTTTTTCCCCCACTTGACAGGGTATTTAGAAATCATTTCATGTCAGCAACTTTATGTTATCTTTTTAAAAATGACTGCATCAGCAGAAATAATTCTTTCTAAGGAGAAAATCTATCAAGATAGAAGATAGTTTCAGCCATCTGGGAGAGGGCTGAAAAGGCTCTATGTCAGGTCCTGGTCCCCCAGCACCGTCCTGGGTCTTCTCCTCCCACACCTGTGCCCATGGTACCTGCTCCCACACCCGGGAACAGCATGGCCCATGGTGGCAAGTGCTGCTCCCTTGTGTAGCCAGAATCCATCTTCCTGGAGTTCCTAGAGCCAGCATGGGGCCCCAAGAGCACATCCGAGCCTCCTGCCTATAGCAGAAGAGCTCCTCCTGCAGGGCTAGCACAAGGGATGAGTCAGGGTCCCCAAAAGCAGAGTTCTTTGCCTCCGTCACAGATGGAGAATTTTCTAGGACCTTAAGGTGGGATCACCAAGGGTTTTGAGACCAGCTTGGCTTTGCTGGGTTTTCTTTGCTCTTTTTCTTCGAATCCCCTCCTCCTGCTGCTTGCTGTCTTCCTTTCTTCTTCTTCTTCTTTTTTTTTTTTTTTTTT
>NW_016107374.1:1218969-1226884 GCF_001604975.1 Cebus imitator | reverse complement strand
AAAAAAAAAAAAAGCAGGTGTAAGCTGGATTTGAACCAAGGGCCATCATTTGCTGACCGCCGATTTAAGGGAGCTGGGAAGCCTGGTTCTAACCTAGGCCCTGGTGGGCCCCTGACTCCAGCCGTTAGTCCAGAATCGTTCAGTCTCTGGACCTCGGTTTTCTGTTTATAAAGTGCAAGCAGTGATGACAGTGATACCGGCCTCACCTCGTTTGCAGGCTGGTTACGGTGCTCAAGAGCAGTAATGGATGTTAATGCTTTTGAGAACTGTTCAGTGCTGCATGGTCGGCGCAAAGGCTGACTCGTTTGGCTGAGGGGGGTGGACTTGGCTGGTAGGGAGAGGGCTACAGCTAGCTGTCTTCCTTTCTGACATACGCTCAGGGGTCTTCCACCATTACTCTCTCTCTTCGTCCTCCCGCCCCTTGATGCTTTGTAAGTGTCTGAGCAAGGTGGTTCTCTAAGGTGATATTTAGACACTTAGGTCCTTTTCGACTCCATCGGGAAGTGAAATCTGTGTATTCTTCCTCCACATTTTTTTGTTTTTTGTTTTTTATTTATTGGTTTTTTTTTAAAGACGGGGTTTCACCATGATGGCCAGGCTGGTCTTGAACTCCTGACCTCAGGTGATCCACCCACCTCGGCCTCCTAAAGTGCTGGGATTACAGGCATGAGCCACCGCGCCCAGCCATCTTCCTCCAAATTTGAGCAGAAGAAGGGAATCCATGTGTAGCATGGGCCTCCTGGGTCAATCACTGGTTCACACTTGCTCACTGTATGTCATCAAAGGTGAATGCCCCATGGTCGCCATGTCAGAGGTGTGTCCATTCAAGGAAGGAGACTGCCATGCCGTGAGCTCAGGGAGCCATGGCACCTCCCGATTGGGCCTGCGTCGGGAGCATAGGCCCTGTGAAGCCCTGTCACCGGAGGGACCTAGAGTCTCGCTGGGAGCCAGAGTTGCTGGCACCAAGTGGATGGTCACCTGTCTCCTTGTCACTAGAGCCCTGTCTCCTATCACTGTCACAGGACCTATGTCTCCTGCCACTGTGCCCAGTGTGTGGAGGTGAATGCAGCAGAAGCCAGGCAGGCAGGTCCTGATTTGGTGCAGTAAACAGTAGAGGTGCCAGAGTTGTAGGGGCAGGAAGAAGAAGCTGGGCAGGCAGGTCACTGTCTCCTTGTCACGGGAGCCCTGTCTCCTGGCACTGTGCCCAGTGTGTGGAGTAGGTGAATGTAGCAGAAGCCGGGCAGGCAGGTCCTGATTTGGTTCAGTGAACAGTGGAGGTGCTGGAGTTGTAGGGGCAGGGAGCAGGGCCAGAGGTATTTGAGGCGGTATGCAGTGATGACATTGGGAGCCAGTTGGGAGGTGGCTGTGTGGTCCGGGGTGAGGGGGTTCAGCCCCTCCATTTGTGGTTTTACGGAGAGGTGGGAGGGGAGTTTCTCTGGAGATCCAGTTGTTGGGTTCTGGGACACCCCCAGGTTTAACCGCGTTGTCTCTGTCTCTTCCCGCTGTAGATATCAATGAGTGTTTAAGTATCAATGCCCCCTGCCCTATTGGGCATACCTGCATCAATACGGAGGGCTCCTACACGTGCCAGAAGAATGTGCCCAACTGTGGCCGTGGGTACCATCTCAACGAGGAGGGGACTCGCTGTGTTGGTGGGTATTAAAAAAGAAAACAAATCTGAAATCCACTTTCCCGTCTGTTTCCAGCACACACCCTCCTTCTCTAGAAGCGGAAAGTGGACCCCCAAAGCAAAGCCATTTCTGTCAGCCCATCCATCCCATTGCCAGCTCCCAAGCACGGGCCTTCATTGTCCTGCCTGGACTGGTGCAGTAGAGCACCAGCCCGTCTACGCCCCAGTCTTGTCTACTTCATCTGTCTAGCTCGTCCTGAGCCCAAAGCTTTCTCACCCCACCCTGTTTACAGCCCATCAGCTCCCCACTGGTGACAGGACAGATGCCTCTGCGTATATTCCAGTCCCCCAGTGCTGGCCCAACTCCACAAACCCTGTAATCCAGGCGATGTGTGTCTTGCCACCCTGCACACAAGCGCTGTTCTTTCCTCTCTGTGTGGGCGTTTGATCATACATCATTCCCTCTGCCCACCTGCTCCTACATTCTTCTGGATCCAGGGCACCCAGCCTGCCTGGCTCCTGCAGGGAAGGAGCCTTCCTCTTCAGTGTCTTCCTGTGTCTCCTGATGATATCTGCCCTCTGAGGCCGCGTGGGGGTTCGTAGGCTGTGGCAGAGGCTGTGTGGAACGTGGCTAGGACCGTGGGGCTTGGAGCACTGCCTGGGCACTTCCTACCTTAATGAGAGTTCTTGCTGACCCGCCAGGGAGGGCTGCCTCTGGGTCACCTGTCTCCCCAGCCCAGTGCCCCGCACACAGTAGGTGCTCTGTGAAGTCGTGTTGAAATGGAATGCACGTTTCCATTTGCTCCTTTCTGATCATCCTGGGGGGAAGAAACCCAAACTAAAGGTTTTCATTGTGGCTTTCTCTCTCCTTTGAAGACGTGGACGAGTGCGCACCCCCTGCCGAGCCCTGTGGGAAGGGGCATCGCTGTGTGAATTCTCCTGGCAGCTTCCGCTGCGAGTGCAAGACGGGTTACTATTTCGACGGCATCAGCAGGATGTGCGTGGGTGCGTGGGGGCCCCCGCAGGCTGTGGGAGAACCCAGCCACGTGGCACCAGGGACACATTCTGTGGCACCTAGCGTGATGTGGTCTGATCCTCATCTCCGAAAATCCCAAGTGCAGGCAAACCTTGAGAGAAGACCCTGAGTCAGGACCACCCCATTCTAGCCTCAGCTCTGCTGCTGCCCAACTGGGCGGCCACTGGCACGCCCCACCCCCAACGGGTGTGAGATGCTCCCCATCTGTAGAAAGGGGTTCTGCTCGACCCAGGACCTCCAAGTGTTGATGAGCCAGGTCTACAAATGTGGGCAGTATTGGTGATTTCCTGGAGATTCACTGCTGAGCTACAGAGCCACAGGGCCTCCAGATGTACCTTTAGCCCAGGGTGGCAAGGGCAAAAGTTTTGACCAGGAGTGGGGTCAGGTCCTGTCCAGTTAGTGCCTGCTGTCACCAAACCTAGGTGCTCAGAGGAGCCTGGCAGCTGCCACTTCACTCCTGCCAAGCGGGCACTTTGCTAGATCCTGGCAGACCCTCCTCGTGGGCCCTGGGGAGGACTGGCAGGAGGGAATAGATTCAAATGTGCTGCCACAGAAGGAGCACAAGGCTTGCCCAGCGGGCAGGCACACTGCAGCCGTCCTGGCTGTCCCACTGACATCCCGCGTGCTAGGGACAAGTCTGCGTTCCTTATCTGAGAAATGAGGCTGGAGGCCGGGTGCGGGGGCTCACGCCTGCAATCCCACCACTTTGGGAGGCCGAGGTGGGCGGATCACTTGAGGACAGGAGTTTGAGACCAGCCTGGCCAACATGGTGGAACACTGTCTTTACAAAAAATACAAAAATTAGCTGGGCGTGGTGGCATGTGCCTGTAATCCCAGCTGCTTGGGAGGCTGAGGCATGAGAATCACTTGAAGCTGGAGGCGGAGGTTGCAGTGAGCCAAGATCGAGCCACTACACCCCAGCCTGGGAGACCAAGTGAGACTCCATCTCAAAGAAAAAAAAAATGAGGCTGGAGGAGGTGGAGGACAGAGGACATGAGCTGGCCTCGCTAGGAGGGTGGAGTGTGCCACCACTGTGGCTGGACATTGCCCTGAGCCGCCCCACCCCTCTCTTTCAGATGTCAACGAGTGCCAGCGTTACCCCGGGCGCCTGTGTGGCCACAAGTGTGAGAACACGCTGGGCTCCTACCTCTGCAGCTGTTCCGTGGGCTTCCGGCTCTCTGCGGATGGCAGGTCGTGTGAAGGTGAGGCCGGGGCCCCATCCACTCACTTCCCCAAGGCCCCCTTCCTCCCGGGGAAGCCATCGTCCTCCTGCAGACCCGTTTGGAGCAGATCTGTGTTGATTTCCCCAGCACATTTAAATGTTAGCAGGAGAGCACCTGTAAAATACTGTTCATCAGAAGGCCTGCCCGACTGCCCGCCCGATCTCCCCTGCTGGCATCTACCCTCTGAGGCTGTGTGGGGGTTCATAAGCCGTGGCAGAGGCTGTGTGGGATGTGGCTAGGATTATGGGGCTTGGACTGTGACACCCACCAGTCGTGGGGCCTTGGTTATGCCTGACCTCTGCCTGCCTCCGTGTCCTCACCGGGGAGGGGGCTGGTGTGTGAAAGAGCAACAAAGCTGGATGCTTGTTCTGCACAAAGATGGTGTGTGGGTTTTAATCAGATGCCGCTTCTGGGAGACAGGCCTCGGGGTCCGTTGATCTCAAGTCACCCAAATGACTGGAGGGAGGCTTTGTAAATGGCGGAGCCAGGAGAGGAATACGGAGGTCCTTAGGGCATGGGTCAGTGTGATTAAGGCACCTGCCTCTAACTTGTTTTTTTGTTTTGAAACGGAGTCTCACTCTGTCGCCTAGGCTGGAGCGCAATGGCATGATCTCGGCTCACTGCAACCTCCATCTCCTGGGTTCAAGCAATTCTCCTACCTCAGCATCCCGAGTAGCTGGGATTACAGGTGCCCACCCTCACACCCAGCTAATTTTTGTATTTTTAGTAGAGACGGGGTTTCACCATGTTGGCCAGGCTGGTGTTGAACTCCTGACCTCAGGTAATCCACCCACCTCAACCACAGTTAGGTTTTCCCCTCCCAGAGACAGAGAAGCGCCCTGGCCTTCCTGATGATGACATTCCCCAGGCATGGCCCCAGTCCTTGAGAAAGACACTCCCGGGTTGCATATCTCAAAGGGACAGAGAAAGCATTTACATTTGCAAGTTTTTCTAAAGTACATGCTTCAAAGGGGAAAGGAGGTCAGCGCCTGTAGTCATGTTTGGGCTGGAACCAAGAGAAAATTCTTTTGGCAGCATTAGACTTTCTCAGTCAGGCATCCTGGGTACGTGGTCCCTGGCCAGTGGCAGCCACACTAATGTCGTCAGGTTAAGTCTCTTGGCATGTGGGGGTTGGACACAGTTGTTCCTGCCAAGAGTCTTGTGGTTCTCAGATAACACCAACCTCCTGGGCTGATGGAATGGTCACATGAACAGCGTGTCAGCCCAGAGCCTGGCACATACTAGGTGCTTGGCAGATGTCACCTCTTCTATACGGATTAGATTCTGAGCTGAGCAGACACTGAGAGCTTTGAGTGACCCTTGACAATCATCCACGTTGCCCGTGACACCGTGTTTGGTGGGTGCATTGCAGTGGCCCAGAGAACAGCTTCTGCAGCCTAACTCAAATATGGCAGGTCTTACAATCTGCCGTGAGAATTTTCCTTCCTGAGGAGATGGTCACAGGGGTTAGATACGCCAGGGCGAGCTGTAGTGTGCATAATTCTCAAATCAGAGGGTGGACGGTATGCGGGGGTCCTGGGATTAGTTCACCAGAATGCCTATGGATGAGGAACAAGATTCACGCATTGAGTCTCTGGGGCTTGTGTTCAAGCCCCACTTCTGCCATTTTCAGGGCCTTGAAGAAGTAACTCAGTCTCCCTGGGTCTTGGTGTCCTCATCTGTAAAATGGGCAGAGTAGGACCAACCCCATAGGGGGTTGTGAGGGTGAAACGAGATTGAGCAGGTGAAGACTTTATCACAGGGCTGGGCGCCAGGTGACGAGCTGGCGGTGTAGAGACAGCTGGCATTTTTTTTTTTTTTCCTGAGACAGTCAAGCTTTGTTGCCAGGCTAGAGTGCAGTGGCACCATCTTGACTCACTGCAACCTCTGCCTCCCAGTTCAAGTGATTCTCCTGCCTCAGGCTCCCGAGTAGCTGGGACTACAGGCATGCGCCACCACGCCAGGCTAATATTTGTATTTTTAGTAGAGACAGGGTTTCTCATATTGGTCAGGATGGTCTCGATCTCTTGACCTTGTGATCTGCCTGCCTCGGCCTCCCAAAGTGCTGGGATGACAGGTGGGAGCCACCGCGCCCGGCCGACTGCCGGTGTTGTTATTATTATTTGTAGAAGTAGGATTCCTGGTTGTGCTTCCTCTGGTCACTCGTAAATTACTGAAAAGTCGGTTTTCATACTCACATTCGTGGACAATATCGTGGACACAGCAGCAGGGCCTGGCCAGCCTTGCCATGTGACCTTACTAACTATTTGCTAAGCACCTGCCCTGGGTGTGTAGGAGAACTCGGTCCTGCACTGGGGAGTGTCTCCCCTGGGCAATGAGAGACCACGCTGGGCAGGTGTGTGGGGGCCACCGAGATGAGACACGGGGCGGAAGGCTATCGGGCGTTCGCCAACGCCACACGGTATAGATTGCAGGCTTTCCCAGCCACAGCCTTCGTTGCAGCCGCTCGGCTCTGCTGTGGCAGCACAGAAGTAGCCAGAGGACCATGGTAAAAAAATGAGCATGGCTGGGCGCGGTGGCTCACACCTGTAATCCCAGCACTTTGGGAGGCCAAGGCAGGTGGATCACTTGAGGTTAGGAGTTTGAAACCAGCCTGGCCAACATGGGAAAACTCTATCTCTACTAAAAATACAAAAATTAGCTGGGCATGGTGGCGCATGCCTGTTATCCCAGCTACTCGAGAGGCTGAGGCAGGAGAATTGCTTGAATTTATATCTACTTTAGTAGATAATAACCTCTTGGAGGTGGAGATTGCAGTGAGCAGAGATTGAGCCACTGCACTCCAGCCTGGGCGACAGAGAGAAACTCTGTCCCAAAATAAAAAAAAATAATGAGTGTGGGTGTGTTCTTTATTATTATTTTGAGACAGAGTTTCACTCTGTTGCCCAGGCTGGAGTGCAGTGGTGTGATCTTGGCTCACTGCAGCCTCCACCTCCTGTGTTCAAGTGATTCTCCTGCCTCATCCTCCCGAGAAGATGAGACTACAGGCGTGCGCCACTATGCCTGGCTAACTTTTGCACTTTTGGTAGAGACGGGGTTTCACCATGTTGGCCAGGCTGGTCTTGAACTCCTGACCTCAGGTGATCCACCCACCTCAGCCTCCCAAAGTGCTGGGATTACAGGCGTGAGCCACTGTGCCCAGCCTGGCTGTGTTCTAATAAAACTTTATTTATAAAAACAAGTGGCAGGCTGAATTTGGCCCAGGGACGGTAGTTTGCTGACCTCTGCTCTAGGTAAAGGGGGCAGATGAGCAGTAGTCCGGAGTTGCCAGTGAGTTCTGTGCACTGGAGTGGGAGGAGTACTGGCGTATGGGCTGGGTGGCTGAGGCCTTCCTTGTGTGCTGTCATCTGTGTGGGATGCCATCTTGGAGGTGAAGTGGGGAGCGCAGGATCAGACTCCCATTTGAGAACTGGAATGGACTCTGGTGGCCAGGTGGGGGCTGGAGGCTGGAGCTGCTGTCCTGGCAGGAGAGGGCGTGGTCAAAGCAAGCAGGGGCAGGGATGAAGGGTTCAGAGTCACCAGCTGTGATGCCCCTCCCTCAGCATGCCCCTGGACCTCTGCCCCTCCAAGTAAGCTAACCTGAGAGAGGTGGAGAGGGACTTCTGTTCCCTGACCCTGAGGGCTACAGTGGAGGCAGGGACGTGTGATGTCACCCTGAGTGGTGACCCCCGCTTTCTCTTTCAGACATCAATGAGTGCAGCAGCAGCCCCTGTAGCCAGGAGTGTGCCAACGTCTACGGCTCCTACCAGTGCTACTGCCGGCGAGGCTACCAGCTCAGCGACGTGGACGGAGTCACCTGCGAAGGTGCGGACGCCCCTGCTTGCTGAGGGGGAAGCACCCCCGGCCTCGCCGTGAAGCGGCACAGCTTCTGACTTTCAGATTCCACAGGGAAGAGCCTGCCGGCATTTCCTCACCTGGCAGACCTTCCATGTTCACCCTTGGAGGCTAGCAGGTGGTTTGTGCTTTCCCTCCAACTGAGATTTTTTTTTTTTTTTTTTTTTGAGA
>NW_016107374.1:1204153-1218424 GCF_001604975.1 Cebus imitator | reverse complement strand
TAGTAGAGACAGGGTTTCACCATGTTGACCAGGATGGTCTCGATCTCTTGACCTCGTGATCCACCCGCCTCGGCCTCCCAAAGTGCTGGGATTACAGGCTTGAGCCACCGCGCCCGGCGGGGGACAAAGTCTTAATCTGTCACCAGGCTGGAGTGCAGTAGAGCAGTCTTGGCTCAGCACAACCTCTGCCTCCTGCCTCCTGAGTAGCTGGGATTACAGGCGCATGCCACCACATCCGGCTAATTGTTTGTATTTTTAGTAGAGATGGGGTTTCACCATGTTGGTCAGGCTGGTCTTGAACTCCTGACCTTGTGGCTGGCCCTCTTCGGCCTCCCAAAGTGCTGGGATTACGGGCATGAGCCAGTGCACCCAGCTGAGGTGTGTTTGTTTCTTATTAGTCAAGTGTTATCCATATTTCCCCCTGCCTGCCACACACATACTTCACACCATGAACTTGCTGTGTGACCCTAGGCTAATCCCATCACGTCTCTGAGCATGATGGTCTCTGAGGCTTCCTGTGTTCAGCTTGTCCTGTGCTGCTGCCCTCCTGGGCCCCAGTGCAGCCCCCAGGGTGAAGTAGCGTGGCCAGGTGCCAGGACACAGAGGCTGAGGTGGGCTTTGCTGTTGCAGACATCGACGAGTGTGCCCTGCCCACCGGGGGCCACATCTGCTCCTACCGCTGCATCAACATCCCTGGAAGCTTCCAGTGCAGCTGCCCAGCGTCTGGCTACAAGCTGGCTCCCAACGGCCGCAACTGCCGAGGTGAGCAGGCGGAACGCCTTGGGGTCCCTCGTGCTGTGCTGGGGGCTCTGCAGTGTTGTGGGGCGGAGGCCAGGCTCCGGGGCTGTGCTTCCCCAACCCAAGGGCCACAGCACAGATGGGATGCATTCAGGGAGAGCAGCCCCTGCCGTCCAAGGGGTGTCCTGGGGTCTGCAGGACCCTGGTCTCCCACACCAGGCCCCAGCACACTTGTCCTCTGAATTGTCTGACCCCCGCGAAGGCTACACCCAGCAGGAACACGTGACCCCTCCTTCCCTCCCCCAGCAGCCCTGAAAAGGTAGGAACAGAGAGGCCTTTGGGAAGATGACCACCAGGGAGGAAGCCGTCCAGGCCAGGGGATGGTGTGGCCTGGTGTGGGGTGGCCCGGGGCGCTCATGGCTATGGGTCAGCTCCAGAGTGGGCTAAGTAATGGGGGCTAGCGGCACCCATTTTGTATTCAGCCCCCGCTTCTAAGAATGCACTGGGGCAGTGTGTGTCCCCCAGAGCCATCCGGTAACATCCATTCAATGCCTGACAGCGGGTGCTAAGTGGATGCTTGTGAGTGTGATCCTCGGTGTACACACTGGTCCAGAGGCTGAGTCACGGAGGCAGGGCTGTCCAGCCAGGTCCTTGGGAGCCCCGCATGGGGCTGTGGACCTGGGGCTCCGGAAGCCCCTTGGGTCCTACAGATGTAGCTTCTGGTTATGAGGAAGGTGGCTTCACTGAAAGGCAGGCAGGAGCTGCGGCGTTTCCTGAGAGGCCCCTCTGCTGGTCCTGGGCTCTGGATGGAAGGGCATTTGTGTCTGCATTTCTGAGGGAGCAAATGACTTTTCTCCTGGCCAGGCTCCCTCACCACAGCCTGGGGTCCCGCCCAGACTCAGCATAAACACATTCCTGAGCCGGCCTTTGAGGCTGGGGAGTGTTGTTTTTGCCACCAATGCGTGGGCATTTTCCACCTCTTAATGGGTGTCTCCCAGGCTGGGGGACAGCCCCCGAGCCCCACTGTTTGGCCGCTCCAGAGTCTGCGGGAACTGGCCTGCTCCTCCATCTCCAGGGCCCTCTCAGTGTGGCGCCCCAGGCCCCATCTCAGGAGCCCCAGGCCTGGTGGTTCTGGTCCACCCTGAACAGCCACCAACCCCAGCACACAGGGCAAGGCCTATGATCGCTTCATGCCTGTCTTTCTCATTGTGATGTGGAGCTAGCAGCTCCTGCCCCTTCTCTCCTAAGAGGTTGAGTCACACCTAGGGTAAGGGTGTCTTGCCTTGGGAGCCGCAGAGAGGCTCGGCATGCATGGACTCTGATTCCAGCCTGCCTGGGTTCAAAGCTTGGCTCTGACACTTATAAAACGTGTGACCTCAGACAGGTCTCTTAAGCTCTGTGAGCTCCTCATAAAATAAGGATCATAACAGTGTCTGCCTCATTGAGTTCTTAGAAGGATTCGTCACTTGTCCTTGAGAGGCACTCCCAGGACCCATCATGTAATGTTTACTTTTACCATATCACACTCCCTCCGGGGATTGTGAATAAGTTAACACTTTATAAATGTAAATATCCTATAAATGTAAGAACCGCCATAGGACACTGCTCCGAAGATCAGCCAGTGGAGGGCAGGGTTGGCCTGACTCCCACTCCTAACCCCAGTTGATGGGAGGCCCGGACTCTTCCGTCCCCAGATGGGGATGGCTCCTGCAGCCTCTGCCTTCACTGTGCTTCTGTGGGGTCTCTTACAGACATTGATGAGTGTGTGACTGGTACCCACAACTGCTCCATCAACGAGACCTGCTTCAACATCCAGGGCGGCTTCCGCTGCCTGTCCTTCGAGTGCCCTGAGAACTACCGCCGCTCTGCAGACACGTAAGTCCCTTGGGCCATGCCATCGTCTGTCTTTGGCCTTCCTGGTGGCCCAGCTCCTGGATGGGTGGTTATGGGGCTGTGACCTCAGTGTCCTCCCATGAGGGACTCAGGACACTCAAAGATCACTAGCTCCCTGCCCCTCAGGCCCCTAAATATTAGTGACTCTGGTCTCAGGAAGTCAAGGGAGTAACGGCAAATGAGGCTGGGATCTGTAGTCATGCTGTCAGCCAGGGCTGTGCACAGAGCCAGGCAGAAGCCACAGCCCTCTTTTTCCCTAGGGTAGAGCCTTGGGCAAGCTCTCTGGGCCTCAGTTTCCTCATCTAACATACAGATGTCAGAACATGCTCTGACTCAGATGCCTAGGTAGCAATGTCTCCCTGTCAGCCCAAAGCCAGGGAGTCGATGTGACATGCTGGACATTGTTACTCGGTGCCCAGCTGAAAGCCAGAATTCGTCCAGCTGGGTGACGCTGTGGGAACAGCATCAAAGATTCCAGATCCTAAATGTGGGGTTAGGTGGCCTTATGTCTTTGTAAGCTCACCCACTCCTGGGCCATCACGGCATGCATTTGAGACCATGGTTCCCACTTCTTATCCCCCTGCCCCAACTGTATATTCAGAAAGTCTTATTTAGTGCCACTGTCAGTTGTTTCAGGAAAAGCTCTACACTGGGACGGATCTCGGGACTGTGGACTTGTGACCTCCCCCAGCACTCTGAGTGTTCAGTGCCGGCAGCCAGCTATTTCCCAGGACTTGGGCTCTTGGCTAGCTCCCCCCACCACCTGAGGGTCAGTGGTAGTGTCCACTGCTTGGCCCGAGGGGCAGCTGCTCATGGCATGGCAAGCCTTCTGGGTCACTGAGCAGCCCCATTGTCCCTCCGTATTTTCTGACATTGGGGCTGCTCGTTGGCTGGCCCTGCCGCTTCCCTGATCTGCTGTTTCCCAGCACGGGCTTCCTTGTGCTTGAAAACCCAACATCTTGCTTCCTTCTAGAGCTTGGGTTAGGAAAAAGCTGCCCCAACACTGAGTTTGCAAGTCCGTAGCATCCCGAAGAGCTCATGGTTATGCAATAGCCTGGCAGGCAGCGACAGCGCTTCTCGGAGCCATTTAGAAAGTTCCGTGGCCTCGGCTTGAGGCTGCGCAGCTGTTTGTCATTGTGAGTTCACTCTCCGCAGCCCTTGTCAGCGCCTGGGCTTCAGGGTTCCGGGGGGCTGGCTGTGGCTGTGTCCTCAATTTCCAACTTGCACACAGTCACGAAACTACCTATCATGGGCGGGTTGGCCATGTGTGCTGAGCTCATGGCTGAGATCGGCAGAACCCAGCTCCACCCCTCATGCCAGCTGTGGAAGCCTCTGCCACCCTCAGTGCTGGAGAAGGTCATTTCTTCTTGGACCTACTGTGTGCAGGCACCTGGGTAGACAGTGAGCCTTTGTCCCTGCACTGACTTGGCCTTTGGAGCGTGTGCTAAGAGGGAGGAGGGCCCCCCAGCTGGCTGGGCATGAGGGTGGGCAGGGGGCTGCCTGGAGTCGACCACGCCTGCATGAAGGTGGAAGAAGGAGTGAGTTAGGCAGAGGGGGTGGGAGTCTGCACGTGTGTGCAGTGAAATGGGGTGTTCAGCCTGAAACCTGGGCCCTGCATGCTGTGCAGTGAGGGACTGACCTGCTGGGCACCTGGCTTGTCCCAGCCCTTGGACTTCCGAGGCTGACAGAAAGGAGGGGCCACCCCTCTCAGCACTGCTAACCCTCAGACTGGAGTTTTGTATTTTACAGCCCCTTTTCCTGCTCACCAAAATCCAAGCTTCTTAAAGCGTTTTTTCATTTAACCTTCAGAAAGCAATTTTTAAAATCTAAAAGAGCCGTATTTAGGAGGGACCCGTGGGCAGCGCTTCTGTGGTTAACAGCTCAGCAAGAATGGCTCACTCGGGAGCCTTGACGGACAGGACGGCAGAGTCGGCTTCTGTGGCTTTCTCTCTCTCTCTCCACTTACTCCTCTTCTATCTGGGGAGCGTCCCAGCGGCCAAGGGCTGGTAACTGGAGCATGACCCAGGAAACTGGGCCGCAAACCACAGGGCTCGGCCTTGTGGACAGGACCGGTCGACCACAGTCCTACCCGCAGGAGGAAGTGTGCAAAGCTGTCCCACAGCCTTTGCTGGGACCAGACACACCCTCTTTAGCCCCTCAGTGGGGCTGGCCCCGGATGACCTGTGGCCTTGGTGGCTGCTTCCCAGGGATGGGACATGAGCAAACAGCTGTGGTCCTGAAGGTGTAACACGGTGGATGGTGGTGGAGACAGAGCCTTTGAGGGTCCCCCTCTCTTGGCCGGTTCCTGGGGCTTGTCTGCAGGACGATGAGTGTGTGACAGTCAGGAAAATGCCAACAGGGCTGTCCACAAGCACCTGGGGTGGCCGGGATGGCAGTGACTCCCTGGAGGAGGACGTGGGTCTTGAGGGCTGTTTTTCTCTGGTGTGTGGTGGCTTAGGATCGTTTTCATAGAGCCTGGGGTGTCAGGGTCACATGTGTTGAACTGGCAAGTTGGAGCACACTGTCCTCAAACGTGTGACATGGCCCGGGCTGCATGGCCTGATGAGAGGACATGTCTGGGAACCAGGTGCCTGTGGTCCCAGGAGCCAGGTCCTGCATGCCAGGCAGGGACCAGGCAGGCTCATCTGTGCCCTCCCCTGTAATAGATTCAGTGATGACAGCCTGTCCCTGATCTACACACACTGGCTAAAAGGGATTTTTATGCATTCCCAGTCTGACAGGCAGTTTGCCAGGTAGAGTAGTTAACGATTTCTGGTGTTTTAATAAGTTTGAATGAGCAGAGTGGGATAATTAAAGCCAGGACTTACCAGGAAAGTCAAGGACGTGTTTATTTGTGCATTAGTCATTTGCTAAGCAAATAGCGGGTGTGGAGCCCTGTGCTGGGGCCAGAGAGCCCCAGGCCGTGCCTTTTGTTGAGAAGGAGCCAGCCCAGAAACTCCTGGTGCAGAGAAGGTTTTAGGGTGCCCTGAGGATTGACTGTGGGGTCGGATATGGGGCCTCTAGGCGGAGTGTCGGGCTCGCTGTGTGTGATGACCGGGAGAGCTGCACCAGAACAGCTCAGGCTGCTTTCCTCCACGCCTGCTGGGTGAACGCTTCCCTCTGGCAAAACAAAACCCCAGCCCTGGGCAGTACCGGCCACGCTGGGGGAAGCGGGGAAGCGGAAATCCCACCGGGGCGACTCCAGCGCCACCTGCCGACCAGCCCCCTCCAGGCCGGTCCTGAAGCCGCTGGTGTGTATGTGCGCATGTGTGCGTGTCTGTGTGTGTGTGTGTGTGTGTGTGTGTGTGTGTGTGTGTCAAAGCTTTGACACAAGACAGGCTGACTTTGAAAGCCATGCCTGCCGCTGACTACACACCATGGAGCCACGAGCAAGCTCTGCGTCCTCACTGGCACCTGTTTTCCTGCCTGTAGAGCGGGAGGACGATGGGAGAGTGGCGGGAGGCGGCGGAAGGAGGGCCTGTGGGCGCAGCCTGCTCCCTGCTCCCGGAAGCGCAGGTCATGGGTCCCCTGCACTCCCCCGCTCACTGCCGCCTTGGTGGCACTCCTCAGAGGCCCTCCTGGGGCAGAGCTCTCAGATCACCCGGAGCACTGGGCATCTCTGGGCAGGCCGCCGCCAGCAGCACCCGTGCCTACCTTCTCTACTTTGGGCCCCTCCCAGACAGGGCACGCCCTTTCAGTGCCCCTGACTCCCAGGCCAGTCCTTTCTAAGCATTTGGCTGTTCACTAGCCAAGTAAATGCAAGGCCTCCTGTGAGTCCGGACAAACCTGGAAAGAGGGGGCAAAAGGAGACCCTGCTCACAATAAATGTCAAATGTCAAGGAAGTCCACGTAACCAGCATGAGACACGGAAACTTAAACAGCCAAAAGGGAGAGTGCTGGAAGACCAGGGCGAGAGGATGCTCCTGCCTGGAGCACCCAGACACAGCCCAGAGGGTGGGACTTCCTAGAGCGTCTGGGCCAGGTCCTCTGGGGCTCCGTGCCTGGGCCCTGCTTCCCAAGGCAGCCGCCTTCAGAGTGTGATGGGCCAGGAGTTCAGGACACAGGAGATGACACCTGTCCCATCTTGTGACAAGAAGTTAGAACTTGTTACTATCTTGTAGCAGGAAGATAATGCCTATCTCCTCCCTGTCACAGGAAGTTGGAATCATCTGTGCTCATCCCATACAGGAAGTTAGGAACCATCCCTGTCTCCACTGCAGGAAGTTAGGATCCGTCCCCGTCTCCACTGCAGGAGATTGGGACCCGTCCCCGTCTCCACTGCAGGAGGTTGGGACCCGTCTCTTTCTCCACCACAGGAAGTTCGGACCTGTATGAGTCAGGGTTCTCTAGAGGGACAGAACTAATGGCATGCGTATATATTCCATGATATGTGTAAACGGGAGTTTATTAAGTATTGACTTATATGATCACAAGGTCCCACCATAGGCCATCTGCAGGCTGAGGAGCAAGGACAGCCAGTCCAAGTACCAAAACTGAAGAACGTGGAGTCCACTGTTCAAGGGCAGGAAACATCCAGCACGGGAGAAAGATGGAGGCTGGGAGGCGAGGCCAGCCTCTCTTTTCACATTTTTCTGCCTGCATATACTCTAGCTGTGCTGGCAGCCGATTTGTGGTGCCTACCGAGATGAAGGGTGGGTCTGCATTTCCTAGCCCACGGACTCAAATGTGGCTGTCTTTTGGCAGCACCCTCAGACACACCCAGGATCAATACTTTGTATCCTTCAGTCCAATCAAGTTGACACTCAGTATTAACCATCACAGGACCTGTCCCTCTGTCCACCCAGGAAGTTAGGACCTGTTTCTGTTTTTATCACAGGAAGTTGGGATCTGTCCCCATTTCCATTCCAAGCCCTGAACTGACTCTGTGGAACAAGTGGGGTCCTGGGCCTGGAACATAAGGCTTAGTATGGGGAGCCCACTGCACCGCCTGAGCAGAGATATGGCTCCCTCACTCACTCTGTGATCTTGCGAAGTAGGAAGGCCACATTCTCTCTGTGAGCCTCTGTCCGCATGAGAAAAATGGCACGAAGCCACTGTCACGGTGTGGTGGCAGTGATCACACTAGCGAGTGCATGATGAGGAATAGCTGGGCACTTGGTAAACAGCCCTGATTGCTAGTGGCAGAGACAGTCACGGGTCATCTCTGGGACCCACCCGAGAGCCCTGTGTAGCCCTGGCCACCGTCTGGGCGAGGGTCTGGGAAGGGCAGGGTGTGCCTGTGGAGTGCCCCCGGGGTGGGACTCTGCCAGTGAGGAGGGGACATACCTCACTCCGGGCACAGCCCTTCGCCCTTGGCCACCCAGCACCCCAGAGGGTGTTGGAAGAGGCTAGTGCCTGAGTCAGCAGCCCGGAGGTCCACGCCGCCTCCCGCAGGTGAGTGAGGGGCGTCCTGCGTGTTGGCTGAATCGGCCAGAGGGGCGGCGGGAGGCCCTGCCTGCCAGCCCCGCATCCCTGCGCTCTGCCGTTTCTCCGCTTGCTGGATCGGCCCTAATCCTCTTCTTGTCTCTCTGCCCACTTTTCTTGCAGCCGCTGTGAGCGCTTGCCTTGCCATGAGAATCGGGAGTGCTCCAAGCTGCCTCTGAGAATAACCTACTACCACCTCTCTTTCCCCACCAACATCCAAGTGCCCGCGGCAGTTTTCCGCATGGGCCCCTCCAGTGCTGTCCCCGGGGACAGCATGCAGCTGGCCATCACCGGCGGCAATGAGGAGGGCTTTTTCACCACCCAGAAGGTGAGCCCCCACAGCGGGCTGGTGGCCCTCACCAAGCCCATCCCCGAGCCCAGGGACTTGTTCCTGACCGTCAAGATGGATCTCCATCGCCACGGCACCGTCAGCTCCTTTGTGGCCAAGGTTTTCATCTTTGTGTTTGCAGAGCTCTGAGCACTCGCTTCGCGGGGTCTCCTTCCTGTCGCTTTCCTAACCCTGCCCTCCGAGGCAATAATAAAGTCTTAGCAAGCGTCCCACACCGTGAGCCTCGCGTGCCTTGGATTTATTTGGCATGGTTGGGAGTCTGTGCCACTTGTTACCTGGGGGTGAGCCGGGCACTGGTGCCACCGCCTGGTACCTCTGAGGGCTGACTGAGGAGCGCTCCCCATTAGCGGTGTGTGTGCTCGGGGGGTCCTTGTTCACAGAGCCCACTGTCTGTACTGACAGGGAGGCCGTGCCGGGTGCACCATTTCAGAGGCGTTAACTCGTCTTCACTTTGTGTTGAACCCAAACAATAAAGGTGCTGGTGGAGGGCCCTGTCCTTTTACCAATGCGGAAACCGAGGCCCAGAGAGAAGGGGAAGGGTTGGCCAAGGTTGCATGGCCTGTTATGGCCACGCCAGGTCGAGGAAGCAGGCCTGCTGGCCCCTGCCTGGTTCTTTGCTGTGTCCCCAGAGGTGAGCATTTCACTGAGACACGAAGGCTGTCTCCTAAGATCGAAGCCTGAGCTCTGTTTGTCTGGATGAGAAGGCCAAATCTGGGACGCGGAAGCGCAGATGTGGTTGCAGCTCCTAGGAGGCAGCTCTGGCCTCAGTGAAGTCGTTTGCCCCCTCTAAGGCTCCTGGCCTTGTGCCAGGGGGAGGCAAAACCACACAATGCATGTGGTACTCACGGGACCCCACACAGGCCTTACACCAGTCCTGCCAGGCAGGTGGTCATCTTCATGAAGACTCGGCGAGGGCAACTGATTTGCCCAAGGTCACAGCTGGTATGGAAGCCCTGGTTTACTGACTCCGCAGCCCTGGCTGTTGCATTCTGCCACAGTACCTCCACTAAGGGCCTTAACCACCTGCCTCCCTCTAGCTCCTGCGCCCAAGCCAGTCAGCTCTCCCCTCAGCTGCTCCCAGCATCCTCTCGCCTCCCCTGCTGCTCATTCTTTGCTTAGCAGCTGGAACGATCTTGCAGCCTCCGCCCGAACCCTTTCCTGGCTTCCTTCGCATTTGATGGAAGGAAGGTTAAGGCCTCCAGATGTCAAGATGTCCGAAGGCCATGCATAACTTAGACCTTGCATGCAATCTCCAGCCAGGCCTCACTTGTTCTGCTCCTGCCTGCTTCCCTTGAGCCGCATTGCAAGCTCTGCTGCCTTGGGCCCCTGCCACGGGCTTTGCACCCTTGGCCTAAACATTGCTTACACTCCAACTCATGTGCCTTCCTCAGAGAGGCCTTCCCTGCCATCCCTGGCTTCTGTTTTCTCTCCGTCCTTCTCATGACACATTTCCTTCATGGTGCTGGCAACAGGCTGCGGTTCCTGTTGACTTGTGTTTCACGTTTGTCTTCCCCACCTTCCAGAAGGCTCTGTGAAGGCAGGGGCCAGGTCCGTCTGATTCAGTGTGGATTCCCAGCTCCTGGCAAGACATCTCGCATGCGGAAGGTGTTCTGTCAATGTCTGTTCAGGGAACAGATGACTCTGCCAGTCCCGGCTTCTGTCACTAGCATCTCTGTGGCTGTGACACTGTGGTCACACGGTCTCCAGGCAGAAATCCAAGCCGGGAAGGCAGAACACCCCAGTGGGGTCAAGTAAAGATGATTGCAGGGGCCTGAGGTTCTACCTGCACTCCATGTAAGCGGTGTTTGGGGGATGCCCACCTTGATGCCTAGTGGAGAGGATGGACCTGGACGTACAGTCAGCCCCGCACCTCGCGCTGAGACAGCCGTGAGTGTGCCATGGGACACTCTGCCCTCTCCGATTTGTCTCCCAGCCCTCTCTCTGATCATGGCTGGTCTGCACCGGCCTCAGGTCTCCCATATTCTAGTGGCTTCTCCAAGCTGTAGCCCAAGAGCCTCTCTGAAGGACCAGCCTGGTTGCGATGGTCTCATCTTCCTTGGAACCTTCCATGGTTGTCTCTTCCTAGCAGATGAAGCATAGCCTCCTTGGAATGGCACTGGGGGGCCTGCCTGATCTGGCCTCTCCCACCCTCTGAGCTGCGCCTGCCCCACTGCAGCTCCTCCATGTGCTTGTGCTCTGGCCCATGGGGTGGCTTGCCCTTCCCTGAACCTGCCATCTTGTGGCCTTGGCATGTGCCATGCTGTCCCCCTGCAAACTGCCATTCTTCTTGCAGACTTGGCTCAGAAGCCTCCGCCTCAGGGCAGTTAGTCTGAGCTCCCCTGGCCCCAGGCTCCTCCGTCAGAGCACTTACCCCACTGTGTTGTGGCTGTTTTTTAACGCCTCCACTAGATGGGCTCTTTGAAGGCAGGGATCATGTCTGGTTAAGTTCTGTATTCTTTGCAACTTTGCAATGTTTGGCCTAAAGAAGTGCTGAGTAAACATCTGAATTAACGTGGGTGGATGGGTGGATGGACAGAGGACGGAGGGACGGACGGATGGATGGATGGATGGATAGATGGATGGCTAGCATTTTTAAGGCTTAGTTCAAATATCATCTCCTCAGCCAGGCTTGGTGGCTGACACCTGTAATCTCAGCACTTTGGGAGACTGAGGCAGCAGATCATCTGAGGTCGGCAGTTTGAGATCAGCCTGGCCAACATGGAGAAACCTGGTCTCTACTAAAAATACAAAAATGAGCTGGGTGTGGTGGCGGGTGCCTGTAATCCCAGCTACTCGGGAGGCGGAGGAGAATTGCTGGAACCCGGGAGGCAGAGGTTGCAGTGAGCTGAGATCACACCACTGCACTCCAGCCTGGGCAACAAAAGTGAGACTCTGTCTCTAAATAAATAAATAAATAAATAACATCTCTTCTGTGAAGCCAGCAAGCCACAGCAGGGATTCTTGTCCTATTCAGGCATCTGTCATGGGCCAGATGACTCGGGCAGAAGGAACAGCTTTGCCTCCATGTGCGTAGGAGAGTGAAGACGTAGGGGAACCTCTCGGGCTTTGGAGGCTGCCCAGTGACCTTCCACAGCTTGCCAGAAGGTCCTCTGCAGCATCCCCACCAAGGGACTCTCCCTTGTTTGTGGAACTCCCTGCCTCCCGCTGCATTTTGGGACCCCACCGCGTTTTGCGTGTGCATACCTGAATGCTCAGCCCGCCCTGCAGCTCCGCGGGGCTCCTTAGCCATGTTCCCAGATCATGCTGCTGAGAGAGTAGACTGCAGAAAAAGCAAAATAAGAGCAGGAGGCTGAACTTCCTTCTTGCCATTTACTAGTTCTGTGACCCTGGATACGTCGTCAGCCTCTCAGAGCCTCAAGGCTCACCTCATGATTGATTTTGAAGAGGGCATGAAATAAAGCCCAGGCAGCACCTGATACAGAGTAGGCACTGCGTATGTATGAGTGTTGGTTTCTTCATTCACTGGAAGGTAACTCGGTGTTCATGTGGTTCTTCATTGAAATGGGGATGAAGATTCAGAGAGTTTGGATGGATCCAAGGTCATATGTGGAGCTCACATCACTTTAGAGTCCTAGACCTGTGCTTTCCTGGCTGTGTCCCTAGTAAATCAAGCCCCCAGGGAGAAAAGACAGTAATAAGCGTGATTTTTGTTGTAATGATAACAACAGCTCGAACAGGTAAAACATTGAGTGCTGACCGTAAGACACGTGCTGTTCCAAACATGTAACTCGCTTACCCCTCACTGCAGCCTAGTGAGGCAAGCTCTGTTAATATCCCCATTCCACAATGAGGGCAGGGAGGCACAGAGGTGATGAAATGCCAGGCGCGGTGGCTCACGCCTGTAATCCCAGCCCTTTGGGAGGCCGAGGCGGGTGGATCACCTGAGGTCAGGAGTTTGAGACCAGCCTGATGAACATGGAGAAACCCCGTCTCCACTAGAAACACAAAATTAGCCACGCATGGCGGCGCATGCTTGTAATCCCAGCTACTCAGGAGGCTGAGGCAGTAGAATCACTTGGACCTGGGGGGCGGAGGTTGTGGTGAGCTGAGATCGCACCATTGCACTCCAGCCTGGGCAACAAGAGTGAAACTCCATCTCAAAAAAAAAAAAAAAAGAGAGAGAGAGGTGAAGGAACATGCCCAAAGTTCCACGGTGGTTTCCCGTGGGGCTGGGACGCAAACGCAGGCAGCCTGGGCTGGGGTCTGTGCTCCGAACCCCCGTCCTGCCCTGCAGCAAATGCTGGGGAGAGGCAGCGTCGCTGGATGAGAGATTTTGCTCCAGCCCCATCTCACAGAGCCCACTTTGCAATTCCCAAACCCAGAAGAGGATATCTTAGTAACTGAAGGAGGAGGCAGTGTGCTCAGGGCGAAAGGGCTGTGAGGCTGGAATGAAATATGATATGCAGAATGGGCGAGGTTGGTGGCTCATGCCTCTAATCCCAGCACTTTGAGAGGCCAAGGCAGGCAGATCACTGAAGGTTGGGAGTTCGAGACCAGCCTGGCCAACGTGATGAAACCCCATCTTTACTAAAAATACAAAAATAAGCCAGGCGTGGTGGCACGCACCTGTAACCTCAGCTACTCAGGAGGCTGAGGCAGGAGAATTGCTTGAACCTGGCAGACGAAGGTTGTAGTGAGCCAAGATTGCACCACTGAACTCCAGACTGAGCGATAGACCAAGACTCCATCTCAGAAAAAAAAAAAAAAAAAAAAAAAAAAAAAAAAAAAAAAGATATGCAAAAGGTGTAGCATAGAGACTCTGGGAAGATTCAGGTGCGTCATTTCTGAAGCTCTCTGGATCTCAACCTAAAAACACCCAGACAGCTAGATAGGAAAATAAAACTCCATTGAAAACATTTACAACTAAACAAGGTATGGTTGTATGCAGTTCAGACCCACCTGCGTGACTTTGGCATCTGTGCTGGAAAAAGCAGTGGGAAACAGTGGCAGAACCCCAAAATAATTGACAGGTATACCCAGAAAGTGCAGTAGGCACTTTGGTGAACAGCACCTGAAGCTGGGAGACATTTTGCTCTTTCCAGGGGCCAGAGTGTGCACAGAGCACATGGCAGGTGCAGGGGCCAGAGCAGGCTTGCTCTTCGGAGCTTTTGAAACTGAGCCACCACAGCTCCTGCTGAGGTCAGGGTCTCACACAAGGGAGAGACCGCTGGAAATGAAATAGAAAGCTGTGTAGGAAAGAGACCATAGAGACCATGGGAAGAAAAGGTCCAGGTACATGTGGAAGAAAGTCAGGAGGTGAGCTTTGCAAAGTCAAGGAGACAACTGTGAAATAGACTCTGAAATTGCAGGAAAGCTATTTTCTCTGAGGATCATCAACCCAAAAGCATCCAGGTCAAATTCCACGAGTTAGTTTCTGTAACAAAGTACCATAGACTGGGTGGTGTAAAGGAATAGAAATGTATCATTTTGTGGTTATGGAGGCTGGAAGTCCAAAATCAAGGTGTCACTAGCCCTGTACTTTCTCTGAAACCTCCTGGGGATGCTCCTTCTGCAGGGGATGCTCCTTCTGCAGGGCGTGCTCCTTCAGGGGATGCTTCTTCTGCAGGGGATGCTCCTCCTGCAGGGGATACTCCTTCTGCAGGGAATGCTCCTTCTGCAGGAGTGCTCCTTCTGCAGGGGTGCTCCTTCTGCAGGAGTGCTCCTTCTGCAGGGGATGCTCCTTCTGCAGGGAGTGCTCCTTCTGCAGGGGGTGCTCCTTCTGCAGGAGTGCTCCTTCTGCAGGGGATGCTCCTTCTGCAGGAGTGCTCCTTCTGTAGGGGATGCTCCTTCTGCAGGGAGTGCTCCTTCTGCAGGGGTGCTCCTTCTGCAGGAGTGCTCCTTCTGCA
>NW_016107374.1:1189624-1197373 GCF_001604975.1 Cebus imitator | reverse complement strand
GCTTACAAGGCAGAGCAAAAACTTGCTCATGGACGAGTCTAAATGATCGTGTCTAGAGATGCACACTTATGTGGTAAAACTATAAGAAACCCAAGTAGGGCATTGCTGTTGGACTCAGGTTGGGGTTACTTTTGGGATGCAGGAGGGGTTGACCTCCGCCTGGGAGATGCAGGGCCTCTGATAGCTGGCCACGTTCTCTTTCTTGACCTGGGTGGTGATTATAATCACCACCTTATAGTAAGTCCTTAAACTATACTTTCATTTTGTGTAGTTTTGCATCTGTGTTTTACTTTATGATCAAGAGGCTTTAAAAATCCGAGTCATGGCACCAAGAAAAATGTAAATTTAAAAAAAAAAAAAATCTTCCTAGTGGCCAGGCACGGTAGCTCATTCCTGTGACCCCAGTGCTTTGGGAGGCTGAGGTGGGCGGATCGTGAGGTCAGGAGTTTGAGACCAGCCTGGCCAACATGGTGAAACCCTGTGTCTACTAAAAATACAAAAATTAGCCGGGTGTGGTGGGCATCTGGAATCCCAGCTACTCAGGAGGCTGAGGCAGGAGAATCACTTGAACCCGGGAGGCGGAGGTTGCAGTGAGCTGAGATCGCACCCCTGCACTCCAGCCTGGGCAACAGAGCAAGCCTCCATCTTAAAAAAAATAAAAAATCTATCTAGCACAGTAGGGGGAACCCAGACCTCCGATAGACGTTAGCCTCTTCTCCCACCTCCCTGTTGCGTGGTGACGTGGAATTGACTTCCCTGTGCTGGGCACCGAGCTTGGCACTCTGTATCCGCTCCTTCGTTTACTATCTTGCTGCCCAACCTCATTGTGGGCTCTGAGAAGGTGGGACCATGTGTTCCTTGTTCACTGTGGTGTCCCTAGCACCTGGCACCTGGCACTCAAAACATATTTGTTGGGCAAGTGAACCTGTGACTATATTTTACAGTTGTAGATATTGATGCTCAGTTCGTGCAGCTGATAAATTTCCAACCTGTGCTTATCCACAGCCAGGGCAGGTGGAAGCCGGAGGGTGTCTCTGGCGTTTAGGTCCCAGTCCAGTTTGCAGGAAGGGCCACGAAGGCTCCCCACAGAGCAGCCAGGCTGCAGAGACCACTGTCGCTTTCTGACGGAGCCGTCTCTGGGACAGAGGCCCCTGGCCTGGCCACCTGCTCCTCCTCCCTGTACCTCGGGCCCTGTGGGAGCTGCTGTCCCCGCTCTCCCGTCAGCCTCGCATGCTGTGGTTCCCCGCAGGCTGCGCCAAGAGAAGACAGACACGGTCCGCTGCATCAAGTCTTGCCGTCCCAACGATGTCACGTGCGTGTTCGACCCGGTGCACACCATCTCCCACACGGTCGTCTCGCTGCCCACCTTCCGCGAGTTCAACCGACCCGAAGGTGAGTGGAAGGGCGTGGGGGTCCCAGGGTCCCCTGGGGCCTCCCTGGGCTTCAGCTGAGGGCTTGGCCTGCAGGAGCCATTCCGTGTAAGATGTGTCCCGGGCTTTGAAATGCAGAGCGTTCTTTGCCTCTGTGTCCCCCCCACTCCCACCCTGCACAGCAGCCTGTGACCCATTCTCGGCTGTCCATTCAGGGTATCTTCTTATGGGTAACTGTCATTCTGCAGAGAGCCATTAAGCGCTGATTCTGTGACCAGCGCTGGAGAATCAGGGAGGGCTTCTGTGAGGAAGTGATGGCCAGGCTGGGGCCTGAGTGGTGAGGTATTCAAGTGAAAGGGGGGAAGGGGAGAGGAGGGTGCCCAGTGGATCAGGACAGGGCCGGGGGGTCTGGAGGTAGTGGGGCAGTGCCGGCATTTCAGGAACTCAGCCAAGGTTTTCTGTTGGAGCGGTAGAGGCTTGGCAAGAGGTGGGCTGGAAGGATAAGAGGAGGCTAAAATCGGAGTTGGGGCTTCAACCCCCAGGCTCTGGGGGAACCACTGGAAGGTTGCAATGGACGAGTTTTGCACATAGAAACATCATCCTGGGAGCCCTCCATGGCTAGGAACGGGCTTTTGTGGACCCAGGGCCAGGTGAACTGGAGGGGCTGGGATGGAAGCAGGAGCTCAGGTGTCACCCACTCAGTGCTCCCACACCCCAGCCTGGCTCTCTAGGAAGCTCCCGGCATGCAGTGTAGACATGTGTAGCCTGCCATCACTGCACCGTTTCTCTGGAGCGGGGCCGGGGCTGTGTGCTCCCAAGCCTGGCAGAGAGCTGTGGATGCAGCACGGCGCTGTTCACCTCGCTTCTGGCCCGTGCGGCCCACGTGCCTGGTCCCCAGCCACCCCCGCCCTCTGGGGAATCTCCATCCTCCGCCTGCAGAGAAGCTTGCCATGATGAGTTCATTCAGCAGCTGTGGACAGAGCCCCTCTGTGTCAGGCTCTGGGGACATGGTGATAAGGAGTCCTCCCGCCCTCTCAGGGGAGGCATACAACTGAGCCACCTGTGAGGACACCAGTGTTTACACCATGACACGGCCATGCAGAAGGGGTGGGCGGAAGGAGGGGCTCCCCCAGCACATGGTTGCCCAAGGAGTGGTCCTCAGTCCCCGCCCCTCTAAGCTTGCTCCTCCTGAAAAGGAACCACGCTGAATTGTCACAGGGTGGCACAGACTTGGGTCAGAGAAAATAACTAACTGGTATTTGCCTTTTGCAAAATGATGGGGTTTCACCAAACCACATAGAAATCCTTCCCAAATCCCCTGGGGCTGGTTTTGCGGCCTCTCCGGCCAGTGCCGATGTGAGTGTTGGTTATCTCAGGGAGCTGGGTGCCACTGGGACACCTGCTAGCAGCTTGGGCCCGGGAAACCCAGACCCTGACCATGAGTGCTGAAAGGACCTTTCCTGGGTCCCTGCCAGCTGCTTGCGTCACCTTACAGATGAGGAAACTGAGGCCTAGAGACAGGACTCCCTCTAAGACAGCCCAGAGCCAGGGCTGACCCGTGGCACTGTCTGACCTGGGAGATGGACACAGCCCCCAGTCCCCAGACAGCCCAGGCCACCTTCAGCGGTGGCCCCTGACCCACGGTGCTGTAGATGGGAGAGGAGCCCACTCCTCTGGCCTTTCTGCTCTCTCCTTCTGTCCCCTCACTCACCTCCCTCCTCCTGTCCTCACCTTTATGAATATTCACAGTGACTGAGGACTTCTCACCAGCCCTGCCTCTGAGGAGCTCTGTGACCCCCAGGAAGATCCGAAATCTCTCCTGACTTCAGTTTCCCCACTGATAAAAAGGGATAGGCTATGATATAGGAAGGTCCAGACCCCGACCCCTCCCCGCACGGGGAACTCTGGCTTCACTGATGTTGCCTCCTGAAAGGGCCCTGGGTTAGGTCTTCATTCCCCGAGGGTGAGTTCCTGGGCCTGAGGCTGGGGCTGGGGCTGGGGCTGGGGCCAAGCTGCGCTGAGCCTTCTGTGCCATGCCTCCGCAGAGATCATCTTCCTCCGTGCCATCACGCCACCACACCCTGCCAGCCAGGCTAACATCATCTTCGACATAACGGAAGGGAACCTGCGGGACTCCTTTGACATCATCAAGCGCTACATGGACGGCATGACCGTGGGTGAGTGGCCGGGAACTTCAGGTCTATCCCAGCACCCTTCCTCCACCCCAAACCCTCTCTGGCCCAGCCCAGCTCCCGTCTGGGTCCCCTCCCCAAATCCAAGCCCACCCAACCTTCAGGGCCCAGTGCCAAAGCCACCACAGCCCCCAATCAGTCTCCACTGGAAGAGCAGCCAGAGTCGGGAGCCTGACCTGGGATCCAACCCTAGCTGTGCCACCCGCTCTCTGGGTGACCCCTCTGGGTCTCCGTCTCCCTGCCCATAAAATGGGTGTCTTCCATAGAGCCCTGCCTCTCACACCATGAATTTCAAATGATACCACCCAAGAAAAGCACTTATCCCAGGACTGGCACAGTCCCACAGTTGGTGGGAGCTAATAAGAGTTTTATTTTCGGGGTGCAGTGGGAGGGATAGCAAAGTAGGAATCAGAGGACCTGAGCTCTGGTCTCAGCCTCGGAACTAGCTGGATTCGCCTGTGGCCTTGAGTGGTGGTCGGCCCCTCCCGACGCATCAGTTGAGTGCTCAGCCCGTCTGAACGGGGAGCTCACTCAGCTTTCTCCCTGGAGATCGGGGTTTGGGGAGCATGAAGGGGCACTTGGGCATGAGGGGACTGTGGAAGTCCTGTTGGTGGGTGCAGGCCGGGGAAGTTGTTTACAGGCGGGGCAGAGCCCGCCATGGCTAGGAACGGGCTTTAATGACAGCCTGCTCGTCTGAAAAGACACCGAGGCCCACTCTACTCTGCACACTTGCTTCTGTCATTCATAGCTCCGCTCCTGAACTGTCACATTTTAAAAGATTTACATTCGTGGGAAATGAAAACGGTGGCATCTTCCATTTTGGACTTGGATTTATGCTCCGAACACTTTCATAGCAGCTGAGCAACCGATGGACAGTCCCTGCCTTCCCCTGGGCCTCAGTTTCTCCATTGCGAACTGGGAGGAGTGGGCTTCACAGTCCCTTAGGCGCTGGATTCCGGGAGGTCCCAATCAGAACCGGCGACCGGGCAGTGCGCGCTGCGCAGAGCGTGTTGGTGCACGGCCTCCAGGGGGTGCTGTTGGACCTTGGAAGCTGAGTCCTGGCCGCCCAAACCGGGCGGTTAAACTGGCAGCTGGGGAAGGGGAATCGTTATTCCCCTGTTGCCCAAGAGCCATTTATAGCAACTTTACAAGCTTTTAAATGGGTTTGCATGTTGTAAACACGACTGGGTCACTGGGGGGCTCCTCACCCCAGCCTCCTCCTGCACTAGCTGGCAGCAGGAATAATTAGTTAATTACAATTAATGGCACTTAGCCCTCCGGTGATTCCAAGAGAAGGCACATGGTTTGATTGTCTGACACTGTGAAACTTGCCGCTTGCCCTTGAGTCACTCCCCACTCTGGGCCTCAGTTTCCCCCATTGCGAGTGGGTGGGGTGTGCACCCTGACGCTGGCCCACAGCTGCCCCCCACCCCCCAGGGGCCAGTCCTATGCTTGTTGCTAGGCCTGCAGGTGTGGCTAGGACAGAGCCCTCAGGTGATTCCCAGGTCTTGGAAGGATAGGAGTTTGGAATCCTAGACCCTTCCGATTCACGTCCTCATTCTTTCTGCTTCTGAACTCTTCCTGAGCCCCTACCTGTGCCTGAGCCTGGGCTGAACCTTGCAGATGCAGAGATGGATAAATGCCACATAGTCCCCGAGGGCTTTGCACCTCAGCAGGGGGGGAGATGCCACCCCATAGCCAGATCATCAAAATACGATGCTGAAATGGGCGTGCGTGCGCGGAGACAGGCCTCGATGACCTGTGGGGTCTCTGGGGGGGGGGCCTCCTGGCAGGTTTCATGTCTTTAGCTCCCACCTAAATCCTTCCTGGGGTGACCCAAGCCAAGAGGTTGGGCAGCTGCTGGGCCTAGAACCAGCGCCCACCAGCGCCTTTCTCTGGCTGCACCTGCTCCAGACGGAACCAACTGGGAGTGTCTGTTCTCAGCTTCCCATCCACTGGGGCAGAAAATCCTGGCATGTCAGAGCCTGAGGCCTCCTAGAGACCATCTCTTCAAACTCCTTCTTCTGCAGGAGGGGAAACTGAGGCCCAGAGGGGCGAGGGGGCTTCCCAGTCTTCTCACAGTGACTCAGGGACACCGTGGGCAATGGAATGGGGTCCCAGGGTGTGAGGGAGGATCGCAGGTGCCGTCCTGGCAGCGGGCTTCTGGGAATGGAATGTGGATGAGGCCACAAGGACCCAGCGGCTTCCCTCAGCACAGTTGGTCACGGGTGCCCTGGTCTTTGGAATTCTGGGCTGGGGCT
Source organism: Cebus imitator (assembly GCF_001604975.1). Lineage (NCBI taxonomy): Eukaryota > Metazoa > Chordata > Mammalia > Primates > Cebidae > Cebus > Cebus imitator. Next base: position 1,191,550 of record NW_016107374.1, on the reverse strand, counting down.
TCGTGCAGGGGGGACCCAGCTTGGCCCTTGGAATCGTCGTGCCCATAGCCCCGTGTGCCAGGGAGGCCCCCGCCTTGTCTGTGCGTCGGTCTGTGTGCAGGATGCCCCACCCAGCTGGGCTCCTGGAGTTGACCTGGTACCCATTCATCTCAGATGGAGGACTGAGACCAGGGCAAGGCCCGCATGTTGGGACCTAGGCTGCGCTGCCGGCTGGCTGCTGTCTCTATGCCTACCACGGCTGATCTTATTTCTCTGTCTGGGATATCTTCCCTGGGCTTTCATATCCCCACTTCCTTCTTTCTCCTCTTCTGTCCAAACTAACATCCGTATGCCTGGGAGCTCCCTGCCCCACCAGGGTCAGCCATGCCAGCACCCGGCCCCTGGCCTGTCTACCTGGCAATGGATGGTTCTGCCGCTGGACTCCAGCCCAAGCCTGAAGCAGCTCTGGAAACGTGGGGTTGAGCTCACCGGCTCCTTGCTGTCGCCTGGCACCTTCACCCTCGCATTCTCCCGTCCTCAGACACTGCCAGCGCTGGGTCAGGATTGTCTCCCTCGGGCAAAGGAGGAAGCTAAGTTAAATGACCACCTGAGACTGTGCAACTGAAAAACCGCAGAGCCTGGGGTGTTTCCAGACGTGTTTTCAGCAGAGCAGTTCTGGTTTCAACCAGTGACTTAGACAGAAACCCTTGATGGCGGGTGGAGAGGAAGAAAGCGGTTTCCGGGACTGCTGCTCCCGGCGGGGGCGTGGGAGGCTTCTGACCTTCCGGGGAAGCCCCAGCAGCTCCGTGCTATGTGTAGCACATGGCAGGGAACACCGCCTACTCACGACAGTGCTCACTGAACACTGCCTGCTCTAGGCCATGCCCTGTGTGGACACTGGGCACCTAATCAGGAGGGCTGCCTGGAGGAGGCGAGGCCCAAGCTGAGCCTCCTTGCATGTGAGGGAGTGGCACTTAGCACTTGTGATGACCAGGAGCCAGGGTTTCACTGTCGCCAGGACCCTGTGACATGCTGGGATTAGCTCCTCTAACAAAGGAGAGAGCGAGGGCCAGAGAGGGCAAGAGACTTACTTACCCGTGGCCACTCGGAGCTGGGGCCAGAGCGGGCCTGGGGCCCAGTCTTCCCCAAACACCACCTGCCCCCACCCCAGCCAGACCCCAGGGTTGACTGGTGCTGCCTTGAACAAAGTTGCTGTGAGTTTGGGTGTCCCAGAAAAGCAGTCAGCGCAGAAGCCCCCGGGGCTTGCCGTGTTTGGTGTGTTTGGTCCTCCAGCGCCAGAAGAAGAGGGAGAAATACTAAGAACTTGCAGGAGCTGGGTCTTCCTCTAATGTAGCCTTTAAAGGCTCATTCTTAGGGGGGACCAAGGAGCCCGCAGCGGGGCCCGCCGTTGCCTTTGTAAAGCCCCCTTGCATTCCTCTTTAACCGGCTGTCAAGGAAAAATGAAGAATGCATTTTCGCCCTGTGCAAAAATGCTCCATTAACGCCTGAGGGATTCTCGGGCCACGACAAAACTCTCCTTCTCCAACTCTGGATTCATTCTCAGCTCTGCGGGCTGCACAGGCTGTGACCAGGGTGCTCTGGGGAGGGATCTTTCAGGTAGTATCTCCGGAGTGATGACGAATGGAAGAGCCCTGGCTGCAGCAGGGGCGTGCTGTGTGTCATCAGCATGCGGATGAGACAGAAAGGTAGCCTGGGGCCGCCCCAGCTCCCCGGGCCGCTGGGCTGCACACCCCAGCTCCCTAGGCCGCTGGGCTGGGCTGTCTGAGCCTCAGACCTCCCCTCTGACCTGCCCTCCAGCCTCCCCTCTGACCTGCCCTCCAGCCTCCCCTCTGACCTCCCCTCCAGCCTCCCCTCTGACCTCCCCTCAGGCCTCCCCTCTGACCTCCCCTCCAGCCTCCCCTCCGACCTCCCCTCTGACCTCCCCTC
>NW_016107374.1:1172741-1189439 GCF_001604975.1 Cebus imitator | reverse complement strand
CCTCCCCTCTGGCCTCCCCTCTGACCTCCCCTCTGACCTCCCCTCCAGCCTCCCGGCCACCACTTTCTTTTAAGTCTCAGCCCAGCCACCGCTGTTTGGCTCACTCCACCCAGCCTCAAGACACAGCATGTGTGTGACCGCTTCCAAGAAGCCTCCCCTGACCGGTCCGTGGCCATGTCTGTATGATAGGAGGGGCTGGCCCACAAGAAGGCCCTCCCTGTTTCTCCAGGGAGGGAAATCTGCACGCTATGAGGCTTGGTTGTGGCCACATTTCTGTTAAAACCCTGCCAATGCCGAGAGGAGCCGCAGAGCCCGCAGGTGAAGTCATTCGTTGGCCTACGGGCGAATTTCGCATGTGGACCTCCTGACCCTTGGGCCTGCCGGGTTTCGGGGGGCTACCGAGTTGTCCTCATAGTTTTTTGTAGGCCAGCCCCTCCTGTCACACGGATATGACCATGGGGCAGTCAAGGGAGGTTGACACTCAAACTCACAGCCACATCTATGGCTGGCCTGTGACACAGTGAGAGGCAGGAAGCCGGGCGGGGAGGACACCACATGCGGTTTGGGGCTCCTGGAGCATCCAGGGTACAGGGAGGCTGGAGGAGGCTGCAGGGCCAGGCCTCAGTGGATGCTGTCCTGGGGCCATGGGAGCCGTGGGAGGTCTATGCTGTCCCCTAGGAGCTTTGTGCTCCCAACGGAGTTTCCAGATCCTGCTACTTTATTTAGCCCATGGGGCCTCCTGCAGTTTGAGGTTGCAGTTGATGTTGTACCCATTCAGCAGGTAAGAAGACTGAGGCCGGAGGAGCTAAGCCTCTAGGATCTCCCAGCCAAAGTGTTCAAGTTGGGGCTTAGACCTGAACAGCCCAGCTCCAGAACTCCCTATCCCCATGGCCTGTGTTAAGCCCTGGTTATTTTTTCTGGTCCACACCAGCCGGTATCTACACTGGCTGGCATCTGTCAGCAGTGGCTGTGCCTGAGTCCCAGCCATAGAGGATAAGTTGTGAAGCGCCTCCTTTGAAACAGTCACAGTGCTCCTGGCCACGGGGTCTTGGGTCCTGGGCCACCCCTTGATGAGGAAGGACCTCCCTGTATACCCAGGCAACCAAAAGGTGAGGTTCACATGTCACCATGCTGCAGAATGGCGGGGTCCTGAGGGTCTCTCTCCGGCTCTTTACCTGCTCACACAGGTGACACCAGGCTGTTCCCTGGGACCCCCAGAACTGCCTCCTTTCCAGGAGTCCTCCCAGCCTCAATGATTCCCAGCGGCAGCCACAGCTGCATCCCCTGAAGGTAGACGCTGGGGCTGGCTGCAGTTTAGGGAGGCTGTTTCTAGGCTGGGGCAGGATCTTCGAGGCTGGGAATGGGTTTCCGTGACAACGTACCCATCTTAGAAGACACCCAGACCTCATCCACTCTGCAGGCTTGTTTCTGGGCAAGCCCTCTGCTCTGATGGAGTGCGTGTGTGGCTGGGTGTGCAGTGTGTGTATGTGTCGGTGCATGTGAGCAGTGAGTGCATATCCACATGATTTGATCTCTGAGAGTTTTAATTTTTTAATTTTTTTTTGAGGCAGAGTCTCGCTCTGTCACCCAGGCTGGAGTGCAGTGTCATGACCTTGGCTCACTGCAACCTCCGCCTCCCTCCCGGGTTCAAGCGATTCTCCTGCCTCAGCCTTCCGAGTAGGTAGGACTACAGGCGTGCGCCACCACGCCAGGCTAATTTTTGTATTTTTTAATAGAAACAGCGTTTCACCTTATTGGACAGGCTGGTCTCAAACTCATGACCTCGTTATCAGCCCTCCTCAGTCTCCCAAAGTGCTGGGATTACAAGCATGAATCGCTATGCCCAGCTGGTCTCAGAGATGTTTTATACCCTCTGGTCTGGAGAAAGGACAATCCTGTAGGATCAAGACCAGACCGTGTGTCCCCAGCCCAAGCCTGCCCTGGGCCCAGGGACAGTGTTTGGAGACTTTGCTGGCAGTTTTGTGTTGGAATCACCTGGTGCCTCCCCTGTACGTTCACCCATCCTGTGCCCAGAGGCCCTTCACAAGCGCCATGTGCCGGTAGATCCCTGAGCAGCCTGGTGGGACGGCCACCCTGGGGCTGGTATCGCCGTTTATGGAAGAAGAAAAACGAAGTGCTGGTCCAGGGTCCCACAGCCGGAGAGTTGGAACTGCACTTCCCAGGCAGGTCCTGAAGTCAGTCAGCTCTCTGTTGCCCCCCAAGCCCCTCAGCCCCCCAGGCAGCTCTGTGGGTTCAGCTGCCGCAGGGTTCCCCAGAGAAGCTGAAGGGTCTGGGTCCTCAGCTCCTGGCAGGAGCAGGGCCGGCCATGCAGCATGGCAGCGGTGAAGTCCACGTGAACGAAGAGTGGACAACCAGCCGCTCACCTTAGACACGGTCACCTTGACCACATTTAGGAAGGAAATGCCGTCATGGCAGCCTCTGCATCTCATTCGTGTAATTTGATGAAACGATGTGTGTGAAAGCTCCTGGCATGGCTGGCACACAGTGGGTGTGCAGGATGTAATACTAATGGAAACCTAAATGTTCTGTAAACGTCAGTTCTTCCTCATTTGGCCTTGCTGTCTAGAGAGACACTTGAGAGTGGCTATACATTCTAGCTGTGATCAGGAAGGAAGCTAGGGGTTTTGTTTTGTTGTTTGTTTGTTTTTTGAGACAAAGTCTTATTCTGTCGCCCAGGCTGGAGTGCAATAGCGCGATCTCAGCTCACCACAACCTCCGCCTCCTGGGTTCAAGCAATTCTCCTGCCTCAGCCTCCTGAGTAGCTGGGATTACAGGCACCTGCCACCACACCTGGCTAATTTTTGTATTTTTAGTAGAGACAGGGTTTCACCATGCTGGCCAAGCTGGTCTCAAACTCCTACCCTTGTGATCCGCCCGCCTTGGCCTCCCAAAGTGCTGGGATGACAGGTGTGAGCCACCACACCCAGCCAGAAGCTAGGTTTTCATGTGCCAGTCAGGTGAGACGCAGAGAAGACAGCACAATAAACAGGAAGTAACAGAAGCAGTGTCATTCACAGGTCCTTCATTCACAGGTCCGCAGAGAGGTGGGCAGCACCCCTCGCAGGGCCAATGGGAAGGGGAAGGGGAAGCACCTGCAGAATGAGAGAGAGAGAGAGAGAAGACCTGTGGAACCAAAGCCTTTGCTGGGGCCCAGAGCATTGTCCAGGCAGGTTTCCCTTGAGGAATTCTATTTGGGGGTCTTGGAGCAGGCAGGAGATCCCTGAGGTCATGCGGCGACTGAAGGGAATCATTGCTGCCTAGACCTGCACGGTCCCCATAGGTGTGGGGGTCTGTGGGTTGTATCCAGCTGCCCCATGAGGCGGGTACCCCCAGGGGGTGGTGGTGTAAGGCAGACATCTGGGTCAACCACCTTGAGGAACTGGGAGCAGGTGGAGAACCGGAACCCGCGGCAAGGGTGACTGAGCCCTGCCCTGGTGTGAGAGTTGAACGCAGGCTCAGAACGCATGCTGAGGCAACGTAGGACGAGAAGCCTGCACAACACCCAGGCCTTTTCGTGAAAGTAAACTTGACAGCCGCTTTCCCACACTGTCTGTGCTAAATCGTGGGAGCCTCCGAGCTTGGCCGGTGTGTCAACACGCCCCTGCCGCCCTCACACCCTCTCTTAAAGGGAGCTACCACGGTCTGTGTTTTGAAATCACATTTTAAATTCCATCTGTGGGTGTATAAGGATCATTACCCAATTTCAAGTTTACCATCTGAAGAATGGCAGTGGCTTGGGTGGCCCCTTTCAGGCAGAGCGTGACTGAGTCTGCGTGGCCGCGGCAAACGGCTCTGGGCTTGCGGCTTTGTCCTGTGTTTCCAGCTGTGTGACTTTAGGCAAGTTTCATAACCTGTCTGAGCCTCCGCTTTCTTCTCAGCAGAATTGCCACAGTAATATTTGCCTTGCAGGGTTATCAGGACCGAGGTTTGTGCCTATTTTAACGTAAGAGTGGTCTAGCCTGGGGCATACATGAACCGCTGGGAGGAAGCAGTTTGGAACTGGCGGGCTGGTGGGAGCCCAGAGCCTCCTCAGGGGACAATAGGCCAGAGCAAGGATCATGGGACAGGGCCAGGACTGTTCAGCCCAGAGTGGCTCCAACTACCTGGGACCTATTTAACAGGCAGCTCTCACAGTGGAGGGCGGGTGAGGCTGGCCTCCGGTGTCCTGTCATCCTCGAGCTGTCTAATTCGTTCAGCAAGAACATCCTGGGATACTGATGCATCCCCAGTGCATGTGGGGTACTGCCAGGCCCTGCACTGGGTACTGGAGAATAAATCTACATCCAAGCTACACGTCCTGCTTTTAAGAAGCTCCTCATCCTGCCAGAGTTCGCACAGCTGAAAGTGCTTGTGGTTTAGGAGTTGGTGTGGTTCGTGTCTCCGAGGGAGAGAGGAGTGGTTTGTGGCAAGGCTGCTATGTACAGTTGAATGTGCTGTGCACTGCAAAATCTAGGGAGCACCATTCAGTGCTTAGTCTATTTGCAGTGCACAACCTGCTCAACCGTACGCAGCAGCCCTGGTACCAGGGCCTGTGAATGAAGGTATCTACCCAGCTGTACATCTCCCCCTGGCCAGGCAAGGCCTCAGTCAAGGCTTGAGACCATCCAGTGTCCCAGCCACAGGGCTCAGATCACCTCGTTAAAATTATTACTCTTAAGGGGTTAACTGTGCGCCGCTGACCGTGTCCTGCAGCCCATGTAGAGAGTTCGGCCCGGGATCAGTACACATTACAAATGAGATTCAGAAATTCCACCTAAAAACAACAGCGCAGCCGTCCCTGCCTGACGATGAGTGATTGCCCTGTCCTGGCTTTCACGGCAAATCCCAGGGATTAGGCTCTTTCTTTTCTCTGGGAGGCACAGCCCTGTCACCCCTGGGGCCACACCCTGGCCGGCAGCCAAGTTGTTTCCCAGGGCACTGGGTCCGGCCTCCTCCGGGCTGGGATCAGCTGCGGCCTGACTCCATCTTGAGCTGGGGGTGTCGTCCCGGGCGGTGGAGGGCGGGCGGGGAGGGTTTCTCAGAGACCGGGAGGTGGAAAGAGAACATATACCTTTTCTGCTTCCTGTGTCGTGAGCCCAGGGGGCAGAGATGGGTCTCCGGCATCCGGCCCTGTGCCAAGTGACTGCACGTAGCCCCTCTGCAGCAGCTGCCGTTACCCTCCAGAGCGCCTTGACCATAAGCTTATCAGCCCCCAATTCCCCAGATACCAAAACGCTCAGAAGTCACCCCCCGCCCCCCCACGAAGCTGGTATCTCCCTGCAGCGGCTCCTGGGCTCAGGCCAGACTCCTCGGAGGGCTTGATAGCATTTAATGGGGCACAGCCTCTGCTTTTGAGCCTCCCTGAATGAGACACATAGGGGGTCCCTGGGGAGCAGTCCTGGAAACCTCCCTGCTGTGGGTGGCCCCCAGCCTCACATCTGCAGGGTCACCTTGGACGGGACTGACATGGCCTCAGGGGGAGGGTGGAAGGAAGCCAGACCTGAGACGCCTGCCTTGCACATAGGCAGTGGTGCTCGTCAAGGTTTGGTCTGGAAGACTGCACCTGGTGGGCATCTGAAAATTCCCACCCCCCTGTGCCTGCCTGGTCCCCATGGACACATGCCTGAGCCGTCGGGGACCACCAATCGCAGGGGCAAGAAGACACAGACGCACGCTGAGCAGGTGAAAGGTGTGGGGGTAAGCAGGTGTTTTGAAAGGAGTAGGGAGGGCCTGGAATGGGGCCACATGGGAAGCAAGTGTATCCCCTTCACTCTGGGGTCAGCCCGAGGGCCCTGACAGGGTGGGATCCCAGCAATACCCATTGGTGGGAGACATCAGGCCATCCACAGCACCGGGAGCCGCAGGCAGGTCTGGGCCAGGCCACGTGGACAGGGCCTTGGGACAGTGCAGGGACAGAGGTCCCTACTGTGGGACCTTGATGTGCCGCCATTCTCATGAGCTTCTGGGGGGCTCCTGTGAGGGACATGGGCTGCATCTCAGACCTGTGGATACCCCCCTCCCAGATGTTGTCACTGGGCTGTGAGGTCCATGAGCATGTCACAGAGCCCAGCTAGAACATCTCCCCTCTTAGCAGTGCGCGTGCACGTCACGGTGAACTGTGCCTGGCCACTGGTTCCTGATGCCGGAAGGCACGGACCCACTCCCCATGCCCACAGCCTGTGTTGCTGTGACTGCTGTGTTCTGTGCCCCACTATTCACACCCATCCCTGCTCCCTGGGCATAGAGGCATCCTCAGCCTAGAGCTTCTCATCTGCCTCGTCTGCTCCTACCCTCCGGAAAAAAGAATATACGAGGTAGGGAGTTTGTGCTTGTCTGCCAGTTGTGGGGCTGGCCCCTGGGGTCCCAGCGCTCAGGGACACCGGGGCTCTAGGCTGGAGGACCTGCTCACCGGCCCTCGGGCTCTGCCGCTTGCATCTTAGTCCTTCCTCTTCCTCCCACTCTGCTTCAGCCACTCCAGCACATGCCTCAGATCCCAAACGCTCCATGGCCTCTCCTCTCCTGGACTGTAGCCATGACTTTCACCTCCTCCTCCTCTTGGTGATCTCCTATTCATCCCTCAAAGCCCTCCTCTTGGATGCCCTCCACTCATTCCACATGCAGAGTGTGCAGCTCCTTCTTTTGTGCTCCTGCGGCCCAGGATGAGCCCTGTTTCCAAAATCTCCTCATACTCATTCTCCCAGCGAGAAATGTGTGCCTCCCCGGGGGTGGGCCCTGCTCTGAGGAATGCAGCAGTGACTAAGGCAGACATGGATGCCTGCCTCATACACTTTTTATTCCAGAGGTCGGAGCAGATGAGAAACAAGCATAACATATACACGGTCAGATGGTGGTGAGGGCTGCGCAGAACGGGGGGGGGGGGGGGGGGGGGGGGGGGGGGGGGGGGGGGGGGGGGGGGGGGGGGCGGGGCGCAGCATGGCAGTACAGCTTTAAATCTGGTGGTCAGTGATGTGTCAGACTCAGGAGCTGAGGAAGTGACCTATACAGAGATCTGGAGGAGGAAGGCTCCGGGCAGAGGGAATAGCAGAGTGCTGGAGTGGCCTGGCCTGGGGAAATCCTTCTAGAAAGTCTGCTGTGAACAAGAGCAGAGAAATGCTTGTCCCAGCGGGAGGGAAGCACCAGCAGTGTGGCACTGGGAGTTTTTTTGCTTGACTTTCAATTCCACCAAACAATTCCTAGACGGAAGAGCCTGCAGGGGTCCATTCATGCAAGGCTACCCACTGTCACCCTGTTTGTCCTTGTTTCTTACACACACACAGAACAGATGCACCCATTAGGGGGTCACCCAAACCCAGCCCTCCGCAGGTGCCCTTAACTGGCTGCAGGATCCCACACACCTGCTGATTTCCAGAGTCACCAAGGGGTTAAAAGTAGCCTGGAGCAGCCTCTTATTCTCCAGAGCGTCCCTCAGGAATGACTTGTGACCCTCTTAGGCGCCTGGTCTGCACCTTCTGAAAAGCTCTTAATATCACTGGGCACATTCATAAATTATGCTTGTTTTAAAAAATTAAATGTTTTAACCAAACAGCAGTAGAGGCATAGTGTGCAAAATTAGGGGAAAAAAACCAGAGAATGATGATGATAGGAATCTTTTGGCGGCTTCTCCTGACCATCTTTAAATCTGTGAAAGAGCCTCAGTGCCTGCCATTACCCGGCCAGCACGGGGGAGTATGTCGGGTGTTTCCAGGAGGACTCTGCTAGGAACGTCCCATCTGTGGCCCGGGCTAGAACCCAGCTGTCACAGTCCTCAAATTAACAGCAAGCCCTCTGTGGCCCTTGCGGTGTGCCAGGCACTCTTCTGAGCATATATATATATACGTTACTTGTTCCTCATAGCAACCCTACAGATCATTATTCCCATTTCCCAGATGAGGAAACTGAGGCACACAGGAAATTCCAGGCTCAGGTGACATGACTTAAGAATGCAACACATTGGCCAGGCGCAGTGGTTCACGCTTGTAATTCCAGCACTTTGGGAGGCCTAGGCAGGCAGATCAGCTGAGATCAAGAGTTCGGGACCAGCTTGACCAACATGGAGAAACCCCCTCTCCACTAAAAAAAAAATACAAAAATTAGCCAGGCGTGGTGGTGTGTGCCTGTAGTCCCAGCTACTCGGGAGGCTGAGGCAGGAGAATTGCTTGAACTTGGGAGGCAGAGGTTGCAGTGAGCTGAGATCGTGCCACTGCACTCCAGCCTGGTAACAGAGCAAGACTCCATTAAGAAAGAGAGAGAGAGAAAGAGAGAGAGCGAGAGAGAGAGAAAGAGGAGGAGGGTGGGTCAGTGTTTGCCGAGCTTGGGTTGGAATTGCCCATCTGGGAGGGGCGTCTGGAGAGACTGGGGTAGACTGACAAGCTTGGGTTTGGGGTCAAGGAGGACCCCAGCAGGTAGGTGGCTGGAGGCTGAGGTCTATGCAGAGGGAGGGGAAGTGATTTCTTTTTATTTATTATTTATTTGAGACAGAGTCTTGCACTGTCGCCCGGGCTGAAGTGCAATGGCACGATCTCGGCTCATTGCAACCTCCGCCTCCCAGGTTCACGCGATTCTCCTGCCTCAGCCTCCCAAGTAGCTGGGATTACAGGTGCGCACCACCACACCCGGCTATTTTTTGTAGTTTTAGTTGAGACGGGGTTTCACAATGTTGGCCAGACTGGTCTTGAACTCTTGACCTCATGATCCGCCCACCTCAGCCTCCCAAAGTGCTGGGATTACAGGTGTGTGCCACCACACCCGGCCTAATTTCTATCTGTCCAATCTCAGTCACCTGTTCATTTCTCCTGAAAGGAGGGGCATCACGAGGCAGATCCTTCTGGAACACTCCCAGACCTTGTCTTCCTTTGTCAAGGCTGCTGAGCTTGGTGGAAGGGGCAGTGGCCCAGGGTCTGGGCTCCAGTTCGGGTTTGCTGCTTGCTGGCTGTGTGACTGTCAGCGACTCACGTAACCGCACAGAGCCAAACTCTCTCCCCTGCGAGCCCCCGCTGCCTGCGTCTGCCATGAGGGGAGAGACAGTCGATGTGAGCGAGCTCTGTGATGACGAAGCACTGCAGAAACGTTAGCTCCACGTCACAGGCGAAGGCTGAAGAGCTTTAGTCCAAAGCTGACATTTCCCTTCATTTTTCTCCCCAAGGGGAAAGGTGCACTCTGGGACTCTTGTTCAGCTACCTGCAGCTGTCCCCTTCAAACTGTCTGATTTAGCTCACGGGAGAGCTGAGGAAGGAGCACATTTATAACAATCAAGAAATACGGCTGATGAGTTCTGCTGAGACATGTTGACTGACACTTGGTATTTTAAATATGTAGCCCAGACACGCGTCCCCCTTGCTTCCCGGCTTGCACGGCCAGCAGAGAAGGCCAGGTTTTGGGAGCTCGGTCCCTTCAGCTGCACCACCCGCTCCTGGTGTGAGTGCCCTGTCCTTCCTGTCTGCTGTGACACAGCTAAGGGCAGGCCAGTCGGAGGAAGAAGACGCAGTGGGATGGGAAGAGCTGGGCTCTGAGGTCAGTCCCAGCCAGACGACAACCTGGGGCCCTGTTGGCTCCGTGATCTGGAAGGTGCTCCTCTCAGAGCCTCATTTTTCTCCCCAGGAAAAAGAGGGCGACCATGTCTCCTCTCTAACCGCGATGGGAACTGAAGGCGGCCGTGGGTACATAGGGCCCCTCTGACTCCAGCCATGTCCGCTGCTGCGTGGCCTGTTTCTAGCCCATGCGCACTGTAGCTGGTGGCTTTGTGAGTTCTGATAGCACTTCCACGTGTTTGTCTGTTTTTTCTTTTTGAGACAGTCTCGCTCGCTCGCCCAGGCTGGAGTGCAGTGGCGTGATCTCGGCTCCCTGCAACCTCCGCCTCCCAGGTTCAGGTGATTCTCCTGCCTCAACTTCCCAAGTAGCTGGGATTACAGGTGCCCACAACCATGCCCAGCTAATTTTTGTATTTTTAGTAGAGGCAGGGTTTCACCCTGTTGGCCAGGCTGGTCTCAAACTCCTGACCTTAGGCGACCCAGCGGCCTCAGCCTCCCAGAGTGCTGGGATGACAGGCATGAGCCACTGCCCCTGGCCCCCCGTGTGCCGGAAGTTCCCTCTTCGCCGTCGGTCTGTGCCACTTGTCCTCGCCTGCAGGGACTGTGATGCCTCTGGGGTGAGTTTACCGGGGCCTGGGGATTGTTTGCTTCTTTTCAGCTGCCTGCGGTGCTTGTGATGGGCAAGCCTCCCTGGGTCTCCTCTGAGCCCCCGGCCTCTCTATTCCAGCACCTTGTCCACACAGGCCCACACTTCCTTCCCTTTCTGCTCATGGCCGGCCCCACGTGGTGGCCACCAAGGCCAGACAGAGAGGCCTGGCTCTCACTTGTTGCCCCTGCCCCTTCCAGGCGGTTGCCATCTGAAATCCTGACCTTGGGCTCTTTGTTCATTCTTTCCCAATACTTTCATTTGTGGGCGATGATTTTCGCCTTTACAAACTGTGCCTGATGCGTCCATCTTTAGTTCATCTATTCATGCAATAAGCATTTACTGAGTGCCTTCCATGCGTCAGGCAGAGTAGGACCAAGGGCTTCCCGTGTTCCAAGGACCAGGGACAGAAGAGTGGGCGAGAAAGACAGGGACCTTGGCGTCGGCCCTGCGTGGTAGCGGGGAAACAGACTGTCAGCAAGCGAATAAATGACTCCAGAATCTGATTTCAGGGAGGGATAGCTTCTTAGCTTCTTACCCTTTTTATGACGTTGACATGCTGCTTTCAAAGTCCCACCTGCGCTTTTTCTTTTTTCTTTTTTTTTTTTTTGAGTTGGAGTTTCGCTCTTGTTACCCAGGCTGGAGTGCAATGACGCGATCTCGGCTCACCGCAACCTCCGCCTCCTGGGTTCAGGCAATTCTCCTGCCTCAGCCTCCTGAGTAGCTGGGACTACAGGCATGCGCCACCATGCCCAGCTAATTTTTTGTATTTTTAGTAGAGACGGGGTTTCACCATGTTGACCAGGATGGTCTTGATCTCTTGACCTCGTGATCCACCCGCCTCGGCCACCCAAAGTGCTGGGATTACAGGCTTGAGCCACCGCGCCTGGCCCACCTGCGCTTTTTCTAACTTAAATTGCTGGGAGTTTTTTGGGTTTTCTTTTTCTGAGATGGAGTTTCACTCTTGTTGCCTAGGCTGGAGTGCAGCGGTGTGATCTTGGCTCCCTGCAACCTCCACCTCCTGGGTGCAAGCGATTCTCCTGCCTCAGCCTCCCAAGTAGCTGGGACCACAGGCGTGTGCCACCACACCTGGCTAATTTTGTATTTTTTTTAGTAGAGACGGGGTTTCATCATGTCGGCCAGGATAGTCTTGAACTCCTGACCTCAAGGGATCCACCTGCCTCAGCCTTCCAAACTGCTGGGATTACAGGTGCAAGCCACCGCGCCCGGCCTTCAGATTGCTCTTTTAAAACAGTTAATTTCCACTGGTATGAGATATTGTACAGCCTCTTGATTCATCATCTTGTTTGCTAAAATGCTCTTTGACAGCCCCGTACACACCATTGCACTTTGTCGGTAGAAACACAAGCCTCGCGTTGGTGGCTGCACTTCAGAAGGGAGGGTGACTTGCGCAAGGTCACACAGTGGGTCAGTGCAGAGCAACACAGGAACTCAGGGCTGTGACTCTAGGTGTCTTTATAGACCAGTGTCTAGCGTCAGAGACGTGAGGCTCAGGCGGAGAGACTCCCGCTGCCACTGACTGTCATCATTTCAAACAATGGAGAGACAATCACATGCAACATCAGACAGCAGGAGCTGAAAGATGGCTTCGAGACAGGGCGGGGGATGTGGCCGCAGAGCGCAAGAGGCAGCAACGGTCTCCCCATGGGACCATGCGCCTCGTGTTCAGGGTCCTGGGTCCCCAGCACGTCAGCCGCAGCTTACAAAGCAGAGCCAAGACCTGAAAGTGGAGCGCCCCAGGGAGCCTACATTTTTCAACGGGGAAAAAAGTGCTTAATTATATCTTTAAGAGGCACAGACATGCCAAGGGATCCAGCAGCGTCTGAGACCTGAAGCTAAATGCCAAGGATGAGGATTTGGAAGATGAACGCAGCTGAACTCAGCACCGTGGCCTTTCTTTTCTTTCGGGGCCTTTGGAAAGGTGGGAAGGTAAACACCCCGGCAGGTAAGACAGACAAGCCAGGCGTGAGGGCAGTGTGCCTCTTGGTCCTGCCTTTTGCTGCTGGGGTGGCCCTTCCAAATGAAGTGCTCTCACTCCGAGCCTCCAGTGGCTCCCCTTTCCTTCAGGAGAACGTGTTGTCTTCGTTCCCAGATTGTGAGGCTTCAAGCGCCGATTCTTCTTCCTTCTCTCCCTTTCCTCCTTCTGTCTCATCTTACTACGTAATCATGGCAGAAAGCCTGCCATGGGCCTGCCAGGCCCTGGGTTGGGCACAGTGGGGCAGAGTTGAGCTGATGCTGTCCCTGAACAGGGAGCCCGACTGTGAGCGTCCCCTGGAATGAGCAGATGCAGTGTCACAGTGGAAAGAGACCAGGTGCCAGCTGACACAGGGGGCCCGGGGAAGACTTCTGTGAAGACATCTATGAAGCAGTGCAGCTGGTCTCAGTGCCTGGCACAGGGGGGATGGCAAATCAGAGTCCGTAGGATCAAATGGTTGGATGGAACTGGGCCCCTGGAGGCGGCTCTCCTGTTTGCCATGCTGCATGTAGGCAGTAAGTGTTCCTCGCTACTTCTTCCTCCTTCCGTGACAGGGAAGCTGGCTGTGGTTCTGGAAGAACAGTGGTGGGGAGGAAGCCGGGAGATGACCCAGCTTCCTGGTTCTCTGACACTGACAAAGTGAGGTGCTGGGGCAGTCCTTCACCAGGTGGCGCATGACTCAACCTCATCTGCCCGTGTCTCCCCAAGATTGACACTGCTCCCAGAACTGGCCTGAACCTTCATATTTTTGGGCTTTGCACATGCTCTTCCTGCTTCCTTGGCTCCTATGTATTCCTCAAAATCCAATTTAAAGCTTCCTGTTTAAAGCTCCCCTGTGCAGAGTAGCCCCTAATGGATGGGTGGATCCATGGGTGGGTGAGTGGATGGATTCGTGGGTGGGTGGGTGGATGGATGGAGGGATGGATGGATGGATGGATAGACGGATGGGTGAATGGATGGTTGGGTTGATGGGTGGGTGAATGGATGGGTGGTTGGATCCATGGATGGGTGAGTGGATGGATTGGTGGGTGGGTGGATGGATAGATGGGTGGGTGAGTAGCTGGATGGGCTGATGGGTGGGTGGTATGAGAATCTTGATTCTGCCGGCATTTATTTGTCATCTGTTATGTGCCAGGCACTGAGGACCAGCTGAACTGTTTAGGTCCTCTTTCATGAAGTCCTCCCTGGCCACTGGCCTGGGTTCAGTCGAGGTGAGGGCAAGGAGGTGGAAGTCATGCTTGAACCAGCCTGGGGATGGAGGAAACGTGGTCCCCAAAGCAGAGCCCAGGAAAATGTGGCCAGGCTGGGGGCGTGTGGGCGGGTCCACTGACAGGGCATGGCCTGGGAAAGGGGTCCTGGGTTGAGGGGGCTGTGTGCAGACTGGGAGATGCAATGTGGACCTCAGGTCAGAGGGGAGGGATGAGAGGCTGATTTTGCAAGAGCAGGCAGGGGTGCACACTCCTCAGAGCCGGCTGTGTGCAGCTGTACAGTCTGCTCTTTGACCCTGGCAGCATCCCTCTTTGCTCTACCTTAATGATTTTTCTTGCTAAATGCAAAGAACCTGAGAAAATCCAGGCCCTGAATCTGACCCCCATCGGTGGTTCAGCCCCGCGCCTCCCTGCCCCTTTGCGGCACCCTTCCCCCAGCGCAGTGCTTTGCTTCCTTTCCTGGTTCCCGCCTCACCATGCAGCTGTTTACAATCAGAATCATCGGCCCACAGCGTGGAGCGCCAGTCTCCAGCCATTGTAGAGATGAAACTTCATGAAGTGCCCTGATGCGACGTATTTAGGGACAAACATTTTCCATATATTCAGGGCTTTCCTTTCTCGTAAATCAGCTCAAGAGAAATTCTGAACACCTGCTGTCTGTTTCTAAGAATTCAGCCACGCTTTGACTGAAAGTTAGATCGCTTTAAATATTAGAATGCTTTCTGATAGCCAGTTGTCATTTCTGAGCGGAGAGAAAAAGAAGGACATCAAGTTTGTTTTGTTTCTGATTTTGAAGGTTGCTGCTTTTAATCTCTGTTCACAGAGGAAGAAATTGAGACTCAGGAAGGTCATATACACCACCTGGGGTCCTACCACGAAGCCAGGTCGGTTCGTGCCCTGCAGCTCTCAAAGGGCCTACTTAGAACGTCTGTGGCAGGTCCCTGTCCCACGTGGAGCTCACGGCATGAGCACTTTCTTCTTTCTTTCTGTCCCCAGACTGACCCCCAAGGAGAGACCTTCGGTTTCTCTACATTTTTATTCAGCCAGTGTGAGGTGCGCGTAGCCTGTGCAGACCCTCTGTGCATCGGAACTGTTGGTGATATTATCAGTCCCACGTGCGGCCGGGAGTCTGTGTTGAAATTTAGACATTTGGCTGGGCACGGTGGCCCACCCCTGTAATCCTGGCACTTTGGGAGGCTGAAGTAGGCAGATAACGAGGTCAAGAGATCGAGACCATCCTGGCCAACATGGTGAAACCCCCTCTCTACTAATAATACCAAAAATTAGCCGGGCATTGTGGCTGACGCCTGTAATCCCAGCTACTCAAGAGGCTGAGGCAGGAGAATTGCTTGAACCTGAGAGGCAGAGGTTGCAGTGAGCCAAGATCACGCCATTGCACTCCAGCCTGGGCAACAAGAGTGAAACTCCGTCTCAAAAAAATAAATAAGTAAATATAGACATTTAAGATAAATATATGCACATATCAACATAATATGATTATTATATATTTTATGTTTACATTTTATAAATTTTAGAGTAAATATAAACATTTTATATAAATAAATATAGATATTATTTGTATATTTACATATGTAAATATAATTATATAAATGATTATATAAATTATATGTAAATTTATAAAATATACTTTATATAAAATATTTAAAATATATAAAATTAACATATCTATAAGATATATTTTAAATGATACACTAATATGTTTTATAATATATATTTTATATGTATAATAGTTATATATCATGTATGAAACTATATAATATACAGAAATATAACAGAAATAGGTCTCTTGTTTCTGAGATGGGGTCTTGCTGTGTTGCCCAGACTGGAGTGCAGTGGTACAATCTTGGCTCACTGCAACCTCGACCATTCCAGGCTCAAACAGTCCCCCCACCTCAGCCTCCTGAGTAGCTGAGGCTACAAGCACACACCACCATGCCTGGCTGATTTTTTGTAGAGACGGGGTTTTGCTACATTGCCCAGGCTGGTCTTGAACTCATGGGCTCGTGATCTTCCCGCCTAAAAAGTGCTGGGATTGCAAGCGTGAGCCACTGTGCCTGGCTGAAACAAAAACATACCTGACTGTCGCTTGCGGAGGTGCCTGCCATCCCTCCCTGCAGCGACTCACAGGCTCAGCCAGCCTCTCGCCCTTCTCCTTCAAGCCCCAAACGTCTGAATGCCAGGAAGCGTGGTAAGAAACATCTCTGAGCCTAGTACCAGTAACGTTGGCAGGTCACCATGGCCGGGGGGAGGGGGAGCGCCATTGTTGGCCTCAGGCCTGGGGAGAGAAAAATATGACATACAGGGGGTCACGGGGGTGTGTTTGGGTTCAGCTCTGTGACCCACACGGACCCTGGTGGGCAGACCCAGCCCAGGGAGGGACAGGTAGGAGAGACCCGGTCATCAGGGCCTGCTGGCAAGCCCAGGGTGGTGACAAGCCTACGTCTTTTGCCGGGAGCTGAAGATGTTCATGGGCTTTCAAACAGGACAAAGCTGCCGTGTCATCACCAGGTAGCAGGCAGAGCAAGGGTGCTGACAGCCTGCAGAAGCCTGCGCTTATCTCTCCATCGGAGCTAAGGCCCATGTTTGCTTAGGGAACAGCCTGAAATTCCTCCCCAGCTGCTGGGCCTTTCACTTTTGAAACATAAGCCCAGGGAGAGAAAGGGGGGACACTGTGCCCAGATTCTCCTTCTGAGCGTGAACTTGATGTTCCTGACCGGGAACCAGCCACTCGTACAGAAGGCCTTCCTGACCCTTCCGTTGTCCACTGAGCCTCTGCTGTGTCCTCAGCACCAAGAGCTGGAGATAGGCTGTCCCCATGCACGTCTCCTAAGCGTGCAGAGGAGCTGTTTGCAGAATCCAGCCCGGAGTGAGCTGTTTGTAGTAGTCGGCAGCTATGTCTCAACGTGCGGCTGTGAAGCTGCAGGCTCCATGTTTGCTCTTTACAGTGTATCCAAGCAGGTATCTCAGAGCCAGCTCACACCAGCTCACACCGGCTCACGCCGGCTCTCACCAGCTCTGGGGAGCTGCTTGTACACATCTCTCCACAAGTCCACTTTCAGTGATGCCACGGGGTACCTGAAATTGGCCGTAGAAATTGACCTACGGCGGCCGGGCGCGGTGGCTCACGCCTGTAATCCCAGCACTTTGGGAGGCCGAGGCGGGTGGATCACGAGGTCAAGAGATCAGACCATCCTGGTCAACATGGTGAAACCCCGTCTCTACTAAAACTACAAAAAATTAGCTGGGCATGGTGGCGCGTGCCTGTAATCCCAGCTACTCAGGAGGCTGAGGCAGGAGAAT
>NW_016107374.1:1160529-1171904 GCF_001604975.1 Cebus imitator | reverse complement strand
CATGGCACCGCTTGCTCACCAGGGGCAGGAGAACAGGGGCATGGCACCACTTGCTTGCTTGCTGGGGAATCTAGGCCTCGAAAGTGTGCAGTCTCTCCAGGGGCAGTGCGGATTGTCCCATAGTCACCCTCTGCAGACTGTGGAAGAGTCTCTGTGAGCCTCCAGGTGCCCTGCAGAGGGAAGGCAGTGCCAGCCGGGCCTGGCCAGGGGGCATCGAGATGGCAGGCCCGGGTTGGGGAAGGGTTGTGGCACCCACTCTTGTTACCCCAACCCTGCTCCCCTGGAATCTGCGGAATGCCTGGATGCTCCTCTTCTACCCTGGTGTGGCTGAGCTTTGTCTGTGCCCTGTGCTCTGACCACGGTCTTTGCCTGGTCCCCACCCTGGTATAGGCAGAGCTCCCTGAACCCCCAGCTGTTTTCCAGAACAGACATCAGTCTCCCTACACCACCCATCCCCCTTTTGACTCTCCTGGGCACTCCACTGCTGCTCTGATCCTGTCACTCCGGCCACTTCCTGCTTCCCTGTTATCACAAACACCGAACAGTGAGCTCAGGTGTCACCCTCCACAGAGGCATCCACAGCAAGGGGTCCAGCGGCATGGCCTATGGGGAGCTGGGACTGCTCTGCTTGAAGAACGGTCCAGGGCCCACTGCAATCCTCACAGGTCCTGGGGAAGAGGATACACCTGCTTCATTTCTTCTCAGGGGTCAGAACTGGGCAGTGGGATGGAAGGAGGCAGACAGATGTCTATCAGGCATCTACTCCATGCCAGCCCCTTTTCTAGGCTCCCTTAAAACCTAACAGGTACATAGATGGTGGTGGAGCAGAAAACCTGGGCTCAGAAGCTGGCATTGACCCCAGGGCCATCCAGTTTCAAAGCCCACACCCACAGCTTTCCTCCCGGTTGAGCAGTGCGTGATGGAAAGGTTGTCACAGCAAGCAGTGGGTTTACTTTCACCATCCCTGGAGGTGGAAGCAGAGCCTGAGGTGAACACCTGGAAGGGGATGTTATTCAGGGAACTCGGGCATCTGGCCTAGGATGGGACTCAATGAGGTCTAAGGCCCCTTCTAGCTCCAAAACCCTTGGGGGAAGTCGTTTCCTGATCTCTACGCTGCTGCAGCGCCTTCTAACCTCCGGCACACCTTCTGCTGTCTCCCCAGGTGTTGTGCGCCAGGTGAGGCCCATCATAGGCCCGTTTCATGCAGTCCTGAAGCTGGAGATGAACTACGTGGTCGGGGGCGTGGTCTCCCACCGAAATGTTGTCAACGTCCACATCTTCGTCTCTGAGTACTGGTTCTGAGGACTGTCTGCAGTGCAGCCATGGGTGCACCTCCAGGCCAAATCATTGCTGCCAACGACTGTCCCATGTGCTTGTTTGTACCTTCAGACTTTCTTAATGTTATGTATTTGTTTGTAGCATTAGGCCGACATGTATTAAGCTGAGCCAGATGAGTAAGTCCATCTGATGTATTTTTGGTGTTTAAAATATGAGTCCAGTTGCTCACCTGTTTGGTTGAAAACCTTGCTCATTTTTCAATGCAAAGGCTGTGTCACTCCCCTTCTCTGCCTCTAGTCTGGGCCTTGCTAAGGGCCAAGGAAAGAAAAACATTTTTTAAGGGGCAGCCAGTCCAAATACCAAAAGAAGGCCAGTTCTAGCCCTGATTGCATGAAATTTGACATTTTGGTACTTTTTTTTTTTTTTTTTTTTGCCAATCAGATTTTCAATGATGTAAGGACACGACCGATGTAGAATAGCACAGCATTGGTGATAAATTCCCCCGAGAAGCGGCATGACAGAATGCCTCGGGGAGCACTTGGAAGGGAAATTGCAGTTCTGCTGAAACAGAGGAAAATCCCTTGGTAAAGTCACAGCCTGTTAGGGCCTGGTGGGCTTCCAGCATGTTCACCAGGGGAATGGCTGGGTTTCTCTGCACTCTGCATCATCCAACTTTTCTTATAGGTGGCAAAATAAACAACTTTGTGATCCTCCTGATGGTCTGTGCACGAGAGTCATTCAAGAAGAGGGCTCTCTGCCAGCTCAGGAGTTCCACCTAAGGGACTGGAAATCTTCCCCCCTTCCCCCTGCCTCATCCTGCCCAAGGATGTCTCAACGCTCCTCCTGCCCCTCCAGGCTCGGGGTGGGGCCCAGCTTGTGTATTGGAACAGCTTCCTACACACATTGGTTTCAATTCCATGCCCACCCTCTGAGAAGCGTGGCTCAGATTTGTCCCATGTGCCATGTCTAGTCCTGCTAGGCATGCCCCAGGGCTCTGGCTTCTGTGTGACTTGCTTCCAGTAGCATCCTTTGTGGCATGAGAATCTCTCTAGCCATCCCTAGAGGGAGGTAGTGACCCTTCAGCAGCCATGAGTCCCTGCTAGTCACAGGCCTGGGCCAGGCATGTCGCAGATGGTGCTTCACTCATTCCTCCTGGTGGCCCGGTGAGGTGGGTATTGTTGCACACAATCTTGAGATGGGCAAACTGGGCTCAGAAAGAGGAACTCAGCTGCCAAAATTCATACATTTGAGAGACAAAGAGGGAATTGAAATTCCATTTGTCTGAATTTAAGCCCTCTCTAAACTCTATGTCAGCAATAGATGTAGACAGACTGAATTTATTGGGGGACCAACACCCCAATTGGCATCAGTGGCGGGGCCGGAAGCTCCCGGTGCCCCAGGGCCCACTTGGGCCGCCAGGGACTCAGCATCCAGGCTCTGTTTCCACACGTGCCTCTCCTCCAAATCCTTCCCGAGGTTGATGCCATCTTCCTAGGTATGGATCCCATTTGTGGCTCAGAAGCTCTCTCATCCCAGGCCTTTCTGCAGCCTGGGCTCTAGCACTGGCTGAGATCTTAGCCCCACACTCAAGCCAATACCACTCCAGCTCTCAAGAACATGGTCTCTGCCACCTTTGGGAAGACCTTTCCAAGGTCACTTATTTGGGTCACTGGTCCATCAAAGCCAAGTCTGGGCCAGCCAGGTACAAGGCCTGCTGGAGCATTGGCCTGCTGGAGCTGGTGAGAAAGAAGAGGCCGGATGTGGGGCCGGATGGTCCAAGGAGCTACATCCGGAGACAAGACAGGTGCAGGGAACATCCACATAGTTCTTCATGCCAGGAAATTAGTGAAGTAGAGTCCTGGCAGGGAAGCAGGGCTGGGGGATGGAAGGAAGCTTCAGGGCGAGGGGCAGGAAACAGAAAGGGACACATGGGGGAGGCACTGCCGCCCACTTGCTGTCTTGGGGACAAATCTGCCAGAGCCAGGCCATTCTGGGCTCAGCAAAGGTTTTTAGGACCCTTCTTCCTTAGCATCAGGTGGGAAGACGGAGGTGCAGGCTGTTTTGGGAAAGGATCTTCCCATCCTCCTAACAGAAGTTAGGGCAGGCCGGGCGCGGTGGCTCACACCTGTAATCTCAGCACTTTGGGAGGCCAAGGCGGGTGGATCATGAGGTCAGGAGTTCAAGACCAGCTCGGCCAGGATGGTGAAACCCCGTCTCTACTAAAAATACAAAAATTAGCCTGGTGTGTTGACAGGTGCCTGTAATCCCAGCTCCTCGTGAGGCTGAGGCGGAGAATTGCTTGAACTCAGGAGGTGGAGGTTGCAGTGAGCCGAGATCATGACACTGCACTGCAGCCTAGGTGACAGAGCAAGACTCTGTCTAAATAAATAAATAATAAATAAATAAAAATAAATTAGTTGGGCATGTGGCCAGCACCTGTAGTCCCAGCTATTCAGGAGGCTGAGGCAGGAGACTCTCTTGAACCCAGGAGGCAGAGGTTGCATTAAGCTGAGATCCACTCCAGCCTGGGTACGAGAGTGAGACTCTGTCTCAAAAAAAAAAAAAAAGGGCAGCTGCCACTGGGTGTGTGGGGGGGGCGGGGAGCAGAGCCAAGCCTCCTGCTACTGATTGGCTCTTGAATAAGCACATGATCCGAGCTGTCCAATCAGAGCCCTGCCTATGAAGGGGTGTCCCTCTGGAACAGAAGATGGCAGGAGGGGCCCACAGGTAGGCGGTGAGGGCGCCAGGTTGAGGAGCCCAGGGCAAGAGAGGAAGTCCTGACCCTATCTGATTCAGAATCAGGGAGGCATGGCCAGACCTCTCTCTGCAGGGCTAGCAGGGCGAGTCACTGCCATCCTGCGAGCTCGTTTCTGCATCTGCAAAGGGGAGAGTCCCAGATGGCATTTGGGAGCGCAGGAGAGCATGAATGCAAGAGGGCTTTGTGCATTGCAGAGCGCTGCCTTCGTGTGTGAGGTCTTATTTTCATTGACCGTTAAAAGCAGCGATGACGGTGATGATGATAATGGTTGCCACTGGCAATCCAGCCACGTGAATGAGCTCTGGAAGCTTGGCATCTTTTCAATCCGGTATTTCTTTTTCTTAATCATCCTGGAGAGACTTGATAGACAGTTGTGTAAATTACCCGCCAGTCTGACTCTTCATATTTCATATCATGCTATGGGTTGGGCACCTGATGGACCCTTAAATATCTCATTATATTTGCAAAGTAATTACTGTCAGAACCTAGCATCGGCAGCACTGAGGGACCCAGCTAATGGGAGCTGGAGGTGCCTCTGAGTTCTCCCACAGCAGTGATTCCTTCTTAATTGTAGCCTTAGAACAAGATAACTGAAGGGAATTGCTAAAGGCAAAGTGGTTCGTAAGCAGTAAGCAGCAGGAGACAGCAAACACACAGAGACGCCTAGTTGAATCCTTGCTGACCTGGTAGAAGAAACTTGGAGGGAAGGTTCCAGAAGGTCTTGTAGGGTGGTATTCGACCAGAAAGCTGCCTGGTTTTTTATTCCTAAAGGAAATCTATTGTGCTGTGTAGAGGACGTCTGTGGTATGTGTCAGGAGCGCCTGGACCGCCGGGGGTCCTAGCAGGACTTGCTTTAACCTATAGGTGGGCATTGAGTGTGGGGGTGCCAGGGCCCGCCCAGCCAACTAGAACTCAGGGAGTTCAGCCAGCTTTTCCAAAAACACCTGGGAATCAAGTTGGGTTTTTTTCCCTGATACTTTAGTATGAAAATTTTCAAATATACAGCAGAGTTGGAAGAATTTTACAGTGAGTACCAGGGCACCTTCCACCTAGTTCTGCCACTGATATTTTATGAGATCGAGTTGCATTTTGAAGAAATGAAAATATGATGAGATAATAAACACAAATAATGTGTGTTTTGTAGGCTTGCATTCAAATCCAGCTACTTACCAGCTGTGTGGCTTTGGTCACATTGCTTAATGTCGCAGAGCTCTGGTTTTCTCTACAACAAAATGAAAATGAGGACAGGTACTTCCCAGGAGTGACTGTGAGGTGAAAGGGGGTGATGACATAAAACAGTGCAAGAACTGCTGCATAGGAGGCCCCCCATAAATAGTGCTGTCATTACAACACACCCACAGGACCGTCTATTCAGTAAGACGCCACATTTTATGAGAGTCTCGTGTGGACAAGCAGTGAAACCTCAGAAGAATGTATGAAAGAATAATTGGAGGCGCTTCCGTGTGACTTGGCTTCAGCAGTGGCACTCTTT
This sequence comes from Cebus imitator, assembly GCF_001604975.1. NCBI lineage: Eukaryota > Metazoa > Chordata > Mammalia > Primates > Cebidae > Cebus > Cebus imitator. The sequence continues at coordinate 1,166,376 of NW_016107374.1, read as the reverse complement.
GCTGCTTTGGTCAGGGCCACCAGCTTCCGGAGGACACGTTTTCTTATCTTTGGGCAGTTCTTGGCTGAGGCCACTGCCTGGACTTCAGCTGTCCATCACCCCAGGCCAGTTCAGCTCCACGTTCAAGACAGTTTGCACAGCTGTCCCTACCCTAGCTGTCCTCTGTCCACCTGGACGATGTCTGAGTGCCAATGACAGTTCCTCATTTCCATTCACGTTTCCCCACATTCATGCCAAAGAGATGGGCGCCAAGATGCCATCCATCTTCATTCTGGACACGGAACTCACTCTTGAAGGACTTCTGAAGTCTCAGAGAAGAAACAGAGCCACCATAGAGCTTTTGAAATACGGCCTGGGAGAAGCACAGTGACAGTCACCATTACTCCCAATAATCACATTACTTGTTGTGGGAGAAAGACCTACTATGTGCCAGGAAGGCTTCGGTAACCATCCCCAACACACACACACATTCTCTCACACACACTCACATGTGCGTGCTCACACGCACACGCACATACGCTTCCTCCTCAGCCCCTCTGCCATGCCCAGCTCAGGGCCATCTTCTCCTTTGAGGATGCTGACCTCATCTCCTGAAATGACCCTGCCCTCCCGTCGCTCCAGAACTTAGGCTGCCACCTGCTCTGGTTCTGTCTGTGTAGTCTAGTATGCATCAACGATTCTCTGTGTGAATGTCTTTCCTCCCTCAAGATAGTAGATCTGTGATTATCACTTTATCTATCTATCATCTATCTATCTATATTTTGTGTAGAGACAGGACCTTGCTATGTTTCCCAGGCTGGTGCTCAACTCCTGGCTTCAAGTGATCCTCCCACCTCAGCCTCACATGTGTGAGCCATGCCCAGTCACCTGATCTGTGTTTTGTTTTGGTTTGATATGGAGTCTTGCTCTTTCACCCAGGCTGGAGTGCAGTGACTTGAGCTCAGCTCACTGCAACCTCTGCCTCCTGGGTTCAAGAGATTCTTGTGCCTCAGCCTCCCGAGTAGCTGGAGTTGCAGGTGGGCACCACCATGCCCAGTTAATTTTTTTGTATTTTTTTAGTAGAGACGGGGTTTTGCCATGTTGGCCAGGTTGGTTTCAAATTCCTGACCTCAGAGGATCCACCCACCTCGGCCTCCCAAAGTGCTGGAATTACAGGTGTGAGCCAATGCGCCTGGCCTGATCTCAGTCTTTAAGAGAGCAGCAGCTCATCTGTGGCCACTGCTCCCTGGGGACTTGCCAGAAGGGAGGTGCACGGCACAGGGAAATTACCCACCTCTATGAGACTTTTTCAATGGCATCGAGTGTCCTCCGTGGCAGCATGCAACACAGAAGCTGAGGTGCGGCTGCATTCCATTTGGAGAATTCCACTGTGATTCATGGTGTCCGCTGCAAGTTCAAGGTGTCACCATTTAATTATTAAACATCATGAGGCATTAGGAGGCTTGGGCACGCACGGATAAGTGATCCATTTCTAATACCGCTGGTTTATTACTGTTTGTGGCAGCTCCTGCACGAATCAGTGTCCATTAACTAAGCAATGGTATTATAATTACACATTTAAATTATGCATAGGAAGGGTGTCAGCGGTAGAAGTCAGACTGCAGTGATTACTTTGAGTCATCAGGCCTCCTGGATGTAGTCCCTCTGCAGATAGCTGTAACCCCAGCTTGTTTTCTGCTCCTTTTCTGCAGACGCGTAGAGTCTGCTGCTGGCTTCCACCGAGCTGTCTTCTGGGGGTTTTTCGGTGCTGCAGGAGATAAACACATGTGTCTTCCCAGTCGGACCCAGCGGATGCGCTATCCTAAATCCTGTCCCTTGCCTGCCCTGAACTCCATGGCCTGCTTTTTCATGGAAATTTGCTTTCTTTTTTTTTCTTTTTTTGAGATGGAGTCTCACTCTGTTGCCCAGGCTGGAGTGCAGTGGTGTGATCTCAGCTCAATGCAACCTCTGCCTCCTGGGGGTTCAAGCTATTCTCCTGCCTCAGCCTCCCGTGTAGCTGGGATTACAGGCACCAGCCACCATGCCTGGCTAATTTTTGTATTTTTAGTAGAGATGGGGTTTCACCATGTTGGTCAGGTTAGTCTCGAACTCCTAACCTCAAATGATCCACGCGCCTCGGCCTCCCAAAGTGCTGGGCTTATAGGCATGAGCCACCACATGCAGCTGGAAATTTGCTTCTTTAGAGGAAAGCACCATTGATCCTACCTCCTTGATCTGGTTTGTAAGACATTAGAACCCCGATACTATCTGAAACCATCTTGTCTCATTCCTTCTGTCCCATCTTGTTCATTCATTTGTTCACTCATTCATCCACTCACTTCACGCCCTCCCTCTGGTGAATCAGTTCCCTTCTGTCCTCCCCACGCTATCCAGTGTTCCCGTAGGCTGCCAGATTACTTTTCCAAAACTCCGATGGGATGGAGGCCCTCTCAATCTCAGATCCTTCAAGGGCTGCCTTCAAGGGCTCCTGCACCAACCTCACGGTGTGGCTATGTGACATAATAAAAAATATACGCTTCTATTTAGTCTCTTTCCCAGTTCCTGACACAGAGCTCCTAATCCCTTGGAATCTCCTGGGTGATAGGAATGTCTTTTGTTCTAATGAGGTGACTCTTAGTAGCTCTTGAGTGGGGTTGGGGGCTGAGCACCAGAAAGACCTGGATACAACTAGGAGCCTGGAGCGTTCGGCTCCACCCCCACCCTCCAGGAAAGGGAGGGCGGGGCTGGAGATTGAGCTAATAATCCATCACACCTGTGTGATGAAGCCTCAACTACAGGACCCAGAGAGCTTCTGGGCTGGTGGACACATCGCATGCTGGGACGGTGGCGCTCCCAAACTCCATGGGGACAGAAGCTCCTGTGCTCGGGGCCCTCCCAGAGCTCTCCCTGTGTGCCTCTTCATCTGCCTGTTCATCTGTATCATCCATAATGTCCTTTATGATAAACCTATACACCTAACTGAAGTGTTTCTCCGAGTTCTGTGAACCATTTTAGCCAATTACCAAACCTGAGGAGAGGGTTCTGGGGACCTCTGATGTGTAGCCAAGTCAGACAGAAGTGTGGGTAACCTGAGCACCTGATCCATGCAACTGGCATCTGAAGTGGGGACAGCCTTGCAGGACGGAGACCATACCCTGAGGTCAAGAGATAGAGACCATCCTGGCCAAGATGGTAAAACCCTGTCTCTACTAAAAATACAAAAATTACCAGGCGTGGTGGTGCAGGTCTGTAATCCCAGCCACTCAGGAGTCTGAAGCAGAAGAATTGCTTGAACCCGGGAGGCGGAGGTTGCGGAGCCAAGATCACACCACTGCACTCCAGCCTGGGTGACAGAGTGAGACTGTCTCAAAAAAAAAAGAAAAGAAAGAAAAAAAAATGAGAAGGGAATGTTTTCTAGTCTGCGTCATGGAAACGCTCTTATCCTGCGGCCTATCTTGACGATTTGATCGTTGCTCTTCTCAACCCAACCTGAATAATTGCATAGTCAATTGTGCACAGGTAATTCCCCCAGAGAAGGTGTTGGTGGAGGAGGTGTCTGACTCCTACTCTCCTGGAAGGGCACCAGGCTCATCTCTGTGCCAGATCCCGGCGCGGCAGAGCCCAGCAGCGTGCACGAGGATTTTGGTGCATATCTGACTGCAGGCGCAGCTCCACACCCGGAGCCTGGTGGTCCTTGCTGCTTGTTTGCTCTGCTGGGTCAAGTCGGAGGCTGTTCCTTGGAGCTGAGGCTCTGCCAGGGTGATTGAAGTGAAGCTGCACCCTAGCCTCGAGGCTGGAAAGAGCCAGGACTTTCATTTGGGGTTTCAGCCATTCCCCCCCTGTCGGTTTGCTATGACATTTCTGGAAAGCGAGCGTCCCTTCCCTTTTCCCTACACCACACTCCTTGGACCACAGAGCCGTGCACTGGCTCAGGGGTCCAAAGTGCCCGTGGCCTGGCTGGTTCCCTGAGTCTTGGGCTTGGTCACAATGCTGGGGAACTACCACAGCCCCAACCCTGGGGGGCACATGGCCATCAGGGAGCCAAGCCATCACTCAAAGGGCTGTCTTGGGCCCTGGCACTGCTGGACAGAGTGGGGTCCAGGAGGATGGTCCCCAAAGCTACACTTGACTTTTTAAGTTTCTCTCCCTCCCAACACACATACACACACCCCGCCACCATCCCCCACCACTGCCGCCTCCTCTGCCAGGGCGGGTTCCCAAGGCCCCTTCCCACTCTGCTGTCCACGGTCTGGGCAGGCACATCCATGGGTGCTGGAGGGGTGAAGGGCAGTGGCTGGCCCAGGGTTGTGGGCTGGGAGTGTGAAACAGCCACTCCTGCCCGCAACCCGTTACCCCCCATCTCCCCCCTCTTACTTCTCGCTCTTTCTGCAGAAAATTTTGAGGACCAACACATGGTCTCTGCTGACAGACAGCTCACAAGCCTTTGCCTGTAATCCTGGGATCACCTTAGCATGTGGTGCAGAAGCCAAAGCTGCAGGGAAGTGTGGAGCCTCCCTCCATCCCCCACAAGCCCTACATGGGCCTAAGTCAGCCCCCCCGCCCCGGGCTGGCTTTGGGAAGAATGTTAAGAAGTGGGACAGACAGGGGTGGGAGGTGGGGAGGGGGCCCTGGGAGGGGGAAGAGGTGGTGCCCCTTTTGGAGCTGAGAATGAGAGAGTGGCAGGGGGCACAAGGTCACAGAACTAGGCTGAGGAAGAAGGGGTTGCCTGGAGGGGGGGACCCAGAAGCTACTGAAATGTCACAGCAGAAATATCCATCGAAATCTCCTAAAGTCCTCGGTGGGGCAGCAGTGAAGTTCTAACATCCTACATGGGAAATCTACACAGTTGGCAGAGCCAAATGTGACAGCAACATGAGCCAACCACTTTAAACCTGACATTTTATTGTCACATGAGGCTGTAGCTCCCGGGGTCCCACACCCTGGGCACCTTGTCCCAGCTCCCGCCCGTTTAGGGGTGAGTTATCCAAGTTAGTGGCATAGACAGTGCTCCTGATCAATTCCTAAGAGGTAACGACTTTTCTGCATTTCTTCCACGCTGAGTCAGACCCAGGAAGAAATCTTCAGACTCCTCAGAAAGCACTCTCTTGAATAGCCTTTCCTGTGTGTACACAGCAGGTGCTTCATTCTTGCTCCAGGGAGCAGAGCCCACCCCAGTGTGAAGAGTGGCTTTGCATACAAGAAACTATTTCTCCATTGTCTCTCTGAATTAGAGAGGCCCCCAGTTGAAATTGCTTCCTCTGAGCCTTTGCTATTAGAAACTGATAAAACCCTTCCAGAAGCATCGCCCTGGAAACTTGAGCACCTCAACCCCCAAGCCCAGATCCCAGCAGAGAAAGCCTTTGGCATCCCAGGACCGAATGCTGATGGCATTGAGGTGGAGGGGAGTCCGCTCTGGCCTGGGCTGACGGTGACTTACTGCTGAGGGCATTAGTGTTTTGGGTGAACTAGAAGAAATCGATTCCAGCGTAATTATTCCAATTGAGATTTAGGAGGACTGGGCATTCTCCACATTCCAGCCTTCTTCAGTTCCATGGGGTTTAGACAGGGCTTATTTTTTTCTTTCTGTGCCACAAACACTTGGCAGCAATGACTGACTTAGGGTAACACGAGAAAGCTGACTAGGTCGGCCTGTGGCTTTCCTGCCAGCTTTCCTGTTTGTCATACGACAGTGAGGCCAGTGCCAGCTCAGCAGGGCACTGAGAGCTTTGGGTGATCCTTGCAGCTGGATGTGAGGCCCAGCTTGGTGGGTAACACCCTGGAGAATGGGTGCCATGGGTGTTCAGTGAGAGGCATTGCGGGAATGGCGGTAGGGGTGAAGGCAGACGGGACACAGAACGCAGAGGTAGA
>NW_016107374.1:1158236-1159859 GCF_001604975.1 Cebus imitator | reverse complement strand
AAAAAAAAAAAAAAAAAAGAGAGAGAAAAAGAAAGAAAAGAAAGGCCACTTCCAACTGGATGAGGGTGACCTCCCTTAGAGAAACAGCAGCAACCTGGCCTTCTCCGGCCCCAGACAGCACCGCCAGGTTGAGACCATGACTACCACTTTGCAGAGGACAAATGTGAGCCTCAGAAACTCAGGGACTCCCCCAGAGTAGGACGCGGCCAAGCTGTTTCTCACCCTCCGGCCTCCTATGCTCTTTCCCCTATAAGCAGAAAGAAGAGGATACCTTTGGCTTAAGGTCTTGATACACTTTGACACTGTGGGACCCATCTTTCCTCCTTGCAAACAACATTCAGTTCAACTTGGTGAATCTCTATTGAAAATTTATTATGTGCAAGTCCCTGGATGCATGAAATTAAATTTTAAAAAACCGTATGCGTAAAATAAAAACAACAGCACAACAATAGCCAAGCCACCAGACATAGACACAAGACCTAGGAAGGGCTTGGCGTGAACACACTAAATCAGCTTCGCCGGGGAGGCCGTTCCTGGTATTCCAGGCGGAGCAGCTCTGGCGTTAACTCCCTGGGAAAAGGCCCCGTTCCTCGCTGGCTCCCGGTGGGACCAAACCCAATGCCTAGGACTTTTCACCAGCTCTTTCAAGATCCTCCCAAAGAGCTGTTTTCATCTGTATCAGTTTTCTCATCTGAAAAATGGGTCTAATAATTACTACCTTGCAGGAGTTTTGGGAGTATGAAGCAAGATGGGGACTCTGAAACGTGGGCACAGTGCCTGGCCCGGAACAGGAGCTCAGAAAATATCTGTCCCAGTTCTTCCCTTCCTTTCCCAGACACCTTAAACCAAAGGTAGGCTCTTGTTTCTGCTTGTAGTGGACAGCGTAGGAGGCCGGAGGGTAAGAAACAGCTTGCCCTTCGCCATGTTGGCCAGGCCGTGTCCTACTCTGGGGGAGTCCCTGAGTTTCTGAGGCTCACATTTGTCCTCTGCAAAGTGGTAGTAATGGTCTTGACCTGGCGGTGTTGTCTGGGGCTGGTGAGAGGAGGGTGAGGTGACGTTTACTGAGAATGAATGAGAACTCTCTACTAAAAAGTTCAAAAAATAGCCGGGCATGGTGGCAGGTGCCTGTAATCCCAGCTACTCAGGAGGCTGAGGCAGGAGAATCACTTGAACTTGGAAGGCAGGGGTTGCAGTAAGCCAAGGGGCTGAGGTCTCAGTAAACGTCACCTCACTCTCCTTCTTCTAAAAAATAAAAATGTTTTGGCCTGTCTCCTATAACCCAGGTGCAGAGCTAGGCTCAGCGATGCCATGACGAATGAGACACAGTGGCAGCCCTGATGAGACCTCCCGGCAGGGTAATGTGGAGAATGGCTCGGGGTCTTTCAGGCCCCAGTGAAAGTGCGTTTCTTTCATTGTCTATTACGCATTTGCTGAACTAAGTTTTGTTTCCATCGTTTGCATTTTCTTAGTTTTCTCTCAATGCACCACAGTGTTTAAGACAATATTCGCTTCGATTTCATAAGAGAAATGAATTCTAGGCCGGGCGCGGTGGCTCACGCCTATAATCCCAGCACTTTGGGAGGCCGAGGCGGGTGGATCACGAGGTCAAGAGATCGAGACCAT
>NW_016107374.1:1139846-1157451 GCF_001604975.1 Cebus imitator | reverse complement strand
TTGCAAAACATATCAAAATATATAAACATGTACAAAACATTTTATTGGCCGCTGGTGCTTGGCTGCGGATCGTTGATGTCGTCATCTGAGGCAGCATTTGGGGTTACCGGAGTTGGTTTTTTCATAAACATGGTGAGCTTTGTCTGAATTGTATGTTTCTTTTTTTCTTCATAAATTTCACAATACGGACGAAACACATCGTGCGCCATCCGTTCAATCCTTGCAAATCATTCGATGTTTGGGTCCATGGCTTCGAAATGTATAAGAAGTTTATTGGGAGGGGTTTGATGAAAAATATCCAAGACACAAAACACAAATTGCTGTACCGAGTCTGGGATAACAGTTGAAATGGTGCACGCGGAGACGGTAGTGCTGCCGGAAGCTGGTCCGCACTGTCGTACGCCCAGCTGGGCAACGTTTGCGCTGCCAGACGTGAGCAGTCGTGGTTAGCGATTGTGGTCGTAAAGTCGAATGGTCGTAAGTTGCATAGGTCATAAGTCGATCATACCTGTATCCTATTTGACTTCCTTTTTTTTCTTTTTTTGAGATGGAGTCTCGCTCTGTCGAACAGGCTGAAGTGCGGTGACACGATCTCAGCTCACTGCAAGCTCCACCTCCCGGGCTCAAGTGATTCTCCTGCCTCAGCCTCCCGAGTAGCTGGGATTACAGGTGCCTGCCACTGCGCCCAGCTAGTTTTTGTATTTTTAGTAAAGACGAGGTTTTGCCATGTTGGCCAGGCTGGTCTCGAACTCCTGACCTCAGATGATGCCCTTGCCTTGGCCTCCCAAATTCTGGGATTATAGGCGTGAGCCGCCGCACCTGGCCTGTTTTTATTTTTCTTTTTTTTTTGAGACAGGCTCTTGCTCTGTTGCCCAGAATGGTATGATCTCGGCTCACTGGAACCTCCGACCCCCCAGGCTCAAGCGATCCTCCCACCTTAGCCCCCGGGGTAGCTGGGACTACAAGGCATGCGCCACCACTGTCAGCTAATTTTTTTTAGGCCGATTTCTGCAATTTCTTTTTCTCAGTAGGGGGCTCCTGTCACAGCGTCCAGGTTTTCATCTATCTCCCCTCCTATTGAAGTGAATTGCTCTCCAGGCTTCTCCCAGGAGGCACCCAGAGGGCAAATGCTGCCTGGCTACCAGCCACAGCCGGCACAAGCCCGCTGAATTTGATGAGCGAGCAAACCGCCGTCCCAGAGCAGGAGCTGAGATCATTCGTGCAACGGCAGGATGCGGCGGCCTATTGCTGGCAAGGCCTCGTGACCCTCAGCCCCCGCCGCTGAGCCCGCAGGCCTCGGAGGAAAGAAATACCGTCAACGTAGCAGCGACTGTCATCACCGTTTTATTTTCTCTTCGGCCTCTGGAGATTCACACCACTTCCCCATGATTACTCATATTATATCATCAGCCACAATTATGCTTGTCAACCACTGTGCAGGGAGCTACCATTTGAATACAGGGGCATGGAGGAAAGAAAAAAGAAGCACTCCTTCTCCGGGGAAGGCGGAAGGCAGAAAGGGCGGCTGCTGCTGTGTAGCTGTGGCTGGTGACAGACGGGACACAGCGGGAGGTCATCTGGCCAGGACCCCATGGGGACTGGCTGTAGTTTTCCCTGGACTCAGGGGCCCTCAGAGCCAGAAACTGCACAGCTGTAGACAGAGGTGGACAGAGGACAGGCCCGCCCGTTGGCTGCTGCATGACTCGGTGGGTCTGTGGGCTGCTCTCTGAGTGGGAGGTGACCGTGGCCCGCCTGACGCAGGGCAGAGACACCGTTTCCCTGGCAAATGGCTCAAGCGATAGTGATGCACATTTCTGGCCAGAGCAGAGTGGTGGGAAGAACTCGGACCGTGGAGCCAGAATGGCCTGAGCTGGAGTCCCGTTCTGCTACTGACAAGCCATGTGGTGGGGCGAGCTGCTGAGCCTCTGAGACCGATACGGTGGCAGCGCTGGTGGAAGTGCCTAGCGTGGTGCCCGAGACCTAGTGAGGGCTCGGTGGCTTAGGCACCTGCCGCCATCCTCCTCCCCTTCAGCATACGGTGAAAAATACAGTCCTGTTCGCTTTGGTAACAAAACTCCAGACACCATCCTGCCCGTCCGGACCGATTCTGCACTTCCCTCCACTAATGGAGAGAGGATCCTGGAAGGGACGGTGGTCGCTGTCTCCTTCTCACAACTGTTGCAGTGCACCCCAGGTTTCTCTTCAAAGAATCAGTGTGTCAGTATGCTCAGCTCTCTTCTTCTTTAATTCTCTATTTTAAAGTTTAACTTCCTTGTAATTCCGGTCAACAACCTTCTCCACCGGTTCTAATCAGAAGTTTGCATCTGCTCCCCCGGCCCCCGGCTCCGTCCTGACTCATCCCGGTCACCTGTTCCAGTCACCTGCCCTGGTCACCTGCTTTGACCTAGGTCACCCCTGGCTACCTGCTCTGACCCGCCTGTAACCGTCCTTCCCACCAAAACACCCACCCTGCCCCTCCAACTCGGACCCCTGCTCTCTTTAAAATAGCGAATCGGGATTAGTCTAGCTTGTGTGGTCTAACCCTCGCCAACAGAGGAACGACACAGCCGCAGGGACAACACCGTCAGGCGTGAGTGCCCCTCCCCGCCTTGTCCAAGCGTGCGGCCACCATTGCTCTGTCCATGCTCGGCACCCTTCTACAGAGGTAAACTGCCTTGCTGAGAGGATTTATCTTCGGGTGCTATTTCTTTTGTGGCATCAGGATTTTACTTAGAACTGCGCTGGCTAGCATCCTGCAGAGTCTGAAGGGCAGTTCCTAAGGGTGTGGCCTGGGTGTTCTGAACATCCAGTCTCTGCTTGATGGCAGGCTGTGACCCCAAAATCAGCAGGGATGACAATGAAGCCAGTGAAGTAGTATGGAGATGGAAAGTGACCGAAATCCAAGACAACTAAAGGCAAATCTGTGACAGGGAGAGTCAGTGACATGTATGTGCTTACTACATAGCTCAGCATGCAGTTAGCACATAACCAATGCCAGTTCCCGGCTTAGCCTCTCCTTTCTTCTGGAATAGGAGCCATCCACTTCATGCATAAGAACCATCAAGCACGTGGGTGCGGTGGCTCAATGATGCAGGTGAGTGCCATGGTGCAATCTCAGCTCCCTGCAACCTCCGCCTCCCAAGTTCAAGTGATTCTCCTGCCTCAGCCTCCTGAGTAGCTGGGATTACAGGCACCTGCCACCATGCTCAGCTAATTTTTGTATTTTTAGTAGAGATGGGGTTTCACCATGTTGGTCAGAATGGTCTCGATCTCCTGACTTCGTCATCTGCCCGCCTCTGCCTCCTAAAGTGCTGGGATTACAGGCTGAGCTACTGTGCCGGGCCAGAAGTTCTTAATTTCAATCAAGTCTAATGTATCAATCTTAGTCATTAATCTTTGGGTTAATGATTTTTGTGTCCTGTTTAATAAATCTTTGCCTATCTCAATGTCATGAAGATATTATATTTTTTCTGGAAGCTTTATTATGTTACCTTTTATATTAATATAGGTCATCTTGAATTAAATTTTGTGCATAATTTAGGGTAGGGGCCGCAATTCCTTTTTTTCCACATGGATACCCAATTTGGCGTTATCGACAAGACCATCCTCTTCCCTGCTGATTTGCTCAGGTAACTTTATTGTTAACTGAGTAGCCATCTACTTCAATACTATCTGATGGCCTGTATGTCCAGTATCGCACTGTTTAATTACCTTTGCTCATTGGAGTTGCTTTATAGTAGGTCTTGATATTTAGCAGAGTAATCTTCCAACTTTGCTCTTCAAAATTGTTCTGTCTGTTCTAGGTTGTTTGTGATTCTGTATAAATCTGTTTGTCAACGTCCATTACGAAAACACTGCTGGGATTTTGATTGAGATGACGTTTGTTGTATATTCCTCTAATTTGCTCATGAGGTGGCCCCCAGTTTTTAGAGTGGCCATAAACTCTAGCCCTGCCCTGACGGAGCTCTAGGGGATGTGGCTGTGGGTGTCACCATGCATCTCCCAGGGACACTACTTTATCCGTCAGGTCTGATGCCTCAGTGTCTGACCATGACCAGGGGTCCCTCTTACAGGGAACTCAGTGTCCAGTTTATTCCCACCAAGGCAGCCACTCCCTAGGAGAGCCCTGCCTGGAGAGAGTTAGGTCTTGGTGTGTCGTTCAGGCGGTTGTGCGGGAGACGGCACAACAGAACACACGAAATAACAGAAGCGGTTTATCACTCCCAGCTCCACGGAGAAGAGGCTCCCGCAAGGAACCGAGGGAAGTCTGGAGACAGCAGGGAGCTCAACCAGCAGGTGGTGGGGGGTGGAGAGGAGAGAGAGAGGCCTGGGGACTAAAGCCTTTATTGGAATCCAGGTCATTATCCAAGCAGGATTTCCATAGGGGGTCCTAATTGGGGGTTTTGGGGCATGCATGAGGGCCATAGGGTCACCCTGTGACTGAGAAGGAGTCACTGCTGCATAGACCAGCACAGTCCCTGAGGGGGTGAGGGTCTATGAGGCAAATCAAGTGGTTTGTATGCAACCGTCCCTTTGGAGGCGGTGGGGTAGCCAGACCATCTGGATTGATCATCTTAAGGAACTGGGAGGAGGTGGAGAACAGGGACCTGTGTCAAGGGTAACTAAGCCCTGCTCTGGTATGAGAAAGCAAAACCTGTATTCAAAATGAATGCTGAGGCCGGGCGCGATGGCTTACACCTGTAATCCAATCCCAGCACTTCGGGAGGCCGAGGCAGGCGGATCGCTTGAGCGCAGGAGTTCAGGGTCAGCCTGGGCAACGTGGCGAAACTCCATCTCTGCAAAAAATACAAAAATGAGCCAGGCGTGGTGGAGCGCATGGGGTCCCAGCTACCTCGGAGGCTGAAGCGGGAGGATCACCTGAGTCCAGGAGGTTGAAACTGCAGTGATCATGCCATTGCAGCCTGGGGAACAGAGTGAGACCCTGTCTCAAAAACGAAAAGAAGCTATAGATCAATTTAGGAGATTGACATAACAACTACATTGAGGCTTCCAGTCCATAGATGTGGTAGGTCTTTCCATTTATCTAGGTCTTGTCTTTCCTTCTCTCTCTCTCTCTTTCTTTCTCTTTCTTTCTTTCTTTCTTTCTTTCTTTCTTTCTTTCTTTCTTTCTTTCTTTCTTTCTTTTTCTTTCTTTCTTTCTTTTTCTTTTTTCCCTTTCTTTCTTTTCTTCTTTCTTTTCTTTTTTCTCCTTCTTTCTTTCTTTCTTTTTCTTTCTTTCTTTCTTCTTTCTTTCTTTCCTTCTTTCTTTCTTTTTTTCTCTCTCTTTCTCTCCTTCCTTCCTTCCTCTTTCTCTCTTTCTCTCTTTCTGATGGAATCTTGCTCTGTTACCCAGGCTGGAGTGCAGTGGCATGATCTTGGCTCACTGCAACCTCTGCCTCTCAGGGTCAAGTGATTCTTCTGCTCAGCCTCCTGAGTAGCTGGGACTATAGGTATGCACCACCACGCCCAGCTAATTTTTGTATTTTTAGTAGAGACAGGGTTTCACCATATTGGCCAGGCTGGTCTCAAACTCCTGACCTCGTGATCCACCTGCCTCAGCCTCCCAAAATGCCGGGATTACAGGCGTGAACCACTGTGTCTGGCTTTTTTTTTTTTTTTGAGACAGTCTCACTCTGTTGCCCAGGATGGAATTCAGTGGTGTGATCACAGCTCACTGTAACTTCAAACTCCTGAGCTTGAGCGATCCTCCCATCTTAGCCTCCTGAGTAGCTATGAGTAAGTCATGTGCCACAATGCTTGGCTAGTTTTTGAATTTTTCATAGATTTGGAGTTTCTCTATGTTGCCCAGGCTGGTCTCAAACTCCTGGCCTCAAGTGACCCTCCCACCTCAGCCTCCTAAAGCGCTAGGATTATGGGTATGAGTCAGTGCCCCTGGCCTTATCTAGTTCTTCTTTAATTTCTCTTAGCAATGTTTTGTGATTTTTAGTGGCAGTCTTACATATCTTCCAAAAGATTTATTCCAAGCTATTTATATTTTCATGTTATTGTAAATTGTCTTTAATTTTGTTTTGTAGTCGTATGTTGCTAGTATATAGAAATAAACTTAATTTTGTATGTTGACGTTTTATCTAGTGGCCTTACCTAATTTATTAATTCTAATGGTTTGCGGATTTTTAAAAATTTCTTATTTATACGGTAACATCATCGGAAAACAAAATCAGTTCTACCCTTTGCCTTTCCAGTCTTCATGCCTTTTTCTTTTTCTTGCCTTATGTTACTGACCAGGACCACCAGTACCAGGTTGAGCCAAAGTGGTGACATGGCTGACAAGAAGAAAGTGCTCCATGGTGGCATTTATGTCAACAGTAGGGTTTTAGAAAATATATACTCTTTATCCATTAAAGAAGTTTCTTTAATCTGGTTTAGCACTAAGAAAAAAAAAAGAAGTTTCTTTAAAAATGTATTTTTTTTGAGAAGGAGCCTCGCACTGTCGCTCAGGCTGGAGTGCAATGGCGCGATCTCAGCTCACTGCAACCTCTGCCTCCCACGTTTAAGCGATTCTCCTGCCTCAGCCTCCCAAGTAGCTGGGATTACAGGCGCCCACCACCACGCCCAGCTCATTTTTGTATTTTTAGTAGATGGAGTGTCACTATGTTGCCTAGGCAGGTGTCAAACCCCTTGGCTCAAGCAATCCTCCTACCTTGGCCTCCCAAAGTGCTGGGATTACAGGTGTGAGCCGATGCACCTGATCCTGTCCATGTTATTAACCTTGTCAAATACCTGCCTTGGCTTTATTTTCTCCATTGCACCCAATGAGTTCATTAATTTCTACTCCTGTCTTGATTACGTTCTTCCTTTCACTTTCTTTAGGCTTAATTTACTTGGTTTTTAGTGTTTTGGTTTTTTTTTTTTTTTTTTTTTTTTTTTTTTTTTTTTCATGTATTTTTTTTTTTTTTTTTTTTTTTTTTTTTTGCTTTCTCTTTTCAGTTTGACTTGTTGCTATTTTTTAGTTTTATGAGACAGAAGCTTAGATCATTGATTTTCAACCTTATTTTCTAATACATTGATTTTCAACCTTCTTATTTTCTAATACCTGCATTTAAAGCTAAAAATCTCCACGTAAACACTTTTTTAGCCACTTCTCACAAGTGTCTATGTTTATTTTCATTATCACTCAGTTAAAAGTATTTTTTAATTTCCGTTGTGATTTCTTCTCCGACCCATGGGTTATTGAGACGTATGTTGTTTAATTTCCAGACACTTGCGGATTCTCCAATTATTTTTCTGTTATTAATTTCTTGTTTAATGGCACTGTGGTCAGAGAACACACTCTTGTGTGAGTTCAGCGCTTTGAAATCTGTTGAGACTTGCTTTAGGGCCAGCATATGGCCTATTCTGTTAAATCCTCTGTGGTTCCATTGTTCCTCTCCCGCCCCGGCACCATCGATAAGTGTTTTAGTGTTTTCTCCTTTATTTTTACCTGACATGCTAACATTTTTGCTTATTTACCAAATATTTCCCCTTTTCTGTGTTTTTCATTCCTTCCTGCAGTTTGGTGCTTCCACTGGGGGTCCCGTTCCTTTAGCCCAGGGAACTTATCTGAGCTGTCCTGGCGGCGGAGCTGCTGGCAATGAATTTTCTTAGCTTCTGTTTGGAGACTTCTTTGTTTATGCTTCCTTTCTGAAGAATATCTCCTCAAAACGTTGACCAGTTTGTTTGGCTTTTCTCTTTCAGCAATTTAAAGATGGTATTCTATCATCTCCTGGATTCCAAAAATGTGAAATGCTTCAGCAATTTGCGTGTCACCCTTGGGGGCCGTGCCGTCTTCCATGTGTCATTCCAGGGTTAGGATCCGAGCTGTCCAAACAAGCACATGCCGTCATTGGTAAAGCATGTACGCATGCCCTTAAAAATACCTTTCCTTCCAGTTTCTCTGCTCCGTCCCTCCCCACAGTGAGGAGCAGAAGCGAGAGGCCACACAGCCTCTGGTTGTTTTCCTGGTGTGAATTTCCAAAAGGGTCCTAATATAATAATACCCTCTTTCCTCCCCCAGGCTCTGAGCAAGCTGAGAAGCACAGCAGGGAGAGGCAGGTGCAGCTCCGCCCCTTTCATCGTGGATGCTGGGGCCACGTGTCGAGAGTCGGGGTGGGCATCTGGGACAAGGACTGCAGCTGCCCTTTAATGAGAGCCTGTCCTGTGCCCGGCACCACAGTGGGCACATCCCACACCTTTTCTCACTCCACCCAGAGCCCCATCCTCTGAGGCAAGTGCTGTCAGCTCCACTGGATAGGCAGGAGACCAAAGTTCTTTTTATTTTTTTGAGATGGAGTTTTTCGCTTGTTGCCCAGGCTGGAGTGCAATGGTGCGATCTCAGCTCACAACATCTTGGGTTCAAGTGATTCTCCTGCCTCAGCCTCCCAAGTAGCTGGGGTTACAGGCATCCACCACCACACCCAGCTAATTTTTTGTATTTTTAGTAAAGACGGGGATTCACCGTGCTGGCCAGGCTGGTCTTGAACTCCTGACCTCAGGTGATCCACCCGCCTCGGCGTCCCAGAGTGCTGGGATTACAGGCGTGAGCCACTGTGCCCTGCCATATCTTGTTATTTTTGCAATGTGTGTTTCCTCCTTTATGAAGGCACAGACACGTCTGTCTTGTTCCTGGCCAAGTGGGCACCCGGCACTGAGTACTTACTTGTCCGTGTGGATTGGGGTCCTGCCCCAGCCCCTGTCTTCTTTTCAGAAGTTTTCTCTTTCTCCTCCGGGAGGGGCTAAGCCAGCCATTGCTCCCTTCCATCCGGATTCCAGTGGAGACAAGCCGGGGAAGTTTCTGGGAGCTGCGCGGATGAGCAGAGTTGGAGACCTGGCATGACTGTACTGGCTGGGTCACTGCAGGGCGGCTGGTGGCTCCGCTTCATAACATGTCTACCTGAGTCATCTTTGGCAAAGGTTACCAGGCTCCAGGATGGAACACGCATGTGAGAAATGCCCCTTCCGTGACACACCCACCTTGTTCTAAAGTGAGACGAGGGAGGGATGAAGTCCAGAGTTGCCGGAGTGGCGGGATCCATGTGTCTCGTTTTCAAGAAGCTCAGGACAAAACCCTGTTATGTCAGAGGGCTTTGGCCAAATTCTGTCCTGTGGTGTTTGGGTGAAGTCCTGTCTTCACAACTGGTTTTGACTCCTCTCAGAATAAGAATTCTTTTTATTTTATTTTATTTATTTGAGATGGAGTCTTGCTCTGTCTCCCAGGCTGGAGTATAGTGGCACATCTTGGTTCACTACAAACTCCACCTCCCGGGTTCAATCAATTCTCCTGCCTCAGCCTCCCGAGTAGCTGGGATTACAGGCATGCGCCACCACGCCCAGCTAATTTCTGTAGTTTTAGTAGAAACAGAGTTTTGCCATGTTGGCCAGGCTGGTCTCGAACTTTTGACCTCAGGTGATCCACCTGCCTTAGCCTCTCAAAGTGCTAGGATTATAGTCGTGAGCCACTGTGCCCAGCCCGTTTTTTGGTTTTTTTAATTTCTATTCAACAAGTGAGGAAAGGGAGGCCCAGGCCTGGCTGCACTCGGAGGGTTCTGGACCCTGACCCGGGTCTGGGTGAAGTTCGGGCCTCTTGACTTAGGGTGGAGGCATAAACAGGGGAAAAACCCAACCAAACCGAAAATGTGCACAATCACTAATGGCACTGAAAACAGCTACTTAAGATTTTGAAATGTAAAGCTGTAAAACCCCATACCCTTCTCTCTAGCCCCAGGCTGGCTGACAGGAGGAGGTCAAGGCCACGTCTGCCTGTGTTTTTCCACTGCTGTGAGCTCCCCTGCTGAGGCTCACTTATCTGCAGCGCTTGGGCCATGTGCATTTCAATGCAAGGAGGTGGCACTGGCCTTTGCTTATGCTGGGTGGGTGTCACCCTGGAAGTCCTTCCCTGGGACTGCATAAAACCAACCCCCAAAGCTCTAATGAAATAGGATATAACAAATCAATGCAGGTTCTGCAGAGGGGCAGATGATCGAGTCTGTAAAATATTTCCAGGAACCCTGGCAGTTCCTGATGCACGTGATGGGAACACTGCCTTGGTGGGTGACTGTCCCTTTACCGACTTGCCAGATCGGACCTCTGAGTGCCCTGGGAGCCCCTCGAGGAAGATGAAGAGGTAAACTAACTCGCTTCAGCAAAACAGATCTGTGGCAATCATTTTGTGGCAGTGATTACAGTTTATGGCAGGAATTACACACTTAGCAAAAATAAATACAAATAACACGACTCGCGCGGTGGCATCCTTCACTCTGGTGCGGTTTTTGTTTTGTTGTTTTGTTTTGAGACAGAGTCTCACTCTGTCGCCCAGGGTGGTGTGCAGGGGCATGATCTCAGCTCACTGAAACCTCCGCCTCCCAGGTTCAAGTGATTTTCCCGTCTCAGCCTCCCAAGTAGCTGGGATTATGGGTACCCGCCACCACACCTGGCTAAATTTTGTGTTTTCAGTAGAGACAGGCTTTCACCATGTTGGCCAGGCTGATCTGGAACTCCTGACCTTCAGTGATCTGCCTGCCTCGGTCTCACAAAGTGCTGGGACTACAGGCATGAGCCACCGCACCCGGCCACTGGTGCTGTTTTACAGCGATGGTGTCTGGGCTCTGCTCCCGGCACACCCCACGATGGACTTTTTGGCATCCTTCAAAGAGTTCTTTCTGTCTCTCTCTCTCTTTTTTCTTTTTTGTTTGAGATGGAGTCTTGCTCTGTCGCCCAGGCTGGAATGCAATGGCTTGATCTGTGCTCACTGCAACCTCCGCCTCCGGGGTTCAAGTGATTCTCCTGCCTCAGCCTCCCGAGTAGTTGGGACTCAGGCATGCGCCACCACACCCGGCTAATTTTTGTATTTTTAGTAGAAACGGGGTTTCACCATGTTGGTCAGCCTGGTCTTGAACTCCTGACCTCGTGATCTAGCAGTTTGGGCCTCCCAAAGTGCTGGGATGATGGGTGGGAGCCACTGTGCCCGCCTTTTCTCTGTTTCTTTTGTGAGGCTGGTATAGCTGTTAGAGGCACCTTGAATAAAATTCACAACATCTGTTTGGAGGGAGGCGGCCCCTCCAGGGCACTCAGAGGTGTCCTTCGGAAATGGCTCCAAGCTGGTAACCTATCAAAGCAGGAAAGAGAAAAACCTGAGTTCAGGCAGCCACGGGCTTGATAGCCACGTGAGTTTGGACAGGTCGCTTCAACTCTGTATTTCCCGGTGGATAAAGCAGAAGTAACGATACCTGCCTTGCCCCGTGGTTATTACGTGAATTAGAAAAACCAGGCAACAGTCCCCAGCTTGGCACTGTTAGGGGCTTTGAAAATGCAAGCCAGGGCCAGGTGTGGTGTCTCACACCTATAATCCCAGCACTCTGGGAGGCCACGGCGGGTGGATCACCTGACCACAGGAGTTCGAGATCAGCCTGGCCAACATGGTGAAACCCCCATCTCCATTAAAAATACGAAAAAATTAGCCAGGCGTGGTGGCAGACAACCGTAATCCCAGCTACTCGGGAGGCTAAGGCAGGAGAATTGCTTGAACCTGGGAGGCGGAGGTTGCAGTGAGCCGAGATCATGCCATTGTGCTCCAGCCTGGGCAACAGGGCAAGACTCTGTCTCAAAAATAAATTAATTATTTAAATTCAATAAAAATGTTTTCAAGAGAAGCAGCAAGGGGGGTGAAGTGTGAGCACAAGCTTGCGGTCCCCAGGGACTGGTGCTGGACGCTGAGAGGCCGTGGGGTAGGTGAGCTGCGCCACCACCAGAGGGAGGTGCAGTCCACAAAACGGCCAGCCAACGCGTGCAGCTCCTGTGCATCTCCGGACCCAAGGCCTCCATGAGGGCCAGGTGGAAAGCCAGGCAGGTGACTGCTGTAACCACAGCCGGGGATTAAGAGAGGTGCACACATCATCTCTTCCAGCGTTACGAGAACCCCAGAGGCGGCCCAGCTGAGGGGGCGGTATTGATAAGAATGGCGTTCGCCGTGTCAGAGGAGGGATGCTGGAACCCAAGTCGACCAGGAGAAACTGAGTGAGTCTGGGGGTTGCAGATATCACCAAGACCCCACGGAGAAACAGACAAAATGAGCAGAGGAAACTGCAGATTGTCTGCCCTCTGGGGGGGCCGAGGGATGCCTGGTCTCCCAGACAGCCAGGGAGGGAGGGAGCCAGCCTGGCTCTCAGTTGCCCTGGCAACGCAGCCAGCCTTGGTTCAGGGAATTAGAATGAAAAAGCTGCATGCAAATGAGGTAAATTGCAATTAGTGGGGAAGAGCAAACACTCGGTCTGTCCTTGAGGCCTCACTGGGGAGTCCAGGAGGTATTTGTGCAGCAAAGAATGAGGCCTCTAAAAGAAGAACTCGCATTGCATAAAAGCCTACACCAGGTGTGGGGTGCCCAGGGGTCCCTTGGGTCCTGGTGGATTTCCCGCTTAACGTTGGTGGTGGTCAGATGTCTGGTGAATGTCAGGAGCCCCGTGGCTGCCCCTGATCAGTGTAATTGGCGCTGCAGAGACCAGAGGGAGCAGGGTCAGCCGTCAGCACTACCAGTATGATCTCCTTACAGATGAGAAAGCAGAGGCTGGGGAAGAGTGCGTGGCTCACCCAAACTCACACAGCTGGCGAGAAATGCGAAAGTCAGTTTCCAGTCCCATCCACCATTGGCTTGCTAAGATCCCCAGGTGGTTGGGCATTGCCCTTATACCAAAAACAAGCAGTTTTCTAAAGACGAACCCCCCCCATATTCTGACAAGTATTCTGCTACCCACTTAGTCGCTCCAAACTGAAACGTGCCAATGCAGCCCTGCCCACCTACATCTTTAATGACTTTATAAAACATGAGGGAGGGCCAGGGACCTCCCTGTAAACCCAGCACTTTGGGAGGCTAAGGCGGGAGGATCACTGGAGAGCAGCCTGGGCAACATAGCGAGACCCCATCTCTATAAATAAATAAATAATAATGAAAAATAAACTGTGAGGGAGCACTGGACTTTGAGGAAAGCCTCTGACATTCAAGGTGATAGGAAACAGCTGGGCGCCGCGGCTCATGGCTATAATCCAAGCACTTTGGGAGGCTGAGGCGGGTAGATTGCTTAAGCCCTAGAGTTCAAGACCAGCCTGGGCAACAAGGAGAAACCCTGTCTCTTCAAAAAATACACACACACACACACACACACACACAAAATGAGCCAGGTGTGGTGGCATGTACCGGTAGTCCCAGCTGCTTGGGAAGCTGAGGTGGGAGGGTCACTTGAGCCTGTGAGGTCGAAGCTGTGGTGAGCTGTGACTGCACCACTGCGCTCCAGCCTGGGTGACAGAGTGACACCCTGTCCCTCTCCCACACCCAAACCCAGAATAAACAAAGAGAAAAAAATCCCTGAAGTAACAGAGAATTAAGGAAATGAGTGAGAACTTCAAAAACAGCCACCACAAAGACTCCTAATCGGGATCCTCAGAGAGATCGAAGAAGGTACTGAAGTCGTAAACCAAGAACAGATTCTCTGAGAAAGGGACGCTCTGAAAACAGGAGAGAGATCGTGTCACCAGCGATGGGCAGAGCAGGAAATAAAGGAATAAGTATATTGCCGAACGTAGAAGGAGGCCCTAGACGAGGACAAGAAAATGTGCGCGGAGAAGGCGGCTCTGAGCAGAGGAAGGTGCAGGAGCCAGGATTCCTGGGCCGTCAGTGCCTGCGGTCCCTGGTGACTGAGCGACCAGTGCTGCAGCAGCGCTCACCTGCCCCACCCCCATGCCACCCCCGCCGGAGGACTGCCCAATCTGTCCTTTCCCCAGGGGTCAAGAGGCAAGTTGTCTACTGTTCCTCTGGCTAACCCTACCTTGAAAGTGATTCCTTATCCCCCAGAGCAGGCAATGGAAAAAGAGAGGCATTGTGCTCTGGTCCGAAGCCTGCATTCCCTTCTGTGGGGGTGGGGGAGGAAGGCTGGGGTGCCAGTGTTTATTTTCCTAACAGATAGCCCAGGATTATGACCCAACTTCAAACCACCCAAGCAAGAATGTGCTTCTATTGTTTTGTCTTCAGAAGCCACCTTAGTGTGTAGCGCAGAGTTGACCCTGGAAAATACAAGTCATGGAAACTAAGACGTGATGAGGGACTGGGCTGATAAACAGCTCGAGTGGGGTGGGAGCCAGCAAATCACGGCTGCAGAGAAGCAACAGCTCTGATTCCCCCAAGTCAGCCCAAGCTGGAGGAATGCTGACAGGACGATCTGCCTGGCCTGAGAGGGAGACACCAGGTCATTGGGATGAAGACAGGCAGGGCTGGGCAGAGGCAAAAGCCTACCACACAGATAACCCCCAAGGGCAGAGAACTCTAGAGGCCACGCCTGCAGATGCAAACAGGACGGAGCCACACTCTCGGACCAAGATGCCTTCCTGTGACCCCAAGACCCTGAAGACGGAAGGATTGTCTTAGATTCCCAAAGGGCAGCTGCTCCTCAAAGTGTCACTAGTGTCATCTGCCCTGGGCGGGGGCATCCTTGGTGAGGGTAGGCGTTTGCCAAAGCAGTCACATTTTGTGTATTTGCGTTTGTATTTCTCATACATCCACTGAGCTGAAAGTGGAAAAATAATTGTGTGTGTATGCTTTGAAGTCACAGTGACTTGGGTGAAACTCCTGCTTCTGCCACATACTGGCTGTATGATCCGGGATAAACCCCTGAGACTTGTTGATCTGCAGTTTCCGTGTCTGCAAATGGGAGAAGTAACTTAAAAAAAATTTTTTTTTTGAGACGGAGTTTCACTCTTGTTACCCAGGCTGGAGTGCAATGGCGCGATCTCGGCTCACTGCAACCTCCGCCTCCTGGGTTCAGGCAATTCTCCTGCCTCAGCCTCCTGAGTAGCTGGGATTACAGGCACGCGCCACCATGCCCAGCTAATTTTTTGTAGTTTTAGTAGAGACGGGGTTTCACCATGTTGACCAGGATGGTCTCGATCTTTTGACCTCGTGATCCACCCGCCTCGGCCTCCCAAAGTGCTGGGATTACAGGCTTGAGCCACCGCGCCCGGCCCAAAATTTTTTTTTTTCTTGTGAGACAGAGTCTCACTCTGTCGCCCAGGCTGGAGTGCAATGGTGCAATCTTGGCTCACTGCAACCTCCATCTTGAAGGGCAGAGAGTCTGAACATGGTTCTCTGCCAGCAAATTCTGCTGCTGCTGCCGAACCTCTGGGTTCAAGCAGTTCATCTGCTTCAACCTCCTGAATAGCTGGGATTAACAGGTGCATACCACCACTCCTGGCTAATTTTTGTATTTTTAGTAGAGACGGGTTTCACCATGTTGGTCAGGCTGGTCTCAAACTCCTGACCTCGTGATCCACCCGTCTCAGCCTCCCAAAGTGTTGGGATTACACATGTGAGCCGCCATGCCCGGCTACCTTTTTTTTTAAGACAGTCTCACTCTGTTGCCCAGGTTGGAATGCAGTGGTGCAATCTCGGCTCACTGCAACCTCCGCCTCCTGGGTTCAAGCCCCCTGAATAACTGGGACTATAGTCGCATGCCACCATGCCCAGCTAATTTTTGTATGTTTAGTGCAGATGGGGTTTTACCATGTTGGCTAGGCTGGTCTCGAACTCCTGACCTTAGATGATCCGCCCACCTCAGTCTCCCAAAGTGCTGGGATTACAGGCGTGAGCCGCCAGGACTGGCTAGGAAGTAATTTTCACACTGAGGTGAGGCTCAAGCAAGTCTGCCCTCCTGGAGGGGAGGCTCTGTTCTTGACGGATCGGATCGCTGTTCTATGCCCTTAATGCCTAGGGGAAGCACTCCTTCCAGACACAACTTAATCATCCTAATGGCTAACACCCTTGTGTGGTGTGTACCATGGACAATGGCACTTCTGGGTGCTTTAAAGGCAGCTCATTCGATACTGATGCAGCCCTCTAAGCTAGGATTTCTTTGCATCACCTCCTATTGCTGATGGGGAAACTGAGGCTCAGAGGGGTTGTGTAATGGAGCCACGGTCATGTCAGCAGCAGCAGCAGCAGAATTTGTGGGCAGAGAACCCTGTTCAGACTCTCTGCCCTTCACCTCTGTGCCCTAGGGCCTCAGAATACTTTTTTTTTTTTTGAGACAGGGTCTCCCTCTGTCACCTAGGCTGGAGTGCGGTGGTGCAATCATGGCTCATTGCAGCCTCCGACTCCTAGACTCAAGCGACCCTCTACCTCAGCCTCTGAGCAGCTGGGACTGCAGGTGCACGGCCCCACATCTGGCTAATTTTTGTATATACATATATGTATATATTTTTTGTAGGGACAGAGTCCTGCTAGATTGCACAGGCTGGTCTCTAACTTCTGGCCTCAAGTCATATTCCCACCTTGGCCTCCCAAAGTACTGGGAAGAATACTTTAAAAAGTGAATTTTCTGCCAGGCACGGCGGCTCACGCCTGTAATCCCAGCACTTTGGAAGGCTGAGGCAGGCAGGTCACCTGATGCCAGGAGTTCAAGGCCTGCCGGGCCAACATGGGAAAACCGCATCTCTATGAAAAATACAGAAGTTAGGCGGGAGTGGTGGCGCATGCCTGTAATCCCAGCTACTCGGGAGGCTGAGGCAGGAGAATCGCTTGAACCTGGGAGGTTGCAGTGAGCCGAGATCGCACTATTGTACTCTGCCCTGGGCTACAGAGTGAGACTCTAAAAAAAAAAAAAAAAAAAAAAAAAGAATCTTCTCCGATGGGTTTCCACCAAGATACTGTATTCTAAAATCATCTCCTGTGCTTACATGGAGCTTTTCCTTTCTTAAATGGCCACTTAAAATATTCGTAACTGTGTCATTAAGAAAAAAGAAAAGGAAAGAAAGAAAACCACAGGTAAATGACTTTGGAATTCATCATGGGTGGGGGGGCTCGGCAAAGCTCTCCAAGCTGGGCTGCCATTGTGCTCACAAGAAAACTCTGAGGTCAGGTCTCCAGAAAGCACAAACCATTGTAAGCTGTAGACAGCCTCTGCTCGGGGAAGAGCCCAGAGATCCCCGCCATGCGCGCGTGCATTACTAAGAGCTACATAGAAATGTTCCAGATCCCTTCTCTACATGAACTTAACACAGTCAGATGAAGAGCAGCAAGGCCAGGGGCATTCCATTTACTGAGTGAGTTTAAGGTTTCGGGTTTTTTTTTCTTTGAGACAAGGTCTCACTCTGTTGCCCAGGCTAGAATGCACCGGTACAATCTCAGCTCACTGCAACCTCCATCTCCCAGACTCAAGTGATCCTCCCACCTCAGCCGCCTGAGTAGCCAGGACTATAGGCATGTGTCACCATGCCTGGCTAATTTTTGTATATTTTGTACAAACAGGGTTTAGCCATGTTGCCCAGGCTGGCCTTGAACTCCTGAGCTCAAGCAATACACCTGTCTCAGCCTCCCAAAGTGCTGGGATTACAGGTGTGATCCGCCGTGCCCGGCTCGATTTTTCTTTACGAGCCCTTTGGAATAGGATCAAACAAATCCAGACATTAAGTCTTTCAAAGATGACACAGATGTGAGGTGAGTTTCACAGAATCACAGCCTCGGCTTAAAAGCTGAGGCCATGGTTGACTGCCGGGGTCTCTAAGTCCTTGCTTATTTGTTTAGCGTCTGGAAGATCAGATGAGGAGAACACTGGGCAATGTTTTCTTTTTT
>NW_016107374.1:1120924-1139656 GCF_001604975.1 Cebus imitator | reverse complement strand
CTGGGATTACAGGCACGCACCACCATGCCCAGCTAATTTTTGTATTTTTAGTAGAGACGGGGTTTCACCATGTTGACCAGGATGGTCTTGATCTCTCGACCTCGTGATCCACCCGCCTCGGCCTCCCAAAGTGCTGGGATTACAGGCTTGAGCCACCGTGCCCGGCCAACACTGGGTATTGTTTTCTAGGGAGAGGTGGACAGCTGTATTCCAGTCCCACCCACCCCTAGCCAGCTAGTCTTCCCTGCTCATTTGCCCGGAACCTGGCTGCAGACAGGCTGTCCTGTTGGGGGAACACCTTTCCCGGAAAAAAGTGCCCATCACATTTGTACTGGAAAACCTGAGGGGCGGGAGGCAAGACTAGCTGGTCCCAGGTTCCCCTCCATTCACTCAAGGCAAGCTGGGCTCACAGAAGCACCACTCCCTCAAAACCCAGGGCAGCTTTTAGACCAACAAGGGCCAAGTTCAGTTAAAAACAGTGGGAAATGTTGGTGCTTTCTCCTGGTTTTGGCCCCAGATCAACTTGATGCCCCTCCAGAGGTTCTAACATTTCCAGCCTACAACTTCAGATTCTCAGTTCCTTTCGGAAAACAAGAAGCCTCTCAAACGGGCCAATCTGATCATTTTCGATCTCGAGTTCCTTCTTCCCATTGTGTAAGTCCAATCTTGTTAAACCTGTTAAGAGTGAAGAATGAGGGTCAGAGCTGTATACCCCTAAGTTACATTCCAAATACAACTAGCCAGCTGATGTGTAGCTAAGAGGCAAGATCTTCATTGGCTTTTACAATGATCAAGAGAAGAAGTCCTGGGGCAGAGCAGTTTTTTGAGTTTGGCGAGCTTCGCTGACAGAAGGAAAGTGAAAGGCTAGAGCCTGACGTTTGCCACAGAACAATGTCTTGTCTCCTGACCTGTGCACCTGCCAAGGCCTTGCTCAACCTCTGTCTTCTGCGTCCAGAGAAAGCCTTTCCAACCCCTTTCAGGATGAATGAACCCGCTCTTCTGTGCTCCCGTCTCTTTTCTAGCCCCCTGACTCATTGCTGTCTGCACAGCTTCATCCCGCTAGACCAGAGACTTCCCGAGGCCAAGAGCCGTCTTCCCCTCCTAGGACACCTGCATTTGCTTGAATGAATAAGCAAATCGCTCCTTCCTCCAGCTGCCCCAGTCACTGAGTTTCACCTTGACCAACTGGTGCTTCTCAGACCCAAACCAAGAAGCTACTGCAGGAAAGGGAACCCCTATACAAATGAAAAGATGTTCATTGATATGGGGGAACACCTATTTGACCTCCCAGTTTTCTGCTTGTCAGAAACATTCCAATTTTTCCTCAGCAAGTAGATTTCCCCCATGCCTTCAATTTCTCCTTCCTTCCTTCCTTCACTCCCTCCTTCCCTCCCTTCCTCCCTTCTTTCTTTTTCTTTTTTCTCTCTCTTTCTTGACAGGGTCTCACTGTCGCCCAGGCTACAGTGCAGTGGTGCAATCTCAGCTCACTGCAACCTCTGCCTCCTGGGTTCAAGCGATTCTCCTGCCTCAGCCTCCTAAGTAGCTGGGACTACAGGCACACGCCACCACGCCCAGCTAATTTTTGTATTTTTAGTAGAGTTGGGGGTTTCACCATGTTGGCCAAGCTGATCTCAGGTGATCCGCCCACTTCTGCCTCCCAAAGTGCTGGGATTACAGGCATGAGCCACCACAC
Organism: Cebus imitator; assembly: GCF_001604975.1. NCBI lineage: Eukaryota > Metazoa > Chordata > Mammalia > Primates > Cebidae > Cebus > Cebus imitator. Next base: position 1,137,963 of record NW_016107374.1, on the reverse strand, counting down.
CCAGCCCAATTTCTTTTATAATCTGTCCCCAAAAAGGAAAGTTACAAATTCCTCTTAAAAGAATATTCTCCACAGCAATGGCAGATGAAAGAAAATGTTACTGAGTTGGGCGTGCCCTAATCTACGTTCAGTCTACTCTTCGCCATCTATATTGTCTGTCTGAACAGATTCCTTTGTGAGTATTTGTACCAAGGAAATCCGACTTGTTGCCATTTGAGCTATTGTAGATAAATACGCTTTTTAATTGGCAAATCCAGAACTTTCCATCGTCATCAACCCACACTTTGTGAGCTCCTATGAAGCGGTAATCTCCTTGCTCTACCATGGTCTCGTACATGAGCAAGGAGATGACTAAGATTTTTAGAGTCGGCTACGACAATACATCAACAGGCCAGGCGCGGTGGCTCACACCTGTAATCCCAGCACTTTGGGAGGCCGAGGTGAGTGGATCACGAGGTCAAGAGATCGAGACCATCCTGGTCAACATGGTGAAACCCAATCTCTAGTAAAATACAAAAATTAGCTGGGCATGGTGGCGCAGCCTCCAGTCCCAGCTACTCGGGAGGCTGAGGCAGGAGAATTGCTTGAACCCAGGAGGCGGAGGTTGCAGTGAGTCCAGATTGCACCGTTGCACTCCAGCCTGGGTAACAAGAGCAAGACTCCGTCTCAAAAAAAAAAAAAAAAAAAAGAAAGAAAAAATAAATCAACATTTTTGTTTGTCTGTAAGAAGTTGATGGCATATGTATGTACTGTATATATATGTGTGTGTGCACATACACATATGTAAATAAATGACACACATGGCTGAAAGCAATGTTATTTGGTTAAGACTAAAGGCATTGTTGGGAATGGAGGTGGTGGAATTAGATGTTGATACAGTAGGTGTTTCAAATGTCAGATTTCAATGGTAATGGGAAGGAAAAGAAAGAAGAAAAATGGCTCCTTTAGAATATATCAATTCATCATTTCCCATTTGCAAACATTGAAAAAAAAGAAAAAAATGAGAGGAGCTGTCTGCCTTTCCTTGAGAGCTGCCTTTTAACTCCTACAGAGATGAAGTTTGGGCTGATGTCAAGGTTACTAAGGAAACGATGTATGCTTATGAATAGCAAAGCAAATAGACATATAAAACCCAAGTAAATCATTAATTGATTAATATTATTATTGATGGGCTCTGGAGAGACCTACATATCCCTTCTTTATTCCAAGTTCTCAAAAGTTTTCTTTCATCGTAAAGCAAACACTCAGACGGCCCCTTTATGGACAATTATTCCCTCTTGGCTTCTCACTCTAGAGACGAAGAAGGGCTCACTCTTGGATTTTAATGGATCAAAGAAAATGGCAAACCAAGCAAGAGAAGTGTGCTTCACCTTTTCTGCCTTTTTTTTTAAACTGATGGCAGTGGTTTTTGAAGAGAATGGAAAACGCATTAGGGAGAGTTTGACTTAAACACAAAGCACCTTTTGGCTTGACAAACAGATTTGAGTAGAGGCAGAGCCACATCTTCTGACCCACGATTATGTCTGTTTCAGTGGTGCCTTTCTCGGTGGCTGGATTCCATGGCGGAGGAGTAAGGCCGGAAGGAGGTGCTGAGCAGGGCCAGGTGCAGGGTGGCACGGGGTGGGGACGGCAAGAGGTGAGGGAAGCCGGCGTGCACTGATGAAAAGCAGAGGAGACGCCAGCCTGGTGGCCAGGTGAGGCTGACGCACCCCCCAACCCCGGAGGCCACAGTTGCAACACAAGGGTGTGTCCCAGCTTCCTATTAGTGAGTCAGCATTTCCTCCTCTGGCGCCCAACAGCCCTGGGGTCGCTGTGGAGGTTAGGGGGAGGTGAAACGTCCCATCTGGGTGACCTTGTTTGCCTCTGGCCCTCCTGGTCCATCTAGACCACTACGGAGAAACCTTCCCTTGGCATTGTGACCTCCCCGCCATGGGACTGCAAGTGCCCAGTCTGAAATGTGTCTGTGATCACTGCTACCCGGGGAGTGTGCAGTTGGAGACAGATCCTCTCCCGAGGCCACACCTGGGGCAGCAGAGAAGCCAGGCCAAGAACACACCCCGTGCAGACACTTCCTGGAGTTGTGCCCGCCTTGCTGTGTGACCTGAGCCAGTGACTTAACCTCTCTGTGTCCTAGCCGCCAACCACCTCACATCACCTCCCTTGAAGGGCTGCTGAGAGCACGGCTTTTCGTGCAGTGCTCCTGTTCTCACAGTGAGGGAAGCAGAGGCCAGCGAGACAGTGTCTTGGTTGGCAAAGGGTCCAGCTTCCTGCCCCAGCTCTAGATACTGTGGGTGCCCTCGGAGCCTCCAAAGGACTTTCAATGAGAGGGGCGCCTTATCCACCCACCCCTGCATGTAGGCCAAGGGAATAAACTGTCTCCCATCCCCACATGGCAGCCCCTTTCCTCCATGGGAGCTTGCTCAGGGAGGGATTCCATGCCTGCTTGTTGATTGGATAAGGTTGGTCCTCACAGGGAGGTGCTGTGGTGCAGGAGGGTGGGAAAATCCACATCCCCAGAGCTGTGAGCCCCAGGGCCTGGGGCAGGAGGCAGGCGCAGAGGTGAGGGCAGTTAATTCTGTTGGGGGTCAAGGGACAGCAACCCAGGAAAGCTTCCTGGAGATGGCTTTTGAGGTGGGTCTTGAAGAATGCACAGAAGCTTGGCAGAGGCTCAGGAAGCCAAGAAGGCAAAGGCATGGAGGTGTAGGGGTGCAGGGGGTGCAGGGGGTGCTGGGTGCCAGCTGTCCCAGGACGGCAGCCAGGAAAGGGGGTCTCCACTCCTTTCTCCTCCTCCTGTGGAAGATCTCAGACCTTGTAGATCCCAGGAGGGGAGTGAGAAGCTCGGTTCTGTGACCCTGAGGTCTCTAAGGACAGACCCTGCCTACCCCACCTCAGGCTGCCATAGAAGCAGGTGCCGGTCCGGGAAGCTCTGGGGGCTTTTTCCTTTCAGGACGGTTGGGGGTGGCTGTGTCTCAGCTCCCACAGTTCGTCAATGACAGAGACCCCAGACCTGTGGTCCCTGGTCAGGAGGTCACACTGGGGCCAGGGAGGGGCCTGTCCTAAGGTGCCAGGGGGCCTTGGTGGAGAGTAGGGAGTGCTGGGGGACTGGACATACTCCCTTGGGTCCCAGAGGGAGGGCCTATGGAGGCTCTCCCACTTGCCCATGTAGGGTCTGAGAAAGGTCCTGCACGGGTGAGTGATTTAGGGACAGGCAGTAAACTGAGGAAGTGACACAAAGCCTCCTGCACAGAGATCCCACATTCCACCCGGTATTACTCCTGTTCTCTGCATCTCTGACAGCTCTCAAGCAGATTCTTTCCACTGGGAATCAGCCCGCACACAACATGAACGGGCTCGTTTTATATCAGAAGGCTGAATTTCAACTGACAAATTGGACAGGTTCCCTAAGGCAAGGGTTACTAAGCTTTGTCATTCTCGCTAAAAATGTGATTTATAATATATTTCTATCTGCTAGACACTCCTTTTCCCAGGAATGAAGACCTAGAGCAGAAACAGGAGGTCTACTCAGTATCTTGACCCCATATAAAAATATGCTCCTGCAAAGCTTTCATTAGCATATAAACAGATGTGCATAAATCAATATGCGGCACGGCCCCGAGCTTCCTTTCATTGCGTTTTAATGATATCTTCAGCAGCCAGACACTTAGAATTCAGGACAGGATGAGAGTAAACCACCATTTGCTTGAGAATTTTATGTCTTAAAGGAAAGATCTAAGGGTTTGATGAAAGGAGATGTATTTCCTCGGATTGCTTCTTCCAGTTTATACAAAAAAAACCCATTTTTGTTGCTCCTTAAATACTCTGGTATTTATAAATGCAGAATATGTCAGATATTAGAGATTAATCCACATCATCAGCCAAGCTTCCCCAGAGATCTTTTGAAGAAAAAAAAAAAAACCACACACACAGAAAGTGGGTGAAAGCATCTGACTTCTTAGAGGTCTGAGTTAAAAGTTGCAAACTCATTTGGCCCAAGATAACCAGAAATGCTCTAAGCTAAGTGGGCAGAAACAGATTTGATCTCTGTATCTGATTGCCTGGCAGAAGTCAAGCAGCCAATTTTTCAACAATGTCTCCATATCATGAAACTTCCTAAAAATCTTCAAGGAAGTAACCTGAGCTTGTGAAAAATGATCCCGAATGTCAATAGGACAAAGCTTCCCTTCCAAGATATAATTAGGGGAGCTTGGAGCAGGCCTTTCATATTTGACTTGACAAGCATCTTTTTTCTTTGTTCTGTCTGTTCTGGAGGGCTTTAGGAGGGCTGCACCATTTCTTTGTTAAGAGGAATGGTTGAAACAAAATTTATGTAAGAGGAATCATTTAAAATTGAATCCATCCAATAGGAATGTTTATTTTACCCAACATTTTTCTGTGTGAAATATTAGTTTTTCTAGGTAATATATGTCTTTTACTTAATTATATGCATATTTGAGCCTCTAAGTTCTTTGTTCAAAACACCGATTTTATTTTTTTTTGGGACAGGGTCTCGCTCTGTCGCTCAGGCAGGAGCGCAGTGGTGTTATCACGACTTGCTGCAGCCTCGACCTCCCAGCTCAATCAATCCTCTCGCCTTAGCTGCCCAAGTAGCTGGGACTGCAGGTGCACATCACCATGCCCAGCTAATTTTTCTATTTTTTGTAGAGATGGGGTTTCACCATGTTGCCCAAGCTGGTCTTGAACCCCTGGACTCAAGCAACCTGCCTGCTTTGGCCTCCCAAAGTGCTAGGATTCCAGGCATGAGCTACCACGCCTGGCCCAGAACACTGTTGAAAGACATATTGATCGTATAAACGAAGAATTGCTAAGAAGGCTGATGTAATTGTTAGGCTCCACTGAGAGACATCTGGTGTCTAGAACTCATGATGTCCAGGCCGGTGGGAGCTGGTCTGGAGTTGGTACTCCATGGCAATAGAAACGTGAATGCGTGAAGGGTATCCACAGAAGGGACCAGAACCTTAAGAAGACTCAGAGCTCTCAAGCAAAGGCTCGGTGTGGTGACTCACTCTTGTAATCCCAGTGCTGTGGGAGGCAGAGGCGGGCAGATCGCTTGAGCCCAGGAATTCAAGACCAGCCTGGTCAACATGGTGAAACCCCCTCTCAACTAAAAATACAAAAATTAGCTGGGCATGGTGGCGTGCACCTATAATCCCAGCTGCTCCAGAGGCTGAGGCAGGAGAATTCCCTGAACCTGGGAGGTGGAGGTTGCAGTGAGCTGAGATTGCACCACTGCACTCCAGCCTGGGTGACAGAGCGAGACTCCATTTCAAAAAAAATCAAAACCAAAATTCTCAAGCAGGACTTCTCAAGTCAGCACTGCTGACTCTTGGGTGGGACAATTCTTTGTTGTGTGTGGCAGGGTGGCGGTGCTAGGCTGTGTATTGCACGATGTTTAGCAGCATGGGGGCCTCTCCCCGCCAGATGCCAGGAGTGGTCTCCCTCCTCCAGGTGTGATCACCAAAAGGTCTCCAGACATTGCTAAATGTCCCCTGCAGGGCAAAATCGTCCTCGGTTGAAATTGTCCACTGCTCTAAAGAATGCAGGAAGTTGGGCACACTTAGCTCGAAATGAATATTTACAGGGAACATGAAAGCTGTTTGTAGACATCGTATGAAAAAAGTTATTCTGAGTGTTTCAGAAGGCTGAACAAGAACAAACGAGGCAAACCTGTATGTTGAGTAAGGAACACGAAGACCTTTCTAGAAGAACTGCTCAGCTCCCAGTCCCCAAGGTGTGTACGTTTAGACGGGGCTAGCATCCTGACTCAAGGTCCCTGGCTCTCTCCTCGGATGGACAGACGGACCGATGGTCCTCTGCGCAGCTAGAGGAGCAGCCCACCGCTGTGTGGATGCTTGGCCTCCGTGAGCGCCATTTCACCTGCTGTTGGGAGCAGCACCCAGGGCTTCGCAGACAGGCCTCTGCCGTTCCTCAGGGCCCACTCCAGTGCCCCATGGAAGGTGGGCTGAGCAGCGGAGGCAGGGGGCTTGCGGCGGGGCTGGGGCCGGCAGAGGAACAAGCGGACTCACAGGACGTGGAGCAGGCGGGAGAGCCCTCTCCCCACCTGACCGTCACGGAAGCCGCCCAGCCGGTGTCTGAGCCGGGACTGGGGCCCAGAGTCCTCAGTCAGGCTCTTCCCTCCGAGCTGGGGAGCCGAGCCCCGGGAGCTGCACCTGCCCAGGTGGACTCCGCGGCTGCGTGGTGCCTGCGCTGGGACCCACGTGCGCCTGGGCGGCACCTCCCCGAGCGCCCGGCAGGTGGCACTGCGCGGCCTCGAATGGCGGCTGGCGGGGCCAGGCCGCGGCGGCTCCTAGCGGGGTGCGTTTCCTCCTCCGCCTCCAGGGCCGTCTCCCCTGCTGTCCTGTCTTTCCGTCCTGCCCCCGCCTCCGCAATGCGCCCCCTTCCTTTCTGTGGTCCCCTTTTGTTGGCAGCGTCCCCGGATGGTGCTCCCCACTCAGCCCGTGGACGCCGCTGAGCTCTGTGGAAACCCCGCTGTGGGTGCCCGGGGGTACGGGAGGCCAAGGCGCTGGTGACCCTGGGCGTCCCACCTCTGGAGTGGGTGTCTCAGCCCCGGCTCCACGCAGGGTCGTGTCCGCATCAACGTTTCAGGATGCCCGCAGGCCGGGAACGCCTGCCCTCTCACCCTCCAGATTGTGAGCCAGCATCTCCCCACTTTTATTCCCTGCGTCATATAACAAGGCACACGGTGGAGTGTGGTGTTTGGAGTTGAGGACACTGATGAAAAAAGAAAGAAACAGAGAGGGAGGGAGGGAGGGAGGGAGGGAGGGAGGAAGGAAGGAAGGAAGGAAGGGAGGGAGGGAGGGAGGGAAGAAACGTTCTAAACATACACAATCTTGACAAGGAAACATGTTCAAAACCAATCATTGCGCTCACTGTAAAGAAAGCAAGGAGGTAGGGTGACCGCGCACAGGACGGATGCAGGCTGGTGCCGGGTCCTGATTTGGAGAGGCATTGAGGGAAGTATCTGCTCGGATTGCATTGTGAGGGCGGCCTGGTGAGGGAGGCCTTGGCAGCGCATGGGGAGAGGCCAGAGAGCCTCCCAGGTGCAGGGCAAGGTGTGGGCGCTGACTTGGGGGCGGAAACAGAGACATCTGTGGAGCAATGAGAGGCTCTTGGCTGCAGAGGGGCAGCCAGAGACCTGCCCTAACCCTCTTCCTGCCCTGGGCCTTGTTTCCTGACATCCCAGGTCGTGTAGGAACGTCTCCTCTCCCAGAAGCCGAGGTTACAAAATGGTCGAACCATTAGTTACTTAAGGTTTTGCTTGGGCAGTACTCTCTGCAGCAGTGGGGTTTGTATATACCGTAAAAACAACAGAAGACAAAGTTGGAAAGGGGGGTCACTCTGGATGAGCGTGCACCCTTGGCTCATGGTCCAGGCCATCAAGACGTGCGAGCATCCTGAGAGCAGATGACAGAGAGCAGATGACAGAGATGCTTGTGCCTTTGGTTGGCAGGGGGTGGGTGGAATGCGACTGCTTTTAGGTAGTGAGGTGAACGTGTAAACAGTGTGATTATAATGATGGCTAACAGGTTTTCTTTCTTTCTTTTTTTTTTTTTTTTTTTTTTTTTTTTTTTTTTTTTTTTTTTTTTTTTTTTTTTTTTTTTTTTTTTTTGTGATGGTGTTGCCCAGGCTGAAGCGCAATGGCATGACCTCGGCTCACTGCAACCTCTGCCTCCCGGGTTCAAGGGATTCTCCTGCCTCAGCCTCCCGAGTGGCTGGGATTACAGGTGCCCACCACCATACCTGGCTAGTAGAGATGGAGTTTTGCCATGTTGGCCAGGCTGGTCTCAAACTCCTGACCTCAGGTGATCCGCTTACTTCAGCCTCCAAAAGTGCTGGAATTACAGGAGTGAGCCACCACACCCAGCTGGCTAACAGGTATTGAGCACTTATCAGCCACTGTCCTAGACCCTCTCATTGAATACTCGCAACGACCCAATGGGATGGCCCTGTCACCATCATACATCCCCTCTTTCAGAAGAGGGCGCTGAGTCACGCTGAAGTTATATAATGTACTCAGGTCACATGGCTGGTAGCATGTGAGGCAGAGATCTGGACACAGAGGGCTTGATTCCAGAGCTCCCCTTAACCAGAAACCAATATTGACAAGCTTCTGCTGTAAAGGTCCTGAACGATATGAATAAAATAGTCTTTGAGGGGCAGTGATCTCCTTGGAGGCAGACTGAGTGACCCATTTGGCAGTGGTTCTGTATGAAGAAGCTGGGACAACTATTTGCTAGCTTATGAGAATGTCATCACTGGCGAAGCAGCTTCATGTACATCATCATATTTGATTCTCCCAGCAGCCCTGTGTGCTGGGCAAAGCAGATTATGGCAACCCCATCTTACAGATGAGGAAACTGAGTCTCAGAGGCTATTGGGTGGCTGGCCTGGAAGCTGCAGTCAGGGAGTGGGACTTCAGAGTGCAGCTGGAGCCTTCGAGTGATGACAAGGCCCGGGGTAGGGGTGGCCACGGTGGAGCGGACGTGAAGGTCACTGCCCAGGAGGTGTGGAAAGGGCCGTGCAGTGCTGGGAGACCCCTGGACGCCTCATGCACCTGAGCTGGGGCTGGACTGGGAACCAGCCGTCAGGCACCTGCTATGGGTCAGGCCTGTCGGTAGCTAATTTCACGATTTATCTTGGTTTCTCTCCCTCTCCTCAGCTGTGCTTTCCAGCTTTGTTTTCTGTTATTTTCCCCCATTACTGAGGCTGAGCGCTGTGTGACTTGTGTGAGAGCATGACTGGCAGAGCCCACATTTGTCTGCCTGCAATGTTGGTATTCCGTCCTCTCCGAGGGCCTCTTCTCGCCCTGTGTCCTCTGCACGCTTGCCTGCTGTGGAATCCAGCCTGCTTCTCAAGCCTCATTGTTTAGATTTGGGACGCCAGTTCCTGGGGATGGTTTCAGCTCCGAAAATGGAAAAAAGGACCCTTAGCTTGGAAATGTTATGGACAAAATAATTCATGAGGATTTTAATAGACTTGGGGGCGGGGAGGAGCCGAACTAGCGAAGAAGAGGAGGAAATGAATGACATAAAAATTGGGGGCTTGGGAAGACAATGATAGGGTGGTTTAAAAAGGGACGGATTTGGTGTAAAGAAGATCAGTCCTGTTCAGCGTGTTTGGTGGTGGTGAGATGCCGTTCACTGGGTGCACAGAAGCAGAACAGAAAGGGCAGAAGTGAGGCTGAGAGGCGAGGGCCACAGAAGCACACCTGTGAGTCATGGGGGGATGCACAGAACCCAGGAACCATGCACTCGAGGCCTCGAGGGGCTGCCAGCGCTGGGCCGCCCTTCCCACATCTCCTGGGCAGTGACCTTCACCTCTGCTCACTGCGGCCACCCACACCCTAGGCCCTGTAATCACCCGAAGGTTCCAACTGCACTTTGAGATCCCACTCCCTGACCACAGCTTCCGGCGCTGCCAGGCCTCACGCCTCCGTCCCACCACACCCTCGACCTCGTCCTGAGCTTGGCTCCCTGCACTTCCCCGTGGGCACCAGCCACCCCAGGTCCCCATCTCCAGGCCTCCAGACCGCAGGGGACATCATCTCAGCTGCCCTCTTGCCAGTGCCCTCAAATGCCTGACCCTTTTGTCCTTCCGCCCTGCTCATCCGGCAACAGTCAAGCCAGGGATTTACGGAGCACCTGTCTCCCTGAACCCATGCTAGCCTCCGCGCTCTGATGGGAGAGAGCCCACACCAAGGATGTCTGGTGCCCGCAGAGCCATGGTACCCAGAGGCAGCTGCTCGTCCGTGCCTTCCGCCTCCCCCTCTTCCCAGCACGTATTCCAAATGGGCGACATCTTTTCCAGCAGATGGCTCTGCCTTCTAGTTCACAAAGGAACAGGGCAGGGCACAGGCATGGATGCCCAGGGCGCTGTGCTCCCCTACCTGGAAATGCATTTTCTATGTGTAACCACCATGCCAAGTGCTTTGTGGCCGTGTTATCTTATTCATCCTTGTGCCAACCCCTCTTTATTCTCATTCTGCAGGTAAGGAACCTGGGGCTGAGAAGGAATGACCTGCCTGACGATCCACAGCCAGCAGGTAGGAAAACGAGTTCACATGTGTGCCGTGAATCCACAGAGCTGGGCACCAGGCTTGGTGCCAAGGACAGAACCAAAAGCTAGATAGACAAAGTTCCTACCCTCATGAAGCATATGGGCAACAAACAAGGAAATGAATGGCTCCACTGAGTCATTATAGACTGGGCAGGTGTCAGCAAAGGGAGACATACACTGGCTTAGGTGGGGGGTCAGCGGAGTCCCCAGCAAGGGAGTCATGTCCTCTCTTGCTAGCCTCCGGTCCCTTGCTATCTACCTCTACCTGTTCAAGGGTGGTGTACTCACCTGTGCTTGGGATGCCAGCGTTAGCAAAGCATCTCACCCTCACTGTGGGCAAGTAGCCTTGGTATAGATGATGAGCTGAGGGGACTGAGGCCTAGAGGTGGAGAGGTACTAGGGGTATTTCTGGGGTCAGTCGATTACCTAGGGAAGAAATGGGTCCTTAAAGAGAAAACCAGGGGCTGGGCGTGGTGGTCATGCCTGTAATCCCAGCACTTTGGGAGGCTGAGGTAGGCAGATCACATGAGGTCAGCAGTTCGAGATCAGCCTGGCCGACATGGTGAAACCCCATCTCTACTAAAAATACAAAAATTAGCCGGGTGTGGTGACAGGCGCTTGTAATCCCAGCTATTCAGGAGGCTGAGGTGGGAGAATCGCTTGAATCTGGGAGAAGAAGGTTTCAGTGAGCCGAGATGGTACCACTTGCACTCCAGCCTGGGCAACAGAGAGAGACTCTGCCTAAAAAATAAAAATAAAGAGACAATGAAGGCTTGGGCCACCAGCCTTGCATGGGTGCCTGAGCTGGGTCTCTCCACCACAGAAGGAAGATGGCCTGGGCCGCAATGGAGGCAGGTTAGTTCGATTCCTATCAACAGATAGTCGGTGAGCATCTTGTTCCAGCTGGGATTCCCTAGGACGTGGGGGATAGAGGGTCTGGGCGCAGGAAGTTTATTGGGAAGTTCTCTCAGGATCATGGTGGGGAGTAAAGGAGGCGGCATTGGGCAGGGGGTGGGTGAAGCACTTTTAGCGAGTACACAGACTTCGATCCCTGCCCCTGTAGCCGATCAGTTCGTGAGAACACTGTGTCCGCTCCTTGGGGCTGAGGACAAAGGCTGGTAGCTAAAGCCACTGTTGGTTGTTGAATGCCTCTTCTGTATTGGACACTCTCCGGCACGCATGACTCCGTGAGACAAAGATCTTTTTACTTGCTGCCCATTCTCTTCATTCATTCACGCTTGCTTTCTCCTCAAGATCTTCTGATTCCCAATCTTCGGTGTTTCTCCTTTCAGGCTTCTTTTTTTAATTTCAATTTTAATGTTTTCACAACTCCTTTCAGGCTTCTGACCATGCTATCTGCCACTGCTCATGAATCTATATATACTCCAGCCGTGGGCTGCCTCTCTTCCCTTCTGAAATAGATGACCAGGCCCACCCCTTGAGGCTGTGTCCCTTAAGATTTCAACTTATTGCTGTCTTTCAAAGGCATCCCTGGATGGGGCTGCAATCCAGCCACATTCCACTTTTGGCCTGTGCCCGTGTGCTGAGTGGGGCCGGCCTGCCAAAGAGGCCCCCATCCTGAGTGCTGGCACCTGTGAATATGTTAAATTACAGGCTAAGGGGGACTAAGGTGGCTGATCTTGAGGTGGGAGGTTATCCTACGTTATCCGGGTGGGACCAATGTAATTACAGGGACCTATAAAAAAAAGAAAGAGGAAGGAGAGTTGGTGTTAGAGACAGAAAAGGAGGTGTGATGATGAACGCAAAGAACCAGAAGGACGGCCATGTGAGAAGGACTCAGCCCTTCAGCCCTGTGTGGCCGGCTTTGAAACTGGAGGAAGAAGCCATGAGCCAAGGAGTGTGGGTGCCTCTAAGGCAGAGAAGCCAGGGAAACATTCTCCCCTAGAGTCTCCAGAAGGAGCTGATGGGCTGGGTGAGGTGGCTCACGCCTGTAATCCCAGCAGTTTGGGAGGTCGAGGCGGGTGGATCACCTGAGGTCAGGAGTTCCAGACCAGCCTGGCCAACATGGTGAAACCCCATCTCTACTAAAAATATAAAAATTAGCCAGGTGTGGGGGCACACACCTGTAGTCCCAGCTACTCAGGGAGCTGAGGCAGGAGAATCGCTTGAGCTTGGGAGGCAATGGTGAGCCAAGATTGCACCATTGCTCTCCAGCTTGGGTGACAGAGCAAGACTTTTTCTCAAGAAAAAAAAAAAAAAAGAAGCTGATGGACATCTTGAGTTTAGCCCAGTGAGACCCATTTTGGTCTTCTGAACTGGAGGACAGTAAGATATTAAATGCGTGTTGTTTTAAGCCACTACATTTTTAGGTATTTGTTACTGCAGCCGCCAGGAACTAATACACCAAGCAATTCCATCTGTGAACAAAGCCTGCTCTTTTTCCTTCTTCCTGTGATCCTAAGGCATTCCAGCCTGGTGGCCATAGGTGCATGCTTAGGGACATGTACCAGTGCAACAGAGGTGGATGACGTGAGTTTGGGCCACTGGCTTGTGTGACTTACTTCTGCCCTCTGGCCCTGCCAGTTCTCAATCCCAGATGTACCACTTCCATCCTCTGGTGAACTGCTGCAGCACCTCGAAGGGTGTGATAGAATCCAGCTTGTGATGTGCAGTACTGGTCACATGGTCACTTGACAGCACGGTCGTGGTCTCCATATCTCCCAGGGCTTGGTAGCATGCCAGGGTGCTTGTTTTCTTTAAAAGTTTGCTGACTGGGGCTGGCCGCAGCGGCCCATGCCTATAATCCCAGCACTTTGGGAGGCCAAGGCGGGTGGATCAAAGGTCGGGAAATCGAGACCATCCTGGCCAACATGGTGAAACCCCATCTCCACTAAAAATACAAAAACTAGCTGGGCATGGTGGCACATGCCTGTAATCCCAGCTACTCAGGAGGCTGAGGCAGGAGAATTGCTTGAACCCGGGAGGTGGAGGTTACAGTGATCCAAGATTATACCATTGCACTCCAGCCTGGTGACAGAGCAAGACTTCATCTCAAAAAAAAAAAAAAAAGTTTGCTGACGGGCTGGGTGTGGTGGTTTATGTCTGTAATCCCAACACTTTAGGAGGCTGAGGCCAGTGGATCACCTGAGGCCGGGAGTTCAAGATGAGCCTGGCCAACATGGCAAAACCCCATCTCTACTAAAAATACAAAACTTAGCCAAGCATGGTGGCATATGACTGTAATCCCAGCTACCCCAGAGGCTAAGGCAGGATCATTGCTTGAACCCAGGAGGCAGAGGCTGCTGTGAGCCAAGATGGCACCACTGCACTCCAGCCTGGGTGACAGAGTGAGACTCTTGTCTCAAAAATAAAAGAAGTTTGCTGACTATTGGTAAATTTACTCAGTGGCACAATCTGCATGTTCTAGAGCACTTCCATCACCCCTAGTATGTCCATTTGTGGTCTATTTGCAGTCTGTCCTGTGGTCATTTGCCCTCTATCCCTGCTCCTACTCCCAGCTCCAGGCAAATACAGATCTACTGCTTGCCTGCATTGTTTCTGGTCTTTTCTAGAGATTTCATATAAATGTAATCATATGATATGAAGTCATTTTCTCTGCTGTCTTTCTTTTATCATAATGCTTTTTGGGGATATCCACGTTGTATGCATCTATCCACTCCGACAGTCAGAACACCGATGTCTCCCGGCCCTTGTGAGCCCTGGGAATCCTGAAGATTAGAGTTTCCTGACAGTTGTTCTTTGTCTTGCTCTGTGGACTCTCCCCCAGTGCATGCACAGTTTAATATTTAGTCCGAGACCCAAGCAGATGCCTATCTGATTTCTGCAGTTCATTTTCCGCAAAGCTCCCACCTCCGGAAATTCCAGCCACTTCGATTTGCAATCTGTGATCTCTGCCTCCTTAATTCATTGAGATTGTCTTGCTATCCTGGGCCCCTGCTTTCTGTGCTGTGATGTGGAACGTGAGTCCAGGCAAAAAGGCTGGGCAGTCATACAGATCACCTGGTATATTTCCATTCTCTCAGGGATCTCAGTCCTATGTTGCCCATTAATCAATGCCTGAGAAAGGGTTTTGTTTCTCATAAATTTTGTCCAGTTTTTTAGTTGTTTATAGCAAGAAGGCAAGTCGGCCACTAGTTTTCCTTCATGCCCATTATTGTTGTGGGATTTGTTTTGTTTTGTTTTGTTTTGTTTTTTGAGAGAGAGTCTTGTTCTGTTGCCCAGGCTGGAGTGCCGTGGCATGATCTCAGCTCACTGTAACCTCCGACTCCCTGGTTCAAGCAATTCTCCTGCCTCAGCCTCCAAGTAGCTGAGATTAAAGGCACGTGCCACCACGCCCAGATAATTTTTGTATTTTTAGTAGAGACGGGGTTTCACCATGTTGGCCAGGATGGTCTTGATCTCCTGACCTTGTGATTCGCCCGCCTCGGCCTCCCAAAGTGCTGGGATTGGAGGTGTGAGCCATCGTGGTTGGCCCTGAATTGTTTTTCATGATCTATTATTTATACACAATCAAATACACCTATTTTTATTTTTTGTTTAATTAATTAATTTTTGAGATAGGGTCTCACTCTGTCATCCAGGCTAGAGTGGTACATACAGTGGTGCAATCACAGCTCATCGCAGCCTCCATCTCCTGGGCTCAAGAAATCCTTCTGCCTCAGCCTCCCAAGTGGCTGAGACTACAGGCATGTGCCACCATGCCTAGCCTAAATTTTATCTGGAGACAGGGTCTCACTGTGTTGCCCAGGCTGGTCTAAAACTCCTGACCTCAAGTTGTCTTTCTACCTTGGCCTCCCAAAGTGTGGGCGTTACAGACGTGAGCCACCAGCATGTGCTCAGAGGGTATCTATACAACTGGTAACCACCATCACTATTGAGAGAACAATTCCCTTACCCTAACCAGTTTCCTCCTGTTCCTTCACGCTCCATCCTCTCCCCGCCCCTACCCCATGCAACTGTTTATCTGTTATCACTATAGTTTTTTGTTTTTGTTTTGTTTTTGTTTATTTTTTTGAGATGGAGTCTCCCTCTGATGCCCAGGTTGGAATACAGGGGCATGATCTCGGCTCACTGCAACCTCTGCCTCCCAGGTTCAAGTGATTCTCCTGCCTCAGCCTCTCAAGTAGCTGGGATTAAAGGCGCCCGCCACCACACCTGGCTAATTTTTTTTTTTTTTTTTGGGACGGAGTTTCGCTCATGTTACCCAGGCTGGAGTGCAATGGCGCGATCTCGGCTCACCGCAACCTCCGCCTCCTGGGTTCAGGCAATTCTCCTGCCTCAGCCTCCTGAGTCGCTGGGATTACAGGCATGCGCCACCATGCCCAGCCAATGTTTTTGTATTTTTAGTAGAAACAGGGTTTCACCATGTTGACCTGGATGGTCTCGATCTCTTGACCTCGTGATCCACCCGCCTCGGCCTCCCAAAGTGCTGGGATTACAGGCTTGAGCCACCGCGCCCGGCTAATTTTTTATATTTTTAGGACAGACAGGGTTTCACCATGTTGGCCAGGCTGGTCTTGAACTCCTGATCTCAAGTGATCCACCCACCTTGGCCTTCCATGTTATCACTATAGTTTTCTCTTTTCTATAATTTCGTATAAAAGAAGTTATACAGTACAGTCTCTTATGCTTGATGTTCGTCGTTTAGCATGATATTTTGAGATTCGCCCACATTATTGCATGTATTAGTATTTTGTTTCTTTTTATTGCCGAGCAGCATTTGATTATATGGCTCTATCACAATTTGCTTGCCCATTCACCAGGTAATGGATGTTTGGGTTGCTTCTGTTTTGGGGTGATTATGAATAATGTTACTATGAGGATTCATGTACATGTTTTATGTGGACATATGTGGAAATGCTGGGACATGTTGTCTTTTTTTTTTTTTTTTTTTTTGAGACAAGGTCTCACTCTGTCATCCAGGCTGGAGTGCAATGGTGCCATCATAACTCACTATAACCTCAAACTGTTGGGCTCAAGCAATTCTCTTGCCTCAGCCTCCCAACTAGCTGGGACTACAGGTGTACACTACTATACCCAGCTAATTTTTTGAAGTTTTTTGTACAGACGGGGTTTCTCTATGTTGCCCAGGCTGGTCTTGAACTCCTGGGCTCAAATAATCCTCCTGTCTTGGCCTCCCAAAGTGCTGGGATTACAAGTGTGAGTGACTATGCTTGGTAATGTTTAGTTTTTAAAGGTATTGCCATACTGTTTTGCGAAATGGCCATACCAATTTGCATTCCAGCTAGCAATGTATAAGAGTTCCAATTACTCTAGGCCAGGCGTGGATTACAGCACTCCAAAAATTACAGCACACTCTCACGTCAGTGAGAATGTGACCAAAAAGGGAGAATTTTAAAAGAAAATTATGGCAGGCCATTGTTTTGGACTGAGCTCATGAACTAAGCCCCAGTGGACCAGACCAAATCAAAATGGAGTTACGCGTGCTAAATGTGATGTAATCAAACTAAGACTTTAAGAAACACACAGATCCTGGAAAAGGCATGATTTTATCTTTTTCCCGTGAACACCTTTACAAAAAAATAACCTGAAGTCCTTGTTCCCAACTTACACACCCACTGTTTTGCTATTTCCCAGTGGGTTTCAAGACTAACTAAGTACATTTATGATGGTGATAGTGATGTCAATGACTAAAGTTTTGGTCAATCTTTCAAAATTGATATGATGACTAAAGATGGGAATTGTTTTTTTTTTGTTTTTTTTTGTTGAGGCGGAGTTTCACTCTTGTTACCCAGGCTGGAGTGCAATGGCGCAATCTCGGCTCACCGCAACCTCCGCCTCCTGGGTTCGGGCAATTCTCCTGCCTCAACCTCCTGAGTAGCTGGGACCACAGGCACGCGCCACCATGCCCAGCTAATGTTTTTGTATTTTTAGCAGAGATGGGGTTTCACCGTGTTGACCAGGATGGTCTCGATCTCTTGACCTCGTGATCCACCCGCCTC
>NW_016107374.1:1117104-1119339 GCF_001604975.1 Cebus imitator | reverse complement strand
TGTTGACCAGGATGGTCTCGATCTCTTGACCTCGTGATCCACCCTCCTCGGCCTCCCAAAGTGCTGGGATTACAGGCGTGAGCCACCGCGCCTGGCAATAGTATTTCTATGGATTCATTAGGACTGTCTATATACACTCCCCCAACCCAGTTTGTATGTCTTTTATTTCTTTTTCTTTTCCTTGGCTAGGACCTTCAGTAAAATATTAAACATAGTGAGGGCAGACATCTTTGCCTTCTTCTTGATCTTATATGGAAGTTGAGTCACCACTGATTATGATGTTAGCTGTAACTTTTTTGGTTTGTTTTTGTTTTGCAGAAGCTCTCAATCAGGTTATGCAAGTTCCTTCTGGCTCTAATTTTCTGAAAGTTTTTATTGAGAGGGTGTTGAATTTTATCAAATGTTTTTTCCTGTTTCTATTGAAATGATCATAAGACTTTTCTTTTTTGTTCTATTAATATGGTGAATCATATTGGTTCACCAAACTTTTAAATCATTTTAGAAGTTAAACTAATCTTGTATTCCCCAAATATGCCCCACCTGGTCTTGATGTGTTCTCCTTTCTATAGATGGTTTGATTTAATTTGGTAATATTTTGTTAAGGATTTTTGTGTCTATGATAGGAATATTAGTCTGCAGGCAGAGAGAGAGAGAGAGAGAGAGAGAGAGAGAGTGAGTCAGAGTCTTTTGCCTGGTTTTAGAATCAAAGTAATAGTAGTCTCATATAAAATCAGTAGGGAAGTGTTATCTCTCTCTTTTCTGAGAAAGCTTATGTAGAACTGGTGTTGTTTCTTCCTTAAATACAGGGTAGTATTTACTATTGAAGCCATGTCAGTCTGGAGTTGCTTTATGGGGAGGTTTTTATTTGTAAGTTCAATTTATTTAATTGATGTCAGACTGTTTACGTTTTGTATTTTTTCTTGAATGAGTTTTGGTAACTTGTGTCTTTTAAGGAATTTGACCATTTCACATAGGTTGTCATGTTTATTGGTACAGAGTTGTTCACAATATGCTCCTTTTATTCTTTTCTGTTTGTTCATTTTGTTTTTGTTTTTCAGATGGAGTCTCACTCTGTTGCCCAGGCAGGAATGCAGTGGGGCAATCTCGGCTCACTGCAACCTCCACCTTCTGGGTTCAAGCCATTCTCCTGCCTCAGACTCCCAAGTAGCTGGGATTACAGATGTGCACTACCATGCTCAACTAATTTTTGTATTTTTAGTAGAAACTTGGTTTCACTATGCTGGGCCAGGCTGGTCTTAAACTCCTGACCTCAAGTGATCCTCCCACCTCGGCCTCCCAAAGTGCTGGGATTACAGGCGTGAGCCACCGTACCTGGCCCTTGGTCTATTATTCTTTTATGTTTATAGAATCTGTAGTAATGCTTTCTTTTTTATTCCAAATGTTGGATGTTTGTGTCTTCTTCTTAGTCTTCCTAGAGGCTTATACATTTTATGTTTTTATTGTACTTTGAGGCTAATACATTTTATTACTCTTTCAAAGAAGTGGCTTTTGGTTTCACAGATATTCCATATTGGCTTTTTTTCTCCTCTTTATTATTTCCTTTTTTCTGCTTGCTTTGGGTTTGTTTATCTTTTTCTACTATTCTAAGGTGGAGTTTAGATAATGGATTTGAACCTTCTTTTTCTTCCAATCTAGGCATTTAAAACTATACATTTCCCTCTAAACATTCCATTAACTTTATCTCAAATTCTAATATGACATTTAATATTTAAAAATATTATTATTTTATTACTTATGGCCCAGAACATGGTTTACCTATATGCATTTGAAAAGTATGTGATTCTGTCATTATTGGGTGTTGTGTTGTATAAATAAATACTAATTAAAGTAGGTTGACAGTATTGATCAGATCTTCTGTCTTTTCTAATTTTCGTCTAGCTATTAATATTTTGGCCATTGCTAAGAGAGGAATGTTAAAATTTCTAATTACAATTGTGGAATTTTTCCCTTTCATTCTGTCCATTTTTGTTGCACGTATTTGAAACTTTCTTATTGGGCAAATATGTATTTATGCTCATTGTGTCTCCCCAATGAAACTGCTCTTTTTTCATTATGAAGTGTCCCTCTTCATCCCTGGTAAAATTCTGTTTTGAAATCTATTTTATCTGATATTAATGTAGCCACTTTGACCTTCTTATGCTTATAGTTTATATGGTTTATCTTTTTTCCATCTGTTAACTTTCAACCTGTGTCTTTATACAGTTGTCTTTTTAA
>NW_016107374.1:1103596-1115789 GCF_001604975.1 Cebus imitator | reverse complement strand
ATGGGGTTTCACTGTGTTAGCCAGGATGGTCTCAATCTGCTGACCTCGTGATCCACCCGCCTGGGCCTCCTAAAGTGCTGGGATTACAAGCGTGAGCCACTGTGCCTGGCTTTCTTTGTATTTTTTAATGGTTACCCTAAGGAATATAACATACAATGCACTTATAGGTCAGTATCCACCCTGTCCCTTGTTATCATTGTTACATGTAATATATCTACACATATTATACACCTCACAAGAACATGTTTAATTTTTCCTATGAGCCATTATATGGTTTATAAAACAATTGAGAAGAAAAATACAAATGAGAAAAAATCATTGGTATTTACCCAGCTATTTATCATGTCCAATACTCATCAGCTTTTCTGAGGATTTGCGTTTCCATCTGATACCATTTCCCGCAGCCTGAAGAAGTTTCTTTAGCATTTCTCATGGTGCAGTTCTGTTGGTGAGGACATCTCTTAGTTTTATTTTATCTGAACATATCTTTATATTGTTTTTATTCTTGAATAATATTTTTTCTGGATATAGAATTCCTGATTGATAGTTTTTTACCTTCAGGAGTTGACAAACGTTCCACTATCTTTTGGACTCCATGGATTCTGATAAGAAGCAGTCACGGATCAATCATTGTTTTTCTGTGTACGTCATTTTTATCTTGATGCTATCAATGTTTGCTCTCTCTCTCCGGCTTTCACCAGTGTGAGGTGTCTTAGCACAGGCTTCTTTGTGTTTATTTTGCTGGATGTTAGTTTAGCATGTTATGTTTGCAAGATTCCACCTTTCACCAAATTTGGAAAATTTTGGCTATTGTTTCTTCAAATACTTTTTTTGCAGGGTCCTGTTTTCTTTTTTCTGAACTTCTTGTCTTGCAATTACACTAATATTTGAAAAATTGATGTCCTCTAACAGGTCCCTGAGATTCTCTCTTCATTGTTTTAAAAACATATTGTTTTCTTTGGAATTTTTGTACGTATGTATGTATGAATACATGTGTGTATGTGTCTATGTATCTACATGTCTATCATTTATCAACCTATCTATCCACTGATTCAATTTCACTTATTTTTCTTCTGTCATATCTGTTTGGCTAAGTCTCTCCAGTGAACTTTCACATGCAGAAATAGAAATTTTCAGATTTACAACTTAACATTTGGTCTTTTTTTATAATTTCTTTTTTGCATTTTTAGTAGAGACAGGGTTTCACCATTTTGGCCAGGCTGGTCTTGAACTCCTGGCCTTATGTGATCTGCCCATCTTGACCTTCCAAAGTGCTGCATTACAGGCACAAACCACCATGCCCAGCCCTTTTTTTTTTTTTTTTAATCATTTCTATTTCTCTGCTGAGATTGTTCATTTCTCTCTTGAGGTTTTTGTTCACTGAAGTCATGTTTTGTTTTACCTCATTGAATTTAGTTATAATCGTTGCTTTAAAATCTGTTATTTCTCACATCTATTTCATCTCATGGATAGATTTGATTTTCTTTTCTATTGAGAATGTATTCCAATTTCTTGTATTTCAGGTAACATTTGGATTGTATTTTGATATTATTAATAGTAAGCTGTGGGGATTCTAGATTCTGTTATTTTCCTCTGTTGAGTGTTGTTCCTTTGTTTTCATAGGCAATTTTCTTATGTAGGCTTGGACTGAAAACTCTTATTTCTTCAGGAGCAGTTCCAGTTTTGCTTCAGATCTTTTGTATTTAGTTGAGCTGCTTTGGGTCTATACCACATGATTTGGTTTATTTAGCGGGCAGTCAGCTATATGGATGAATTAATTTGGGGGTCCCCTCTATCTCCGTCCATTTTCTGC
Source organism: Cebus imitator (assembly GCF_001604975.1). Taxonomy (NCBI): domain Eukaryota; kingdom Metazoa; phylum Chordata; class Mammalia; order Primates; family Cebidae; genus Cebus; species Cebus imitator. Next base: position 1,113,976 of record NW_016107374.1, on the reverse strand, counting down.
TGCTTGTAACAGAATATCTGGAACTGGGTAATTTATAAAGAAAAGAAATTTATTTCTTACAGTTATGGAGGCCGAAAAGGCCAAGGTTGAGGGGCTGCATCTGGCAAGGCCTTCTTGCTGATGGGGACTCTCTCCAGAGTCCCAAGGCAGTTCAGGGCATCACATAGTGAGGGGGCTGAGGGTGCTTGCTTAGGTCTCTCTTCCTCTTTTTATAAAGCCACAAGACCCACTCCCACGATAACCAATTAATCCATTATTCCATGAATGGATTAATCCATTCGTGAGGACAGCTCTCACAACCCAATCACCTCTTAAAGGCCCTACCTGTCAATACTGCCACATTGGGGCTTAAAATCTCAGCATGAGTTTTGGAGAGGAGAAACATTCAAACCATAGCACCCTCTCTGAATATTTCTCTTTTGGGGTTTTTCCATTCTCTTCAGTTGTTCACATTTTCATACATTTACTTTTATGTTTCCCCAGGTCAGAAAGAATGCAGAGCTTTGTGCATATGCCCCCAACCACTGCTGTGCACATCCATGTACTACAATTAGTCCCAGGCTAAAAGCTACAGAGATGTGAACTTACTTGCATAGCCCCCCATCTCCCTTCCTCCAAGTGAGCAGATACACCTCATCAGTGTCTGCTTCTGTTTACTCCCAAACCCTTCAGGTTGTTGCTTTTTTATAGTATGTCTAGGTTTTATGATTATTTACTATGGAGTACATATGCGTAAGGGTCACCAAGTAAGGTCTTTGTCCATCTTACCCAGAAGTGGAAGCTTGTCATGAATTGGTCTGCAGAGCACTTTGAATAGTACTGGCCTAAATCACTGTCTCAATGATGGCCCCATTCAGAATGACATTTGCAAGTTTCTCTTCCACAGTTTTCTACCAGATGTTTCTCATTGAGGTTCAATACCAGATAGTGTCAGAGCTAATACAGTATTTCCTAGTTCAGGCAGAGAGAGCACAAAGAGTACTACTAATATCCAAATACTGTTTGATATGGATTGACTTGACAAATCTGACTTCATAAAAAACAATGCTGGCTTTTACAGACTGTTCTCAGTGGATGTCTCTTCTTTCCTGTCAACGCATTTTCTTTCTTTGCGGACCTTTGACTTTCTGCGATCTTGACTGCTAGGAAGTGTTAGGCAGAGGAAGTCCTTAGGTAGGAGATAAACTGTGTCTGTGCCCACAGAGGTGGTCTTTTGAGAGGCCTGAGAGCACGAGCTGGGCAGCAGAAGGCAAAAGTCCCCAGGTAGTGTTATGATGGTTTGGAGCAGAGCCATGTCATGAATATTTTAATTTTTTATTTTAAACCCGATGAGACATTGTTGCTTTATGATTGTTTTGTACTTTGGATGTTCATTTAGATGAAGCTGATGGTAAATACCATTCTCAGTGTTCTTTATCCTTTCTGTGTCGCTCGTCTTCCATCTGGGATTGTTTTTGTCTCTAATTCACACTCTTTTGTATTTCCTTTAGCATGGATCTGTTGGCAGCTATTTATATTTTTCAGCACATTGAAGATAGCATTCCACTATTTTGGTTTCCAGTGTTTCTGTGGAGAATGCAGCTTAACTCAATTCTCACTCCTTTAAAAATAAACTGTCTTTTTATTTCCCTGTGGCTTCTTATCAGATTTTGTCTTTGTCTTTTTCCACAATTTCACTGGATGTGAATATATGATGTGTCTATACATACTCTTTTCGTGTATTCTGATGTCTATTCATCGAGCTTCTTGAATCTGTGGTTTGGAATCTTTCATCCGTTCTGGCAGATTCTCAGCTATTATCCTATGTATTGCCTCTGCCCTGCGTCTCTCTCCTTTTGAGACTCCAGTTACATGTGTTAGACTTTCTCAACTTATTTTCTGCATCTCTTGGCTCTTCTGTATTTTTTTGTATTTTAATTTCTTCATTTTGGATAGTTTCTTTTATCTTCCAGTTCATTTATTCTCTCTTTATGTCTCTCTAACCTATTTTAATCCTATGGAGTTGTTACTATGTTATTTCTCATTTCAATTCCAGAATTTCTATTTATTTATTACATAAATACACTATTTCACTTTTTATAGTTCAATTCCTTGCTTGGACTTTTGAATTATTTCTTTGAACATAAGAAACTTGTTGTGTCATTGCTTTGTTTCATTCCAGTGTCTTAAGTCTCTGTGGGTCAGTTTCTGTTGCATGTTGCTTCTGCTGGTTCTTATAATATCTGGTTTCCCTGCAGAATGAGTTATTTTTGTGTTGTTCATTCTATTTGAGATTTATTTGTAGGAATAATCTGATGCTTAGGATGGCACCTTCTTCCAAAGATGGTTTTCATTTGCTTCTGCCATATGACTAAGTGTGCCACCATTCTGGTCTGTCTTAACGTTTTGGTGGCTTGGATCAACCAGGTGACCGTCAGATTTTTGAAATATTTCACTTGGGTTAAAAAAAAGCTTTCCTCATTCAGAGGATAGCTTTACATAACTTGGCCTGACATTACCAGAAGTGAAGCGTTTTCTATTTTATGAAACTTCTTGTAAAAGGCAGAGATTACATCTTTTCTCCACATATATATGGATACAATAATAAATCATATATAAGGCCAGCTGGTTTGAGACTATATTTTGGTGCTTCACTTTCTGGAATGTACTTCCACCTTTGTCTAATGCTCATATAGTTATTTAAGATTCAGCTTACATGGTTCCTCTAGTTGTATTTCTTCATCTCTGCAGTTTCCTAGCTCTTTACACATCTTCTTTTCTGGCATTATTTATTATGCTGTATCATCAGTATATATTTCTGTATTCCTTTAATAGACTCAGAGGTTATTGACTGAGGTATTATATTACTTGTCTTCATAAGACTAGATTCTAATATAGTCCATGACAGATGCTCAAATACTTCTGGTTAAATTGAAATACGAAAAATAAAATGTAAAATGGATTGGAAACAATCAGAAGAAATAGGTTATTAACTTTACAAATTATATAGAAATCATTGATCCCTACAATGCAACTATTACTAACATCAGAATGATCACCTCAAATACCAGTAGTCTACTGTCAGTCACTTATACCAATTATATCTTGACCCTACCCACAATTTCCTGAGTATTTCCTACTGTTTCTCATTTGTGTGACCACCTAACAGCTTTTGATCTCCTTGGCCACTTCATTCTTCCTACTTTCTCACTTTTACACCACACAGTTCAATGTTAACATGTACAGAACTAAGCTAAATATACGACGGACTCTGGATTGACTAGCATCAAATCTTCACCTACTTAATTAAGTAGGTGCTATTACTATTCGATTTTACAAATGAGAAAAAAAAAAGGCTTAAAGAGATGGTTACTTGCCCAAGTGCTAAGAGATAAAAGAGGGATTCACATCACCCAGGTCTGTCTGATTCCAGCGCTCATGTTCTTTACCAGAGATTGGCAAACTTTTTCTATAAAGAACTAAATAGTTAATATTTTTGGCTTTGGAGGTCATACAGTCTCTGTAACAACAAGTCACCTCTGCCACTTTAGTGCCAAAGTAGCCACAGACAATATGTAAATAAATGACTCTGACAGTTTCCAATACAATTTTATTCATGAAAATAGGTGGCCGGAAAAGTTTGGCTTACAGGTTATAGATTGCCAATCCCTGCTCTGAACAAGTATACTACTCTGTTATTTTTTTCTCCTGTTTCCCAACCTCCAGAGTTCTCTGTTCAACACGTATTTTATAGCATTGCTTCTAAGCACAGGGCTGTGATGAAGATGAGAAAATCCCTGCCTCGAGGGACCTCAGATGTGAAAGGGGAGTGCATAAACGCACATTTATAGCACAGGCCGACTATGGAAAGTCAGTGCCAAAAGAGAGACACGGGCTGACCAAATATTTTTGTGAGGAACACATGAGGTCTTGTGGAGTTGGTGGCATATGACAAAAGCTTTCTAGCAAGAGCATCATAGGCAGAGATGCTAAGAAGGAAGTTTCCAATAAAAGAGGCAGCACAAGCATACATTCTTCTACGCACCTGTCATTCACCTTCTATTCTCTTTACCAGTATTCACTTACTTCTTCTTTTCCTTGCCAAAATCATATGCACTTTGGTCCAAATCTGTTTTTGCCTTGCACCTCACCTACTTTCTTCTCTGAATTTCCTTTTTGCCTTCCTTTTTTTTTTTTTTTTTTTTTTTTTTTTTTTTTTTTTTTTTTTTTTTTTTTTTTTTTTTTTTTTTTTTTTTTTTACTTCTTTCTTGATTACTGAGTCATTGCTGATTCAGTTCTGCAGTGGGCTCAAGGTACAAATTTATATCACAAATTTCATGTGAGTTGAATTCATGTACATCAACATGGTGGCATGTTCATCTGGTTCATCTAAGTCAAACAGCTATACAACATTAAAAAGAAGTCATTTAGCCCTAGTGAAACATTAACTTGGTTCTGTCAATTCAGTCAAGGTTGAAATCCTCTAGTCGATTTTGGGCAGTCAGTAACACCTACTGTTTGAGCAGCTGAATTTCCTTTTGTTTCTCTTAGGCATATTTCTACTTTTTGTCTCTCCTGTTAATCTCCTCCCTTATAATTTTTTTCTTTTTCTATCCTCCTCCTTTCTTGTACTTTTTGGATTATTACACTTCTTCTAGAGGCATGCTATTTCCTTTCTCCTCTCTGCAGATATATATGTAACATTTTTTATATATATATATATCACATATATAAATATATATAACATAATATATAACACATGTATATAACATTATATATGTTATACACAACATATATAACATATACATATGTTACATATAACATGTTATATATTTACATATATGTTATATATATATAATGTTATACACACACTCTCACACACACACAAAATGTTATTTATTTATGTATTTGAGATGAAGTCTTGCTCTGTCACCCAGGCTGGAGTGTAATGGTGCACTCTCAGCTTACTGCAACCTCTGCCTCCCAGGTTCAAGCAATTTTCCTGCCTCAGCCTCCTGAGTATCTGGGATAACAGATGCCTGTCACCATGGCTGGCCAATTTTTTTTTTTTTTTTGTATTTTTAGTAGAGATGGGAGTTTCACCATGTTGGCCAGGCTGGTCTAAAACTGTTGACCTCAGGTGATCCACCTGCCTCCGCCTCCCAAAGTGTTGAGATTACAGGCATGAGCCACCATGCCTGGCCTCTGCAGATATAGTTAAAAAGATTATTTGTTCATTAATTCAACTTTTATTGAGCGATTATCACATAGTAGGGCTTGTTTCTAGGTGCTGCGCTGGAGATACAAAAATAACCAAAAGAGACAAACATCTCTACCCTTGTGGAACTTACAGTCTAGTAGTAAGTGAAATAGATAAGTAACAATAAACAGAATAGAAAAGTAAATTATATTATATAGCAAGTATTACGTGCGATGGGGAAAATTCCTGGGAATCAGGAATTTGGGTAGCCTGTTACAATTTTAAATAGATTTATCAGGAAGGTCATTAAAAGATCATTTGAACAGGTAGTTGAAGGAAATAAGGAAGCAAGTCATGAAGATGTTTGTGAGGAGGTGTTCTACGCAAAAACAAAACAGAAAACAAAAAACCCCTGGCATATACAAAGTCCTAAGGCAGGAGGGTACTTTTTCCTGGTGGAGTTGTGGGGTTAAAAAAAAAAAAGTAACAAATAAAGTTTATCTGAGGAATATGAGCTCCTTTAAATGACCAGGCCCAGAGAAGCACTGGAATGAAACATCGGTCATATCACTCCTCCTTGAGCTAAATACTTCCCTCTTTTTAAAAACAATAATAATTATTTTTTAGAGACAGGGTCTCACTCTATCACCTAGGCTGGAGTGCAGTGGTGTGGTAATAGCTCACTGAAGCCATGAGCTCCTGGGCTCAACGAATCCTCCCATTTCAGCCTCTGAAGTAGCTGGGACTATTGCCATGCACTGCCATGCCTAATTTTTAAGAAATTTTTTTCAGAGAAATGGAGTCGCACACTATGTTGTCCAGGCTGGTCTCAAACTCCTGGGTTGAAGCAGTCCTCCCATCTCAGCTGCCCAAAGCACGGAGACTACAGGCATGAACCACCATGCCTGCCCCAATTACCTCCTGAAGCCACATTCTATTTGGGCTCTAGACTAACTGATGTCAACTAGCCACATAATGGCTCACAACCTATAGTACAGCCAATCATTAACCAACACTGCTTCTTAAACCAATGAGAATTCATGACAAACAACCTTTTAAATCACCTCTCAACTGATTCCTTCTTTCTTCTTGAAAAAGTTGAGCTTCTCTTTTGTTCTCCATAGCACTCCCCAGGGCAATTTGGATGTGTGTCCTGGGCTGCAGTGCTCACGTTGTCCCAAATATACTCTTTATATTAATTTTACCTCAGTTTCTTCCTTTTAAGTAGACAGAGGACAATAGGAGGTCAGCATGGCTGAAATGCAATGGAAGAGGAAAAGGCTAGTAGATGTGACCAGGGCCTGTGGGGGCTAGGGGTGACAGTGAAGGAGGAGGTAGGTCATTTAGGGGCTTTTCTATTGGAAGAGCTTGGCTTTTACTCTGAGTGAAGTGGAATTCCATTAGACAGTTTTGGGCAGAGTTAAATGTTGACATGTTGTTTAAAGGATCTAAAACATAAGGAAGTAAGAGCAGAGAGGCCAAAAGACAAATCAGGAGTATATTGCAATATTCCAGGCAAGAAGTATGAATATTATGGGGAATGTTTACTTTTTTTACATTAGACGGTAAGAAAACTAAAGTTCAAGGGTTTTGTTTTTGTTTTTGAGATGGAGTCTCCCTCTGCTGCCCAGGCTGGAGTGCAGTGCAGTGATCTTGGCTCACTGCAACCTCTGCCTCCCGGGTTCAAGTGATTCTCCTGCCTCAGCCTCCCGAGTAGCTGGGATCACAGGCATGTGCTACTATATCCAGCTAATTTTTGTATTTTTAGTAGAGATGGGGTTTTGCCACGCTGGCCAGAGTTGTCTCAGACTGGACCTCAAGTGATCCACCGCCTTGGCCTCCCAAAGTGCTGGGATTAGACACGTGAACCACGATGTCTGACCTATAAAGGTCAGGATTTTGATGCACAACAAGTACATTTTACCATCCTCTGCTCCTCAAGGGAAAATTGGGAGATCTTGCCCTGCCAGCTTAAGGATTGTTAAACATTTTGCATTGTCTTGAGCATTGCTATTAATAGGTGATCTAATGGCTAGCATACTGCACACAGCACACAGAAATATTCATGGAATGAATGTATAGTCAATTAAATGGATAACCTAATGAAAATATCAAGTAACTTGCTTGTGCAGCATTCATTTCTTTTCTTTTTTCTTTTTTTTTTTTTGATACAGGTTATCATTCTGCCACCCAGGCTGGAGCGCAATGGTGTGATCACAGCTAACTGCAGCCTCGACCTCTTGGGCTCAAACAATCCTCCCACCTTGGCCACCCAAAGTGCTGGGATTATAGGCATCAGCCAGTATGCCCCACCAGGATTCATTTCTTCTGCATGCTCTGGTGGTGTTTATTGTATCTTTACATTCTATTTAGCAAAGAATGTTAAAATGCCATGTTATAAACACACGCCTACCCTCCCAGTGGAATGGAGAGGGTCTGTGTGCATTTACATATTTTAAGTGGTCCCACAGCAATTTGTCAGCCACAGCAGTTAACAACTATACTCAGTTATGTTTGCTTGTCTCCTTAATAGTTTGTGAGGTTCCTTCAGGTTTGGGACTATCTTTGATCTTTATGTCTTCAGCACCTAGCACAGGGCTTAGCAACAATTTTTGTTAAAATAAAGAATATACACTCTAATAAAGGGCAGTGGAAAGAAAATATGTGAGTTATCAACACCACCAGCTAGAGAAGCCTTGTCTGATTGCTGTGAAATATATTCATTTCTCTTAGGATAAAACAATTCTTACCCTACTGCTGTATAACTTGGCTTCTTGACTTGGAACGGTATTGGAAGTCTTTGAAGAACTGGAGTAATGTATTCTCTCCCTAGGCATAGTGCCTGGTAAGTGGTCTGGTATTGATTAGCAAGTCACCAGTAAGTACTGGGAAGTGAGTTTTCAGGGTCTGAGACTTGCATGCTGGTGACAGACCGCTCCAGCTTCCAGTGGGCCCGCGGTCGGGGCCACTGATCAACCCACTTGAGCGGTGGGATCAAGGTCTTCAGCCTTAGTAGGGGAAGCCTCTGCCTGGCCCCCTTCACTCCCGAGCCCTTCAGCCAGCGACTCCTCCCAAGAGGGTCCCCTCCACCCAGAACCTCCTCCCTAGGGCAGATCCCTCCGTCTGTGGGCCCCCTCCCATAGGAGGGCCCCTCTTTCTCAGGGTGAACCTCTGTCCCTGGAACTTGCTCCCAAGACCGAGATCCAGTTACGACCCCACCCCCACAGGCCCCTGCCTTCCCCCCGGGATCCCCTCCGCTGCGGGAGACCCCTCTATCCTCGGGCCCCATCCCATAGGACGCGCCCCTCTTTCTTAGGGTGAACTTCGGTCTTCAATACCCGCTCCCAAGACCGAAACCCCTTCCCTGCTGGGATCCCCTCCCCTGGGGGAGACCCCTTGGTCCGCGGGCCCCCTCCCATAGGACGCGGCCCTCTTCCTCAGGGTGAACCTCTGTCCCTGGTACCCGCTCCCGAGACCGAGACACAGTTACTGCCCTCTCAACACGGGCCCCCTCACCCTGGCGTCCCCTCGGAGGAGCCCTATCTGCGACACCTCCCAGTTAATCACCCGCCGCATCCCTCCCAGCCCTCACACGGCACTTCCGCCGAGCCCCCTCCCCTCAAGCGGGACTTCCGCCGCGCCCCCTCCCCTCAGGCGGGACTTCCGCCGCGCCCCCTCCCCTCAGGCCGGACTTCCGCCGCGCCCCCTCCCCTCAGGCGGGACTTCCGCCGGCGCCCCCTCCCCCGCGGCGCCGTCCCCTCCTCCCGCCCGGGGCGAGCCTGTGCTCAGCCTCCAGCTCTCCGGCCGCGGCGCAGCTTCAGGGCAACGCGGGCTGCAGCGGCGGCGGTGGTCGGGGCTGTGTAGGGCGCGTCCTCCTCCTTTTCCTCGCTCTCCTCCTCCTCACTCCTCGCCATCCTCCTCCTCCCTCCTCCTCGCCTTCCTCCTCCTCTTCGTCAGGCTCCGCAGAGCTGCGAGCGGCAAGATGGCGGCGCCCAGACCGCCGCCTGCCCGGCTGTCGGGCGTCATGGTGCCGGCGCCCATCCAGGACCTGGAGGCCCTGCGCGCGCTCACGGCGCTCTTCAAGGAGCAGCGGAACCGGTAACGAGCCGGGCGGGGGGCTGCCCCGGGCGGAGGAGGGCGGCCGGGACTCCCGCTGCGGCCTGGCCTAGACCCAGGCGCCGCCCCCTCCTTGTTGAAGACGCGAAGGGCGAGGCCTGCACGGGCTGCCGGAGCGCCACCCAGCCTCCCTACTCCCAGGCACCGCCTCGTCCTCGTGGGTCCCCGCGGGGCCTGGAGCGGGCGCCCGCTTCTCCCCCGCAGCTCGCCAGGGTGCGAAGCCGCCACCCCGGGAGCCCTTGCCGCGGCGTGCCGGTGCTGTTGACCCAACGCACGCTTAGGCCGCCCCTGTCAGGTGCGAGGGCTGCGCCAGGCCCTGCTGCGAGCAAGACCCACGCGACCCCCAGCGTCATAGAGCGTGTGTTTTAGCGGGGGGCGACGCGTGTTAGGGGCGTGGGAATTGGACAGTTGTGGGGATGCCAGTCTCTAAGCGTGGAGTTGGGACTGACACTCCTTCCTCCTCGGCGATAGAGCCCAGGCTGCACCGTCCCCCCTGGGGGCAGCGCTCTGTGCGGTGTGGAAGAGCACAGGCCTGGAGAGACCAGTCCAGTCCTGATACCACTGAGGGGCAATTGGTGGTTCCGCGTGTGTCAGCTCATACTAGGTGATGGGGTGGGAAAATGGAAAGTCCTTGTTCTCTCCTGTACTGGTATGTACAAGATAACATACAGCTGTGGGGGTATATATGTACAAAGAGCAGAGGGAACGTTGAAGAAGGAAATACTTAGACTTGAATTGGTCTAGGGGATCACTAGAGGACTTCCTTTCTTTATAAACTAGACATCTGGTCTGAGCACTTCCTTTCCCTCAAATCACAGTGGGAAATGTGGAGCTACTGAAAGAATGCCATTAATAAAAGTACCTGGTACTGCTCCATGAGCCTTTGGGGGAGATGCATTTATTGATTTAATGCTTAGGCATATCTGTACCTTGATAGCCCTTCCTTTTAGTTAATAACCCAGTCATCAACCATTTATTGAACATCTACTATGAAACAGATTTTTTGTTAGGGGCTGAGGGTACAAAGATGAATGATGTGATCCCTTTAATCAAGTATATTTGGGAAATTTTTTTTTTTTTTTTTT
>NW_016107374.1:1087344-1103346 GCF_001604975.1 Cebus imitator | reverse complement strand
TTTTAGTAGAGACGGGGTTTCACCATGTTGACCAGGATGGTCTCGATCTCTTGACCTTGTGATCCACCTGCCTCGGCCTCCCACAGTGCTGGGATTACAGGCTTGAGCCACTGCGCCTGGCGGGAAATTGTTAAATAAACACTTTGTAATGGAAATCTATGCAAGAGGTGGTGGCAGAGGGGAACATGTGGATCTGTTGGAAGACTGATGAGCCAGGAGAGGCTTTAAGATTATTTCAGGTGCGTGGGTTATATAGATGAGAGGACTGGAAGAAGGAGCAGTGTCTGCAAAGGGGCCATATGTTAATTTTGCAAAGCCGATGAGACAAATAAAGTAACACAGATAGGTTTCTGGTACAGAGGAGACGTTTATTCAAAAATCAGTTCCCTTTTTATAACTTGAAGAAAATCCAAGCCCCTCAGCCAGTTTAGAAGACCCTTCTTGACTCTGTCTCTTGTCAGGGAAGAAGTTTCTTATCTTGAAAACGGGATGATGGTAGCCACTTTGAGGGATTATTGTGAGGATCTGTAATATGTGAAGCACAGTGGTTTAAACATAGTAGATACCATTTATTTAGGACCTGTTATTAAAATATAATAAGGTTATAAGTGACCAAGAGCCCATTTGTGTTGAATCTCCTGTCTTATCAAAAACAAAAGTTGAAGCTATTTCTGGAAGACAATTCTAATTTTGGGGTTTTCAGAGAAAGGGATCCCAGGATCTCATTACCGTTTTAGCAACCCCCAAGTAAAAGGAAATTCTTATATTCCATTGTGGTGATTTTAAATATATCCACAAATTCTTTGATACTCTGACCTTCAAGTGGAGGAAGTTAATTCTTTTCTCCTTGAGTGTGGGCTGAACTTAGTGACTTGCTCCTGAAGAGTAGAATATGGTGGAAGTGACAGTGTGCGACTTCTCAGACTAGGTCATAAAAAGCATTGTAGTTGCCTTTTTGCTAGCTCTTTCTGGGATCGCTCACTCTGACTAAACCAGCAGCCATGTCATGGGGATGCTCAAGCTCCATATGCGGAGAGCTGTGTGGTGAGGAGCTGAGGCCCCCTGCAACAGCCACGTGTTGAACCACCTCGGAAACAGGTCCTCTCAGCCCCAGTAACGTCCTCATCCTCATGGGACACCGTAAGCCACTCAGAACTGTGTGAGATCATAAATGTTATTGTTTTAAAAATGCTAAAGTTTGGGCTAATTTGCTATATAGCAATAAATCATTAATACACCAGTCTAAATTCTCCATGCTGTGTATTAAATGCATTCTATAACCCACTTCTTAAACAGTGTCTTGGTCAGTAAAATTATTTAAACATTGCCTATGGTCATATAATGTCAGTATTAAGATATTCCTCAGCTATGTCTTCTCTGTGTAAGGTAATTCTTTTTTCTCACATTTGTTTTATACTTTTTGTTTAATGCAGATATCGGTGTATTTCGTATTTGCTTACCAAGTTGTCTTGCTGTGAGTCTTTGCAAGTCATGTTACATTCTTTCTGAATAAGTAAGAAATATATTTAAAATTCTATTTTAGTTGCTCTTTTATCTTTTTGTTTGTTTTGTTTTCAGACAAGGCCTCACTTTGTTGCCTCAGCTGGAGTACATTTTTCTAGAGAAGGGGTCTCACTATGTTGTACAGGCTGGTCTCGAACTCCTGGCCTCAAGTGATCCTCCTGCCTCAGCCTCCCAAGTGTTGGGATTACAGGCATGAGCCACCGTGCCTGGCTAGTTGCTTTTATGATGCATCTCTGAGGGCTATGCAGACCCCACAGAGTGTAGAGTGAGGCGAGATCGATTGTCATACTCCATCTGTGCTGTTCATTAAGTAGCCACTAGCTACATGTAGCTACTTAATTAATTGAAAATAAGTAAAATTAATGTTTCAGTTCCTTAATTGCATTAGCCATATTTTTTAATTTTTAATTTTATTATTATATATTTAGAGACTGTCTCATTCTGTTGCCCAAGCTGGAGTTCAGTGGCACGATCGTAGTTCACTGCAGCCTCGACTTCTGGGCTCAAGCAATCCTCCTGCCTCAGCTTCCCCAGTAGCTGGGACTACAGGTGCACATACCATGCCCCGCTAATTTTTTTGTTTATTTTCTGTAGAGATGGGGGTCTCGCCGTGTTGCCCAGGCTGGCATTAGCCATATTTTAAGAGCTCAGTGGCCACATGAAATTGTGACAGCACAGGTATAGAATATTTCCATCATCACAGAAAGTTCTGAAGATAGTGCTGTTCTGTAATTTATTGTTTTCTATAGGGGAGATTGTGTTCTGACTTGAGTATTCTTGAAATAGTGGAACATTTGGTTACGTTTCTATAAATTCATCTCTTGAACTAATACCTCATAGCTCTTCCACCTGATAAGCTTCCTGAATAAAGTGGGCACATCGCATTCACTGTATGCCTGGCATCTAGCATAGAGCTGATAGTGGCAGATGCTTAACAGTTTCTTGTGGAGTTGCTGCTATTTCTATAACTTATTACTCATTGTGCTTGCTTGGTCTGTTACTTACTCACTTAGACAGTAATTTCTTTTTCAGCTTCTATCAGTATAGCTCATTTTTTCTCCTTTAATCTGTTAGACAAAATGAGGTTTTTGTTGGTGTTTAATTTAAAAATTAGAAAAAATAAATTCAGGCCAAAAGGTCTTAAAGAAAAAAAAAAAAAGAAAATGAAAAGCCAAGTCCTGGACTTAGAGAAGTATTTACAATATGTATGACAAAGCAGTTGTTTCAGAATATATAAAGTTCTCTTATAACTTAATAAGAAAGACTCCTATCACTCAATTTAAAAATTGGGCAAAAAAGTCTGTGCTTTACAAGAAAGAACAATGAAGGCCAATAAGCATATGATAAAGTGCTCCAAATCATTAGTCATTAGGGAAATGCAGTTAAAACCACAGTGAGAGACTACTGCATACCATTTAGGATGACTGTTATCAAACAAACGGAGAAGAACAAGTGTCGTTGAGGATATGGAGATAGGGAATCCGCGCGTGTTGCTGGTGGACATGTAAAATGGTGCTGCCGCTATGGAAAATAATTTGGTGGGTCCTCAAAAAGCTAAACATGGAATATGGCCAAGCAGTTTTACTCTTAGGTATATGGCCTAAGAAAATGAAAAAGGGCAGATACGTGATTCTGTTTTTATGAAATACCTAGAACAGACAAACTTGTAGAGACAAAGTGGATTAGCGGTTACTAGGATTTGGAGACGGGGGAAATGGGGAGTTACTGCTTCATGTTTACGGAGTTTTTATTTGGGTGTTAAAAACTTTGGAAATGGAGGTGATAGTTGTACAACATTGTGAATATAATTAAAGCCACTGAACTGTAGACTTGTAATGGACAAAATGGCAAATTTTATGTTATATATGTATTTTACTGCAGTTAAAAAAATTAATAATGTAGCAAAATCCATTTAATTGTACACTTTAAATGGGTGACCTGTGTGCCATGTGAACTCTTATCTCAATAGTGCTGTTACAAGCAAAACCATAATAAGCTACCTCTGCACGCCTGTTAGAATAGCTACGATGAAAATGACTGACCACTGAATTTTGGTGGGCCTGTGAAGCTATATATTTACAATTAAAAAAGTCACATTGCTTGGAGTGGAGGGGAGGTGTTTAAAGTATGAGCTCTTCCCTCACTGCTATTTTTGTTTCATAATAAAATAGCATTTTATGTATCCTTTTCCCTACTCAATAGTGCTTTTCTTGAAAGCAGAGACTTTATGGTGTTTCTTAGCAGGGTGCCTGGCCCATTTTGGATACTTTGTAAATGTTGAACTGAACTGAATAGAGCAGCGAGGAGCTACTGCAGTAGCTCCAATGAGCTGATCAGTAATTACTCAAATTACTAAAATGCTATTGATTTGCTTTCCTATGTAATTCATTCATTGAATCATGGCACACATGATATATGTAAGATCTGTGCTTGGTGCTGCAGCTGTGGTCCGAATGATAAAATGAACTATGTGTAGCTTACTTTGAATTACTAATAGGAGTAGCTCAAATGCTACTATTAAATTTAATAAATTTGTAATTTGTTAAAAATATATATTCGTAATTTATATTTACAAAATCTATAAATTTGTAAGTATAACTGTCTTAAGCCTTCATTCCTTTGCCTATACACACACTGCTGATTTTCCCTCATGGTTGAATTATTTCACTTCCTTTTGAAAGTGCTTACCTCTTTCGAATAACTTAACGTAGAGTATTACGGTCACTTACCTACCAGTCTCACTAGAGTGAGAGCAGCCTGAAGGCAGGATTCTTACTTACCTCTGTTTTCAGTACCACTTTCAGACCTAGCACGTAATGAGCATTCAGTAGTATTTTTATTATTTTAACACCTAATTTTCTTGAGCCATGAGAGATAAAAGGAGAGCATAGAAGAAAGACTTCAATTAGGAGGGGACAGGAAAGGTTAAATATGACAGATGACTGATTTCAAGGGGTAAAAAAATGACTTGGTGTTGTTACTTTATGTTGACTAACCTTCATAAAGAAACTGGATAGATTAAGCACTTTTGAGGTCAGTGTACCACAGAGGTAAAAATAAACCTATCCATCTGTGTATACACTTACATGGGTTTCCCCCAGACATTACTGACCCTCTGGCCAGCAAATGTCTTTGACTGTACTGAAACACACAAAAACCTAAAAAACAAAAACCCACACGAGTCATCAGCTTGGCTAAGGATGCCATATGGCATTTTGACTCAACCATGATTCAGCTCAACTTTGTTGAGAGAGAACATCAATTAAGTTACACTATAAAAAGCACATTTTAGAGCGTGATGGCAATTTCCTTTATTTTTACCTATGCCACGAGCTGAAATACTACATGGAATTGTTTGGTAAGGTGTTCTGACTCAGCTTCAAAATACAGAAGTGGTCAGTGTAAGCCACCTCTTACGTTCAATTATCTTAAACGCATGAAGAAGACAGGAAAGAGTTCGAGCCAGCCAATGAAAATAAGTAAGGTTAGGATTGTGACCACCAGTACCCTCAGAGCAGTTTCTCAGCTCTTTCATTCTTCCAGTCTTTTGTAGTGGTTATTGGTCACTGGACTGTGAGCAAGGACACTCCGAAGCAAAGGAACTGTGGGACTACCACTAGGCTGAGCTGGGCCCTCTGATGGCCACAAGCTTGGAGAAGTTAGATTAGATTAACAGGATGATCCATAAGTGAGGGATGCTCTCTCATGATAGCTATTGAGGAGTTTGTGTGCTGCTTAGAACAGTGCTTGGCACCTAATATACATAGTTGAAAATGTTGTCGTTGTTGGTTTCATTGTCATCATCAATGAGAATATTTTAAAACTATCCAAAGACTTTTAAAAAGACTTAAATAGTAAGAAACAGCTTTGTATTATAGGAAACCTCAAAGACATCAATACTTCCCAAATTGATCTATGGATTCAGTGCCATTCAAAATAAAACTGCAGCAGTGTTTTTGCTAGAAATTCACAAGCTGATTTTTAAAGTTATTTGAGAAACTCCTAAATTTTCTCTTACTCTCTGAAGTCTCATCCCTTTAAGGGTCTGTTTGTTTGTTTGTTTTTGAGATAGAGTCTCACTGTGTCACCCAGGCTGGAGGGCAGAGTACAGTAGTGCTATCACAATGCCACCATGCTCTGCTAATTAATTTTTTTGTAGAGTTTAGGTCTCACTGTGTTTCCCAGGCTGGTCTTGAACTCCTGGGCTCAAGTGATTCTCTTGTCTCAGCCTCCCATAATATTGGGACTACAGGTGTGAGCCACTGTGCCTGGCACCCTTTAAGGTTTTTTTACATGAATCCTTTTCTGACTCCCCAGTTCTTAAGATTCTTCTTTGTGGCCTCAGCAAAATTCCCTGTATCCTGAACTCTTCTCTAAACACCCATTTTCATCTTGATCTAAATGACATATGGCTCACTTCTGAGGAACACGCCTTTCCCAGAGTTCTTGAAAGTGGGAGACTATTTTCTCTCCTGTACTCAGTGTTCTGCTTGGCTCAGAGGTGTGGTAGTTCTCCTTGTCATTGCTGCTTTCAGACCTTTTTCCTCCATAGACCCCTCCAACGCTTCATCTCCTGACATCAGAGTATCACTGGTTTAATCACTTTGTAGTTAAAAGAGATCTGTGGGTCAGTCTATCTCATTCCTTGAAGAGTTTAGCTCTGGTTCACCTCTTCCACTCTATTACGTCTCCTGTCTTAAATCTTGGTTATTTCATTATTTATGTAGATTATCCTTTCATTATCCTGGCCTCGAATTGCTTTGACTTTCTGTCCTTCAGTGAGCTTGACCTCCATCCCATCTCAGCCACATACTGCCATACCTTACTTAGGCCTTATCTGTAACCATAGCCACCTTTCTCCACAATTTCAAGAGTTCCACTCCCTGTTTTGTCTTCTCTTTAGGGCTCCTGCTTCTTCAAATCTTTTGTTTTTTTTTTTTTTTTTTTTTTTTTTTTCGCTCTGTAGCCCGGGCTGGAGCGCAGTGGTATGATCTTGGCTCACTGCAACCCCTGCCTCCCGGGTTCAGGCAAGTCTCCTGCCTCATCTTCCCACGTAGCGGGGATTACAGGTGTGTGCCACCACACCCAGCTAATTTTTTATTTTTCATAGAGACAGGGTTTCACCACGTTGGCCCGGCTGGTCTCAAACTCGTGACCTCTGGTGATCCACCTGCCTCAGCCTCCCAGAGTGCTGGGATTACAGGTGTCAGTCCCACGCCTGGCTGGCTCCATCAAGTCTTTAACCTCATCAGGACCTACAATCTTTTGACCCTGCTTCCTATTTACTACCCCTTTTGTTCTTTATTCCCCTTCATGTTCGCATTGCCGTCTTGATCTGGCTTAGATCCATGGATAAGTAATGAGAGCATTTTCTTGTGTACATCTTCAACTCCCCAGCCTCCTCTCTAACCTTTGTTATGCTTGCCTGGTAAAACTCCAGCTCTGCTTAAATCCAATTTGCTGTTTCCCTCGTGCCAGTACCCAAATAGCTGAAGAAGGCGAGAGAAAGCGTACAGCCACGCAGACTGTCTCACTTTAAATTGCTGATCCACTAACTAAGGTGACCCTTAACTCTCCTGCCCACCTACGCAGATATTTCATGCCCTGTTCTCTTCACACCTCCATCCCCTCTCACCCTCACTCTCAGCTTTCTATTTACTGAGAAAATAGGAGTAACTGGAAGATAATTTCCAGGAACTCTTGTCACCCTCTCTGCCCACCTGCTTGTATCTGTGCCATCATCTGCCTTTGCTTCTGTTCCTGTGGATGAGCAGTCTTGCTCTGAATGTACGTTCCCCATAGGTTTGCACTAAATTCCACTCGCTTTTGCACACAGCTCCAGCAGTCTTGTTTTCTCCTGCTTTAAAAAAATCATCAGTTTTACCCTTTCTATGGGATTGCACTCATCAGTTTATAGATCTGCTGTTAATTTTTCCCATCCTAAGAAGAACCTCGCCCTCCATTTCCCTGAGTGATAATCCTTCCCAGATCTCAGAACTCTGTCCTCAGCCCTCTTCTCTTTTCTGCCTGTATTTACTCTCACAGTATTCTCACTTAGTCTTGTGGCTTTAGTAACTTAGTTTGCTGGTGACTAACATTTTTCTCTAGCTGGACTTTTTTTTTTTGAGACAAGGTCTTGCTCTGTCACCCAGGCTGGAGTGCAGTGGCACGAGCATCACCCACTATAGCCTTGACTTCCTAGGCTCAAGCAGTTCTCCTGCCCCAGCCACTCTTGCGGCTGGAACTACAGGCACGCACCACGACTCTCGACTAATTTTTAAAATTTTTTTATAGAGACGGGGTCTTACCGTGTTGCCCAGGCTGGTCTTGAACTTCTGGGCTCAAGTGATCCTCCTGCCTTGGCCTCCCAAAGTGCTGGAGTTACAGGCATGAACCACCGCCCCTGGCTTAGCGAGGCTTTTCTCCTGAATGCTAGGCTTGTTTATTCATCTGACTACTTCAAGTTCTACTTGTATTTCTCCTGATCCTCTCATCCACCAGATATCCTCAGATTGGTCTTTGTTTCTGTAAACAATCAATACATTTTTCAGTTTATGTCTCAGGCTGAAGTTTTGGGTTCATCCTTCACTCCCCCTTTTTAGACACCCCTCATAAGAATTCAGCATGAAGTCCTATTGGCTCTATCTTTAGAATATCCAGAATCTGATTTCTATTTACCATACCTGCTGCTTTCCCTCTGCTCTAAAAACAGCCTCCTAAGTGGTCTCCTGCTGTTTTCTCTTTTCTCTTTAAGATTGATTCTTTACAGAGCAGCCAAAGGGATCCTTTTAACATGTAAGTCAGATGCTGTCACCCCTCTGCTCAGAACCTTTCATGGGCCGGCGTGGTGACTCACACCTGTAATCCCAGCACTTTGGGAGGCTAAGGCAGGCTGATCCCTTGAGGCCAGGAGTTTGAGAGCAGCCTGACCAACATGGTGAAAACCCATCTCTACTGAAAATACAAAAATTTGCTGGGCATGGTGGCCCATGCCTGTAATCTCAGCTACTTGGGAGGCTGAGGCAGAAGAATTGCTTGAACCTGGGAGGCAGAGGTTGCAGTGAGCCGAGATCCTGCCACTGTACCCCATCCTGGGCCACAGAGCAAGACTGTCTGAAAAAGTGAGAAAAAGAACCTTCCGTGGTTTCACACCAGGCTAAAAGCCAGCGTCCTTCCCCGGCCTCCTTTGCCTGTGCTGGGGGGCTCCGCCTTCTTTCTCTGAGTGGCACTTCCATTTTGTTCTCTCGCTGGGGTTCATCCAGGCCAGCCCTGACCTCCCTGTGGCATGTTGTGTATGCTTTTGCCTCTAGTCCAAACTCTTCTCCCAGGAAGATGCATAGTTGGCTCCCTCACCTTTGTATCTGTGCTTAAGTAATACTTTTAAAATACAGTTTATCCCTGGTGGTCTAGTGGTTAGGAAAAAAGAAAAAAAATAGGGTTAAAAAATGTCTTATATACAGCATCTTTCTCTAAGAATATAAAGATATTCTCCTTGTATTTTCTTCCAAAGCCTTGCAATTTTGTCTTCCGTATATTCTTTTTTTTTTTTTTTGAGACGGAGTTTCGCTCTTGTTGCCCAGGCTGGAGTGCAATGGCGCGATCTCGGCTCACCGCAACCTCCGCCTCCTGGGTTCAGGCAATTCTCCTGCCTCAGCCTCCTAAGTAGCTGGGATTACAGGCACGCACCACCATGCCCAGCTAATTTTTTGTATTTTTAGTAGAGACGGGGTTTCACCATGTTGACCAGGATGGTCTCGATCTCTTGACCTCGTGATCCACCCGCCTCGGCCTCCCAAAGTGCTGGGATTACAGGCTTGAGCCACCGCGCCCGGCTACTTCCGTATATTCTTAAATCCATCTGGTGTTACTTTCTGGGTAGTTGTAAGTAAAGATCCAATTCAGTTTTTTTCCTTGTAGATTAACAGTTGTTACAGC
The DNA here is from genome assembly GCF_001604975.1 of Cebus imitator. Classification (NCBI taxonomy): domain Eukaryota; kingdom Metazoa; phylum Chordata; class Mammalia; order Primates; family Cebidae; genus Cebus; species Cebus imitator. The sequence goes on along the minus strand of NW_016107374.1, from coordinate 1,093,887 downwards.
ACCTCTTAGAACACAGTCCATCTTCCCCAGGAGGTCTTGAATGCTATTGATAAACGCCATGAATCAAGTTACCACGTATGCACAGTTCTGTCCCTGGACGCTCTATTCTATTCCAGTGGTTGATTTTCTGCCTCTGAGCTAATTTCACCTTTTCTTAGCTTCTCTTTCTTTCTTTTCATGTATTTTTAGAGACAAGGTCTCGCTCTGTCACCCATGCCAGAGTGCAGTGTTGTGATTGTAGCTCACTATAGCCTTGAACTCGTGGATTCAAGCAATCCTCCTGCGTCAGGCTCTCGAGTAGCTGGGACTATGAGGCACAGACCACTAAGCTCAGCTAATTAAAACAAGTTTTTTTTTGTAGAGATGGGGTCTTGCTATATTAGGCAGGTCTTGAACTCCTGGCTTCTGCCTCCCAAAGCACTGGGCTTATAGGCATGAACCACTGCGCCTGGCCTTCTTAGTTCCTTTCATTTAACACAGTGTGTTTGTTCTGATGAGAGATGGATTTTGAATGTGATGAGGACAGTGGGAAAGAGGAAGCATGTGGTTTTTGGGGAGTGGGGAGAGGACTGGTATGTTTGGAACCCTTTAAAGCAGGGGTTGCCAAACCATGGCCAGATCTGGCCCACTACCTGTTTTTTTTATGACACATGGGGAGTTAAGAATGGTTTTTTTTATGTTTTTAAATGGTTGGGGAGATAATAAAATTTCATGACACATGACAATTATATGAATTTTAAATTTTGGTTTCCACAAACAGTTTCATTAGAGCCCAGCCATGTTCACTTGTTTAGGTGCTGCCTGTGGCTGCTTTTGTGCACCAGGGAATTGAGAGTGTGGCAGAGGCTGTTTGGCCATCAAAGCTTGAAATATTCACTCTCTGACCCTTTACAGAATAAGTGTATGACCCTGCAAAATGGAGTGAGCTGGGTTGTCAAGAACCGCGTCAGAATCCTGGATGTGACAGAAGAGGAGAGAAGAGTATAAAAAGAAGTTTGCGTGCTATGCAGATTCCAAACTTTTGCCCTAGGCTGTTTGTGGCAGGAGATACAAATGTTTTTATTTTCTGTTGTTCAGCCCTGTCCAATCAAATCAGCAAGATTTATGGTTTTAAGTAACAACCAGTGATTGTTATTTTAATCTCTGGACTGTGTGTATTTTCATAGCTTTTCTCATGGCAGTTGTTAAACTACTCTAAACCACATACGCCAGTTTTTAAGTAAATCTAAGGTATTAGAATAAATCTTTTAACAAGTAGGAAGGCCTTAGTTGTGGCATTACAATGACTAGCATGTAGCTTTCATTTTCAGTAGGAGGTCCCACCTGATAATTTAACTGTAAAATGTGTATACATGCAGTATATTAGACCTATCTAACCTGTTACATATAATCACAGGTAGTTTTCTTTTAATTTTTCTCAAATAAGACTTGCCAAGATTAAACCCTACAGATCTGTTCAGACTTGAAGGAAATGAAATTCTATCTTTTGTATAATTCAAAGGATTTTTTTTGGTTCTGTAATGTAACATTTCATCTATACATTGTCTTCAGGGTATGCATTCCTTTCTAATAGGAATGTCTAACGGTTGAATTTTAATTGTCCTTGTAAGTACTTTCTGTCTTCTGTGAGTGAAGTAGCTAAGCTTTTTAAAGTCTCTGTATTTTTTGTTAGTTTGGTTAAAGCAGAAATGACAGCAGTTATTATTAATAACATTTGTGATACTGGAGTATTGGTCTTTACTATTTCATTGTTGTTAATCATTACACATATTGAACTGCATTGTCTTACAGTGAACACAGATTTTTGCAGACAAGACACTAGGACTACTCCAGATCTGTAATGCCAAATAGTTTTCTTTCAAGGCTGTAGAGAAGGTAAAAATGTATGGAAGAGTTAAATGCTTTCATAGTATTTACTGTTATTGAGTAAAAGCTTTTTTGTCCTCTGCTGAAAGTTGTTGATATATTATATTGTGTAAAACTAGGGTGAATAGAAGCTATAGCTATTTATTGTATGACTCTAGCGGAACAGTTTTTACTGCCACCTTTTATAAAAGGAAATAGACATCTAAAACATGTTCTTTGTTCTTAAGACATTATTAAAATACAGTTAATTGGGTTATACAACTCCTCCCAGACCTGCAAGCTTATCCACTGTATCATTTAAAGGGGAAGGAGAAATTCAATATTTGCTTAATAGCAGTCATAAAATATCTACATAATATTCACATCTAGTTTCTGAGTTGAGGTTATATGGATTTCTTAATGGGGAAGGGAGAGTTGAGTGGATGCCTCAGTTTCCCCTTCTTTCAGTTGCTGACTCAAAGAGCACTGATCTCACTGCTCATGTCAGGCCTGATGCCTGGGTCTGAGCACAGGCTCGGCAAGTACTTGGATTACATAGCAAGGTAGTGATGCAGTCAGGGACCACTGAGTGTGCGAACAGTCTCCTCACTGTTTAAAACTTGAACAAAGTCAATTAGTGGGTGCCAGTTCTGGGCCCTAGAGATAGAGAAAAGAATAAAAGCTAGTCTCTATTTTTCAAGGACTTACAAGCTAGCTGGGGAGATAGGATAAGTAAATATTACCTGATGTGGACAAGTTATTCCAGCCTTAAGAACAGAGCTCCAGGGAGGCATAGAGGGAGTCTCTTTGTCTGGAAAAGAGGAGGAGTTTCACGGGGGCTGTGAGTTTTCCAAAGGTTTAAAAGGAGATGCAAGTTTCTCCCAGGCATAGGATTGGGAGATTTAGAGAGGACTTTCTTCTGCTGGTGGGATATGTTTGAGCAAAGACCAAAGATTGGCGGTATCGGAGTTTTCAGGAATCCATGGTGTACAACCTGGGGAGAGCATATGACAGTGATCACAGCCCCACATTAGTTTTCCTTTATACCACAGACGTGAATTATTGTGTGCCAAATGGATGCTGTCATGATTACTCTTTAGTTGCTATTAATAGTTATTTGGATTTCAGGAATCTTTTCGTTGGCCTTAGCTCAGTTAAATGCTTTTCGTTTGGTTAAAATTATTATAAAGCCATGGTGCATATATAACAAATTCACACGTAGCATTGGGAATTATTCACAACATAATTCATGAACTTAGTATTTATTCTGTGGTCGGGATATCATTTTTCCAGTTTTCTTTAAGAATATTGCTTTTCGCCGGGCGCGGTGGCTCAAGCCTGTAATCCCAGCACTTTGGGAGGCCGAGGCGGGTGGATCACTAGGTCAAGAGATCGAGACCATCCTGGTCAACATGGTGAAACCCCGTCTCTACCAAAAATACAAAAAATTAGCTGGGCATGGTGGTGCGTGCCTGTAATCCCAGCTACTCAGGAGGCTGAGGCAGGAGAATTGCCTGAACCCGGGAGGCGGAGGTTGCGGTGAGCCGAGATCGCGCCATTGCACTCCAGCCTGGGTAACAAGAGTGAAACTCCGTCTCAGGAAAAAAAAAAAAAAAAAAGAATATTGCTTTGCTTCTATCTTGTTTAGTCTGCACCATAGTTTGATTCCGAACCTTTTGCTGTGCGAGATACCAATTTTGAGTAAAGCAGACATTAAGATCACAAGGAATGACTTCAGGGAAGATCACTCACAAGGGAAAGGTGGTGCCCATGTGAGAGGCAGATGGCAGAGGATCAGGTGAAAGAAAGAATTCTCACTGCTTTACTACAGTTGTAAATACGCTTTTCTTAGTCATCTTAGTAGGAAAAGAGGCGTTATTGAAGTTTATTCAATTGCAGAGCTCTACTTTTATTTGACTATAACATTAACTAATACGTGGGTTCAAAACTTCATGCAGATGGGGCAGATAGAGGTGATTAGATTTGTTCTTTGTCCTAGAAATTGTGATCAGCCTTAGCATTCTTTACAATGTTTTAAACTCCTGGGTATTTTCTTAGCTTATTAGTGTCTGCAATATATTTAGTACTTTTTAAAGCTACCTTAAGAGTGTTAGTGACTTGGCCGGGCGCGGTGGCTCACGCCTGGAATCCCAGCACTTTGGGAGGCTGAGGCGGGCAGATCACGAGGTCAAGAGATCAAGACCATCCTGGTCGACAGGATGAAACCCCATCTCTACTAAAAATACAAAAAGAAAATTAGCTGGGGGTGGTGGCGTGCACTTGTAGTCCCAGCTACTTGGGAGGCTGACGCAGGAGAATTGCTTGAACTTGGGAGGCGGAGGTTGCAGTGAGTTGAGATTGCGCCATTGCACTCCAGCCTGGCAACAGAGCAAGACTCCATCTCAAAAAAAAAAAAAAAAGAGGGTTAGTAAATATTCTTCTTATGGCAATATTGTCACTAAAAATGGCCTATATACTTGTTTCATACAGTTTATTTAGGCAAGATTAGTGCTGTGCCCTTGCATTTTTATTTTTTAATTTGGTCACGTCACTCAGTTGTCGAGACGCTGAGTCAAAGTTTCATCGTCTACACTCAGAGGGCTGACTGGGGGAGACATAGACAAATTATTTTATGTGCGGTCTCCCAGTTTTTAATTAATTTATACTCTGCCTCTTTCCAAAACTGAATTTAAGGTACCTTAAAAAAATAAATACAATGAGAAAAAGATAAGGGAGGAAATTAGGGAGAGTGGAAAAATCAGATAGAAAAAGTAAGGATTCATATTGTTGTTAAACATGGTCATAAATTTGACTCCAGACTTAAGAAAGGCCCGGACAGAGAGAAAATGTAGTGAATAATGTGAGTTCTATTGTCTATTGGTAAGATAAAAACCCACATCACTTGGTGTATAAAAAGTCGTGGTACTGAAGTTCAGGGAGAGAAGTATTTCCTCTGGCCCCAGAAAAGGGGCCTCCATAGGTGTCTCCTGCAGCAACTGAGCAGCTCTGTAATCTGGGCAGCTCAGTGTCCGAGTTGTAAATGAACATGTGGCTCCCTGCTGGTCTGGCTCAGTCCAAGGGCGAAATACCTTTTTCAGAGAAACAGCACAGTGATTCTACAGCGAGAGCAAAAGCAGAAAATTCATATGGTCCGAATCATTTGCGAGAATCACTTAAATTGTCCAATGTAACAATTTTCCTTCTAACATTAAAACAGATTGCTGTTTCTTTAGGGGATTTATGGAATGAGGAAGTTGGCTTGCATTTAGGTGCCATGTTGCACACAAAAAATTCTTATCTTTAAAGCTCTGGAATGATAGGCAGTGCAGGCAGTACTCCTGGCATGAGAGGCATGCAGAGACTCAGATGCCCGCAGGGAACAGCCACCAGCTCCTCTTTCTCCCTGGGCATACATTCTTGCTGGAAGAACGGGCACACTTTACATTCTCCCTCTCTCTTTCCCTCCCTCCTTTCTCTCCCATCTGTGTCGCTGGCTGTATAGAAGTCGGGTGTGTGTGTTGTCAGCCTCACAGTGTCTACACAGTAGATAGTACCCTTGTCCTATAGGAATATTGTCTTGCAACTGAACTTCGGTACATACTGGGTGACAGAGGACCGGACTATATTCTCTGTCTAGAACATTAAATATAGATACTCTGTTCTGATTAAGGGCAGATCCATAAGCACGAGCAGTCACTGGAACTGGGACTTGGGTTGTCATGGGTAGTGACATGACATTGCAGGCCAGAGTGCCTCAGTTGGCTCTGTGGCTCTGCCAGTTATCAGCTGAGTGATTTGGGCACGTTACTTACCGGCTCTACTTCACTTACCTTTTCTGTAACATGGAGAGGACGGTGTTGGCTTCATAGACTGTTGCAAAGACTGAATGAGAAAATACATGAAAAGGGACAAGAACAGTGCCTGGATGCATAGTATGTAAGTGCTCAATATATGCAGATCTTTTATTTGGTGTTGTAAGTTAAGGAGCTAGATCAGATAAGCCTAGTCCCTCTCCCCACAATAGTAGATGAAAGCAGTTTTCTGAACAGGACATTTGGAAATTATAGTCTTTTTTCTTGTTTGTAACAATTTTATCCTTTTTCAGAGAAACAGCACCCAGGACTATCTTCCAAAGAGTTCTGGATATCCTAAAGAAATCCTCTCATGCTGTTGAGCTTGCCTGCAGAGATCCATCCCAAGCAGAAAATCTGGCTTCCAGCCTGCAGTTAATAACAGAATGCTTCAGGTGTCTTCGAAATGCTTGCATAGAGTGTTCTGTGAACCAAAATTCAATCAGGTAGTATTCCTTGTAGTTACACATGTACCTTTGATTCTGTTTCTTTGTATATGTGCATGCTGGTTCTGTCATTTGGCTTATCTGTTAGAAGTTGTTTTGGGCTGGGCGACGTGGCTCATGCCTATAATCCCAGCATTTTAGGAGGCTGAGGCAGGAGGATTGCTTGAGTCTAGGAGTTTAAGATCAGCGTGGGCAGCATGGCAAGACCCTGTCTTTACAAAAACAAAAACCGCCGGGCGCGGTGGCTCAAGCCTGTAATCCCAGCACTTTGGGAGGCCGAGGCGGGTGGATCACAAGGTCAAGAGATCAAGACCATCCTGGTCAACATGGTGAAACCCCGTCTCTACTAAAAATACAAAACATTAGCTGGGCATGGTGGTGCGTGCCTGTAATCCCAGCTA